>NC_035168.2:10409927-10722191 GCF_001659605.2 Manihot esculenta
ACAGCAGAACAAGCGGCTTTCTCTTCGTTATGTAGAAAAATAGGCGACAAAGAAGCTTAAGAAGAATATGCGCCTCGGCCTGTGGCTCTGGAGGTTAGGTCTCTTGTGAGTGTCATTAGCCCACAAATATAACGCTTGCTCAATTGCTTTTTAGACTGGTGGGCCCAATGATTTTAGGACAATAATACCCTTATCTACCATTCTTTTTTTTGCCTACGGCCACCAATCCTGAAACAAAAAAATACTCACGGATAAATTAATAAGACTTTTAAGATTTGGAATTGTATAATAATTCAAATATAACAATATATAAATAATTAATAACTACAACAAGAATTATTAATAAAATTTAAAATTAAATTAATATAAAATGAAAAAAATTTTATAATAAAAAAAATATATTTAATGATATCGATAAAATTAAATTGATAATATAATCAGAATAAAAATATATTGTGATTTATTAGAACTTTTAAAGTAGAAAACATTAAAGCATATGTGAATATTTATGATAATTCTGACAATATTTTGATCGGTAAAGAAAATATAATAAATTATTTAAAATTTTAATATTAGAGAATATTGCACTTATATTTATGTGATTTTTTTTATATTATAGGAAGTAGAGATAAATATGATATTTTTTTATTAATTAAATTTTTTGAATATTTTAAATATATTTAAATATAAAAATATTTTTTTACGAAATAAATATAATTTTAAAAGTAAATAAATAATATTGTAACTAAAAAAAAGAGAAAATCTTCTAATCTAATGTATGGAAAAGCATCAAGTATCTTGTATATTTAATTTCCAACATTTAATTTCAATAATTCAATAAAAATGCAATGCATTCCAAAGCATAATAAAAAGTCATTATTTTTGCTTACTATTTCCTTTTAACCAATGTTAAGTAAATTGTACATGAAGAATTACAGAAGATAAAGACTCAAAATAAAAAAAAATAAATTAAAAGAATTAAAATCAAAACATATATATCAAAAATAAAATCAATCGGTCTAACTACATGCGTCAGCTAGCAATTACGAGTTCACTTATTCCACTAATTTCACTGATAAGCACTGACTCATCGACATTATTTTTTAATACTGAAACGGAGGCCGAAATATACAAATAAATTCACATAAAAAATTATACAGAAACATTATAGAAAGTAACATATATCGACATTACTAGAGCGACATCAACCGTATAAAATACCAACGTAGAAAAACACAAAAGCAAAAATAAAAAGAACAAAGGTAATAAACAGCTGTCCACACGCGAAGAATTCTAGGAAGAACGACAATAACAAACAAATAAAAATATAAATAAACTCAAACTAATTCTCCTCCCTCGAAAGCAAGGAGAGAAAAATAAAAACGATCAGAAAAATAATAAAAAAATTCAAATAAAAACGGTGAAAATGAAAATGCTGAAATTAAAAGTCGGTTTTTTTTTTCGATTCTCTTTTTTCTTTTTGTCTCTCTTTTTTCTTCTCTCTTCTTCGATAGTCTTTCTATTTATTAAATTTGAGATGATTTAATTACTATCTTAAAAATAATTTTATTATTTTATTATATTATTATTATTATTATTGTTGTTGTTTTTTTAAATCGATAATGATATTAGAAAAACCATACAGATTATAGAAAAACCATACAGATTATAGAATGCAAGAGAAATTACTTAAGATAAGATTAAGAGGCTGTCTTTGAGTTGATAAACCTCTTGAATTGCTATAATTAAAAAAAATTATAAAATTAGAGTTATTTTTAAACTGCTAATATTATTTCATAGTAAAAACACCATTTTATTTATTTTTTACATTATATACATATATTTATTATTTAGCTTTTATTTATTTATTTTAATAATACTAATTTATTTTTCAACGTGGTTATAAGTATTCAGAATTTATATATATTTTTGTTAATTTTTATGAATAATATTGATTTTACATTAAATTTATGTATTTCAATCAATTAAAATTATTATTTTTCTCAGAAATTCCATTAGATTCTAAACAAATCAAATTAATACTTTATATTATTTCATTTCAATCAATTAAAATCATTACTTCATTTAAATTAGTTAAAATTATTCATATATAAATTATATAGGATCAGTTTTAATAAAAAAACTGAATTTAAAATTCAATTAGATATTATCCTTTATTAAAATTTTAAAAGTTAAAATTAGTCACAATATTAATTTATTTTATTTTATTTTCCAATTAAACATAAAACTACTATTTTTAACAAAAATATTATCTTTATTCTTTATAAGAATTTTATAATTTTAAAATTTAAAATATATTGAATAATTTTAATTTTATTAGCCAATTAAAATAAACTAATTTATCGCAATAATATTTAATTCTCTTATTTAGTGGTAATATTATAAATATATAATTTATTTAATTAATTATTATATATCAATTTACATATCAATTTTCCTTATTTCAATTCCTTCAGCAAGATGTTCTCTGTTGGGAAAACGGGCCTGGGTTGCACCAACAGCGGAACAACTGGCTGTAGCTTTTAACATTCTCTGGAACCTACCAACCTATTCTTTTCCCTCGCAAATTTTTGAGGACTGAACCGACCTTTTTAAGATTCGTGCACTGCCACGTAAAGTTGATAAAATTGGTAATGATGGGTGACTTATTCGCGAGATTCGCAATGACGGTCGACAGGATAATTTTTTTCTTTTGGAACTGAAAATAATTTTTTATTAATTTATTTAATATTGATTAGATATTCAAAAAAAATTATTTTTCAATAATAAAATTATATTTTTAATTTTAAATATTAAAAATATATAATAAATAAAAAGATCTGTTTATAATTTATGTGGCTGAAAATAAATTGGTGACATGGTCGGAACAACACTGTAATATGATTGATTAAAACATGTAAGAGAAGAAAAGTAAGGTGGTGGTGTTGGTGAATGCTGACGGTAGTCACTTTGACATTCAAGTCAGAATCATGAAGAATATGAACGAAACAATAAATTTCTAAGAGTTTGAGTGATATTAAAAACAATATAACTTTATTTCTGGGGTCGTTCTCCTTTTATATCATAAGAAAATAGAGATAAATATAGTATTTTCTAAAAATCCGACGATGATATGGCTAATCGCTCGATAATGGAGATCGCCCATTAATAAGTTGGAAATCCCGCAATTTCTGATAAAAAGGGAATGTGCCTGATAACGGCAACATATGCCTGATAACGACAACTCTATGTCAAGACTCGGTCTATTTGGGGAGGGCGAGTCTTGACGATAGTTCAGGTCTTAAAGCGTCTGGATCTCCCTTTTCTGCGGTGAAATCGTGCTTTGCACCTGTCCGATTATTGCCATGTGGCTCCTTGATTGTGGTGACAGTTTATGACTTACTTTGGACAGATGTTAGGTAACATCAAAGGTCTCCCCCACCATTCTTCGTTTCTTTATATTCAAAGGAGACATCTTCTATCGAGGTCTGGGACACGTGACCCTTCAAGATTGGCTCCTTGCTACTCACATTGCTTCGCCTATTGGTCCTTTTGACGGTAGTTATACTGTTTATCGTGCCGTATTTATCGCCTGTCATTGAAACCACTTTTATAAGGGTCCATCATCTTCTCCAAGCATCACTTTTACGTTTTTTCTGCAACTTGTTTTTCAAAGGAATTTATTATACGATTCCCCTTCCGTTAAAGTCCTTACTTGATTTACAGTAATTTTGTTGTCCTTTTGATATGGATAGAAAGACCTCTTCCTCCCCTAGCGGGGTTTCTAACTCCTTCTCTGACGACTCCATCCGAGCGCCAGCCCCCATTGTTCCATTGAGAGAGACCTCCGAGAATAATGGTGGCTCTTTTAGTGACATCTCGTCCATCTTCTCGGATAGCGACGTGGATTTTTGTATGATGCCTATCACATTTCTCGAGATTCTTTTCGAATTTTCGCTTCTTCTTCCCGCATTCGTGCTAACAACTTCATTCCTGCTGGCGACACCATTCTAGTCTTCGAGGAGCAGTTGAAGGTAGATCTTTGTTTCCCTCTAGACCCTTTTTTATAAAGGTCATTCGGTTTCACAAGCTTTCTATTGCTCAGCTTCATCCTAACAGCTAGAAAATCTTGGTAGTCTTTTAGTTCGTGTGTTTTAGCAATCACATTAAACCTAGCGTAAAACTTTTCTCCTAGTTGTACCAACTGGGTACTCGTAAGAAGGAGGAGTTCTTGAGGAGTTCTAGTACTTTAACAGTCGGAAGTATTTGAACATTTTTTATCGGATGCCTTCTTCTTTAAAATGGTGGAAGAATAAGTTTTTTGTCCTCCATCACTATACTCCAGGGGGTTTTGGACATCTTCAGACTAGCTAGCACTACTGGGTAGAGCTGAAGAAAGATGGGGTCCGATCAAGGAGAGAGGAAGACGAGGCTTTGGATTCCCTTATGGCGATGGCTAAAGCCTTGAGGAAGATTGATGTAATACCCGGCTAGACTCCGGCATCGGAATTCCTGCCGTCCGGCGGAATCTCGGATGTCGGGAACCTCTAGAAGGGTAAAATATGTTTTTCTAAAATGTTTTCAAGTGTTTTAAGGTTTTAAGTAAGAAAGAAATTGAGTTTTTGAAAGAAAAGTACCATAGAGGAAAATCCAGGTTCGGCCGCCGAACTTGGTGGAGTTTTGGAGTCACCTTTGGCTTCCGAAGGTGGTCTGGCCAGCCACCTATAAAAGGCCCCATGTCCGAAAATGGGCGAGTTTTCTTTCCCATTTTCGGACAGAGGTGAGTCCATGCCCTCCCATGGTTAGTTTTGATGATTTTCTTCAAATCTTTCAAGTTTTAACAAGTTTTAACTTGGTATTTGAAGTTTTGAGCTAAAGATCAAGTTTTGGAGCTTGGAGGCCCAAGGAGCTAGATTTCTCCCATCTCCAAGTTAAGGATCGCATCTCCTCCCGATCTTCAAGAGGTAAGCTTAGATCCTACCCTTCTTGTATGTTTTATGAAAGTTTTGAGGGGTTTTAAGAGGGTTTATTGCATGATTAGAGTATATGCATGATGCTAGGGTTTATGTGCGTTCTATGGATAATGTATGTTAGATGTGTTGTTGTTGGAGTATAGGCTAGTTTGAGACTCCTATATGCTTATGTGTGTGTGTTTGCATGATGTGGGAGTGTTGAATGTGAGTTTGGAAAGTTTGGGAGGCATTTATGCATAGAAGGCTGAGTTCTGCCATTTCTGGAAGAACTCAGGTTCGGCAGCCGAAGCCATGTTCGGCTGCTGAACCTGCTGCCGAAAGTGTCCTGTTCAGCCTTCCTTTGCATGATTTCTATGATTGTTTATGATATTTTAGGGGGTTTTTGGGGAGTAGTTTAGAGGTATTCCAGGATAGTTCTGCAGACCCTGAGAGAGCATGGCTTGTATGCCAAGTTCTCCAAGTGTGAATTCTGATTGAGGAGCATCTCATTCTTGAGGCATGTTGTGTCAGAAAATGGAATAGAAGTGGACCCCAAGAAGGTAGAAGCCGTAGCTAACTGGCCCAGACCCACTACAGTAATAGAGATCAAGAGCTTCTTGGGTTTGGCAGGTTACTACAGGAGGATCGTTCAGGACTTCTCAAAAATTGCCGCTCCTATGACCAGATTGACCAAGAAGAATCAAAAGTTTATGTGGTCTGAGCAGTGCGAGGAAAGTTTTGAAGAGCTGAAGAGAAGGCTGACGTCAACACCGGTGTTAGCTCTGCCTATCAGCAGTGAAGACTTCACAGTGTTTTGTGATGCGTTCCGCGAGGGACTAGGTTGTGTGTTGATGCAAAATGAAAGGGTAATTGCTTATGCTTCTAGACAGCTGAAGAAGCATGAGTTGAATTATCCTACACATGACCTAGAGATGGCAGCTGTGATCTTTGCACTCAAGATGTGGAGGCATTACCTTTATGGGGTTAAATGTGAGATCTTCACAGATCATAAAAGTCTACAGTACATCTTGAGCTAAAGAGAGTTGAACCTGAGACAGAGAAGATGGATAGAACTGCTTAGTGACTATGATTGCAAGATTCAATACCATCCGGGTAAGGCGAATGTTATGGCAGATGCCCTAAGCCGGAAATCACTTGGCAGCCTATCCCATATCTCAGCAGAGAGGAGACCGGTGGTGAGAGAGTTCTATAAGCTCGTTAGTGAAGGGCTACAATTAGAGTTGTCTGGTACAGGTGCTTTGATAGCTCAGATGAGAGTAACACCCGTGTTTCTAGAGCAGGTGGCTCAGAAACAGCATGAGGACCCAGAGTTAGTGAAGATTGCCAGGACTGTTCAGTCAGGCAAGAATGAAGAGTTCAGATTTGACAGCAAGGGGATCCTCCGCTATGGGAACAGATTGTGTGTACCAAATGACGTGAGTCTGAAGGGAGACATTATGAGGGAAGCTCATAATGCTAGGTACAGTGTTCACCCTGGAGCCACCAAGATGTATCAAGATCTGAAGAGAGTTTATTGATAGCCAGCTATGAAGAGAGAAGTGGCACAGTTTGTGTCCGCCTGCGAAGTATGTCAGAGGGTGAAGCTGGAACATCAGAAGCCGGCTGGAATGCTTAACCCACTGCCGATTTCAGAGTGGAAATGAGAGAATATAGCTATGGATTTCGTGGTGGGGTTACCGGCAACGTCCAACAGATTGAACTCCATATGGGTGATTGTGGACAGACTGACCAAATCTGCTCACTTCATCCCTGATAGGAGTGGCTATTCTGTGGATAAATTGGCGCAGGTGTTTGTTGATGAAGTGGTCAGGTTGCATGGGGCTCCTGTTTCAATAGTGTCTGATAGAGGACCCCAATTCACCTCCAGATTTTGGCGGAGTCTACAGAGTGCTATGGGTACCAGGCTAGATTTCAGCACTGCTTTCCATCCACAGACTGACGGGCAGTCAGAGAGGACCATCTAGACAATTGAAGATATGCTCAGAATGTGTGTGCTAGATTTTGGCGGTTCTTGGAGGCAGCATCTACCTTTGGTGGAGTTTGCCTACAATAACAGCTATCATGTTAGCATAGGGATGGCTTCATATGAAGCTTTGTATGGAAGGAAGTGCAGGTCACCCGTCTGCTGGGAAGAAGTTAGAGAAAGGGCCTTGGCAGGGCCTGAGCTAGTGGAGATCACCAGCAGAGTAGTACCAATTATCAGAGAAAGGATCAAGATTACTGTGAGCAGACAAAAGAGTTATGTAGATATCCACAGAAGACAGGTGGAGTTTCAGAAGGGAGATTTGGTGTTGCTCAAGGTGTCTCCTATGAAAGGGGTGGTTCGTTTTGGGAAGAAGGGTAAGCTAGCTCCATGGTACATCGAACCCTTTGAAATCTTACAAAGGATTGGGAATGTATCGTACAAGTTGGACTTACCTACTTCAATGGAAAGAATCCATCCAGTTTTCCATGTTTCCATGTTACGAAAGTTCATGTCAGATCCGGGCAAGGTTCTTAGTGAGCCTGATGTGGAGATCCTAGGAGATTTCACCTATGTTGAGCAGCCAGTGCGGATCCTAGACACGCAGATCAGAAAGTTGAGGAACAAGGAAATCCCGATGGTGAAAGTCCTTTGGAATCACCACAACATAGAAGAATGTACCTGGGAGACATGGGAGTCTATGCTCCAGCAATACCCTCATCTCTTTTAAGGTTAGTATCTATGTGTTTTCATGTGTTTGTATGTGTTATGCCTTGCTATGTTTGGTTGGTGAACATTCGGGGACGAATGTTCTTAAGGGGGGGAGAATGTAATACCCGGCTAGACTCCGGCATCGAAATTCCTGCTGTCCGGCGGAATCTCGGATGTCGGGAACCTCTAGAAGGGTAAAATATATTTTTCTAAAATGTTTTCAAGTGTTTTAAGGTTTTAAGTAAGAAAGAAATTGAGTTTTTGAAAGAAAAGTACCAAGGAGGAAAATCCAGGTTCGGCCGCCGAACTTGGTGGAGTTTTGGAGTCACCTTTGGCTTCCGAAGGTGGTCTGACCAGCCACCTATAAAAGGCCCCATGTCCGAAAATGGGCGAGTTTTCTTCCCCATTTTCGGACAGAGGTGAGTCCATGCCCTCCCATGGTTAGTTTTGATGATTTTCTTCAAATCTTTCAAGTTTTAACAAGTTTTAACTTGGTATTTGAAGTTTTGAGCTAAAGATCAAGTTTTGGAGCTTGGAGGCCCAAGGAGCTAGATTTCTCCCATCTCCAAGTTAAGGATCGCATCTCCTCTCGATCTTCAAGAGGTAAGCTTAGATCCTACCCTTCTTGTATGTTTTATGAAAGTTTTGAGAGGTTTTAAGAGGGTTTATTGCATGATTAGAGTATATGCATGATGCTAGGGTTTATGTGCGTTCTATGGATAATGTATGTTAGATGTGTTGTTGTTGGGGTATAGGCTAGTTTGAGACTCCTATATGCTTATGTGTGTGTGTTTGCATGATGTGGGAGTGTTGAATGTGAGTTTGGAAAGTTTGGGAGGCATTTATGCATAGAAGGCTGAGTTCTGCCATTTCTGGAAGAACTCAGGTTCGGCAGCCGAAGCCATGTTCGGCCGCCGAACCTGCCGCCGAAAGTGTCCTGTTTAGCCTTCCTTTGCATGATTTCTATGATTGTTTTATGATATTTTAGGGGGTTTTTGGGGAGTAGTTTAGAGTTATGTTAGTGTATGTTTGGTCCCTCATTTGAGTCCACCTGTGTAGGAATGGACCCGAGGAACCGAGGACCTCAGCAGTGAGATAGCTACTTCAGAGTCAGCCTAAGATGAGTGGAATGAATCTTTATGTTGCAAGCAAATAAATTTTGAGCATGTTCATGCATCACGAATGCCATGATATATTTTAGGTTGTTGCATTAGAATCTCACGAATATGTTGCATTGCATAATTTGATGTTGATGTGGATGGATGTTGGATGACCCATTAGTCCTCGATATGATGAGACATGATATGATATGATATGGAAGTCCAGGTGTGGCCTACACTATGCCCCTGGCACAATGTAAGAGAAAGACCGGGTGTGGCCTGCACTACGCCCCCGGCATGATTGGATATGTATGATATGTTATGTGTAAGAGAAAGACCAGGTGTGGCCTGCACTACACCCCTGGCATGTTTGGATTATGTAGAGGGCTATTGGTGACAAGTCCATCCTTGATGTGATTTGTTTGTGATGTGATGCATTTCATGAAAGCATGGATTTTAATATAATGTTTTACTATTCTGCTCACTGGGCTCTAGTAGCTCACCCCATTCCCTTAACCCCAGGTTTGCAGGTATAGGATAGACCAGGAGGTCGGCAAGTGTAGAGGCTTAGTGTATGTAATAGTTAGTAGTGGACATGTATTGGAAAATGCTATAATGTTATGTAATGTAAAGAAATGTATTGAGGATAGAATTATGCTTGGCCCTAGTGTATGGTTAATCCCTTTTGGGTACATGATCTTTTTAATGAAATGCTTTAATGATGTTTTTATGTTAAACCAAGCTTAATGTATGATATGTTACCCCATTGAAGCATTTGATGAGGGCTCCAGTGTGGGGTTTTATGTTTATGGTTATGTGCATGTACATATTAAGCTTGGGGATGAAAGAAAAAGTTTAAAGTATAGGTTCTACTGGTGGTGGAGGAGGTGCAACATCCCCTGAATTAGGGTTTGTTGTACCTGGATAGAAAGATGGGGGTGGATACATAGGGTACTGCGGGTATGGTGGGTAGAAAGGTGGGTATGGCATGTAAGAAGGATAAGGATTAAAACTGGGGTAATCTGATGTACCTACCATCGAATACCCGGGATTCTGTAAAAAGGGTGGGTATTGGGGTGGTTGAACAAACCCCGAGGCCTGAGTGCCTCCTTGAGACTCTCCCATGCCCTCTTCAGACATGCTTACACCAAGACTGCCATCCCTCATCTGATCCACATCCATATCATCCCCCACATCTTCTGACACTCCACCTTGAACTATTCCTCTTCTGCTTACATCAAAAAACCTTCTAGGGTCCCTTGACACTCTCTCCCTACTAGACCTGCAGGACATTGCCCTAGGCAAAGCAGGAGGACGGGCATCCGAGCCCTTATCCTGAGCTGATACTCCAATCAATCGGGCAGATCGACGAGTTCCTCTCATCTTGCTTACTGAAAAACAATACACATCACATAAAACATTAGCATCAAATGGTTCATGTGGAAACACATGAACCCGCATTACATACATAGCATATTATCAATGCACATGCATAAAATCATGGCATTTCACATCATTATTCAAGACAGGACTCTACACCCTATCCTAGTGGACATGATTTTTCCTATTGTGCTTGCCCTTCTATAACATCTATAAGCCCGACACACTATAGGTCCGACCATATGAACCTAGGGCTCTAATACCAATCTGTAACGACCCGAAAACCGGACCGCTACCGGCGCTAGGATTGTAATACCCGGCTAGACTCCGGTATCGGAATTCCTACCGTCCGGTGGAATCTCGGACGTCGGAGACCTCTAGAAGGGGTAGAATCATGTTTTATAAAAATTTTTTAAGGTGTTTTATGATTTTAAGTATGAAATTAAATGAGTTTTTACATGAAAAGTCCTTGGAGGAAGACCGGTTCGACCGCCGAAAGTCAGGTTCGGCCGCCGAACATGCATGCGTTTTGGAGGCACGTTAGGCCCCCGAAAGCGTGAGTTAGGGAAGTTCAGGTTCAGCCGCCGAAAGTCAAGTTCGGCCGCCGAACATTGCATGGATGCGGAGGCACATTCGGCCCCCGAACGTGGTCTGGCCAGCCACTATAAAAGGGTCCCTTAGCCGAAAATGGGCGAGCTTTTTCTCCCCATTTCGGCCAAGGTGAGCTTTCCGCCATCCTTCCCCTATCTTGAGTTTTTCCTTCCTTTTTCCATGATCTTTACAAGTTTATAACTTTGGTTTTGAAGATCTTTGAGCTTAGAACGAGTTTTGGAGCTTGGAGACCAAAAGTTGGAACTTCTCTCATCTCCAAGTTTAGATCTCCTCAACTCTCGATTTTTAAAGAGGTAAGAGCCGATCCTAAGCTCAATGTATGATTTAAACAAATTCTATGAAGTTTTAAGGGGTAGAATGGCATGTTTAGGGATATATGCATGTTGGAGTAAATGTTAGGTTTTTGATGTTTGATGAACAATGTAGCTTGTTTGTGTGTTTGTGAAGTGTTGTAGATGGGGTATATACTTGTTTGAGGCCCCTAGGAACTTGTATGCATGCTTTGGGTTGAAAAATATGCATGATTGGTAGGTTTGGAGGTGAAATGGGCAAAGGGAGCCAAGTTTCTGCCCTTTGGCAGAAACCAAGTTCGGCAGCCGAAGGTACTTTCGGCCGCCGAACATGGCTGGGGAGGCAGGCCTTTCGGCTGCCGAAGCTGCCCCCGAAGAGAGACTTTCGTCTCTGTCTGGCACTTTCGGCCGCCGAAGGTGCCGCCGAACCTAGCTGAGTTTCGTCTCTGTCCAGGACTTTCGGCCGCCGAAGGTGCCGCCGAAAGTGCCCTGTTCAGCCATTTCATGCATATTTTCTGTGATGTTTTCATGATGTTTTAGGGGGTTTTTGGGGAGTAGTTTATAGTTATGTTCAAGTATGTTTGGTCCCTCATTTGAGTCCACCTGTGTAGGTTCGGACCCGAGGAACCGAGGACCCCAGCAGTGAGGTCAGCTGCTTCGGTGTTGTCAGAGTCAGCCAGAGGTGAGTGGAACTAAACTTAATCTTTTAAATCAAATGTTTTATCATGTTTCATGCATCATGATTATGCAATAGGATGATTGCATTAGTATTCACGAATATGCCGCATTGCATCAATTGTTGTTGATGTGGGTGAATGTTGGATGACCCAATTAGTCCATGACAGGAAGACCAGGACCCCATTCTACGGCCTGGCACGGAAATGAAAGACCAGGACCCCATTCTACGGCCTGGCACGATTGTGGACTCGAAGACCAGGAGCCCAGAGGAGGCCCTGGGATAATGGTAAGTAATGTATGTATGACAGGAAGACCAGGACCCCATGCTACGGCCTGGCACTATGTTAGCTTGGACTAATTGGTGACAAGTTCACCCAACCCTTATGTGAATTGTCTGTGTTATGATGCATTTCATTAAAGCATAGTGTTAATATGTTTTATAGTTCAGCTCACTGGGCTTTTAGCTCACCCCTCTCCCTTTACCCCCAGGCTTGCAGGTACAGGATATAGCAGGAGTCCGGATAGTGTTAAGAAGTCATGTTTATGTAATAGCTAGCAATGGACATGATCAAATTGTAATGTAAAAGTACAGTATAGTTATGTAATGAGATTTATGGATGTTAGTGTGTGCTTGACCATAGAATGTTGTATCCCTTTTATGCATGATCTTAGAGATTTTGATGATGTTTATGTAAACCAGCTCAACACAGGTTATGTTACCCTTTGAGGGCACAGATGAGATCCCACAGAGGGATCAAGTTATGTTTATATTTATGCACAGGTTGAGTTTGGTTGATGTTTATGAAAAGAAAATTTTTGATTTTTATGTATGTTGTGGATCATGTATGGGATTATACAGGTTTACAGGATTTATGTCAGGCTTGCTACGGGTCCCGGCGGCCTTAAGTCGACCCGGATCCTAGCGCCGGTAGCGGCCCGATTTTCGGGTCGTTACAGAATGGTATCAGAGCCCTAGGTTCATATGGTCGGACCTAGAGTGTCGGGCTCATAGATGTTATAGAAGGTCAAGCACAATAGGAAAAGATCATGTCCACTAGGATAGGATGTGGAGTCCTGTCTTGCATGATGATGTGAAATGCCATGATTATATGCATGTGCATTAATGATATGCGATGTATGTGATGCGGGTTCATGTGTGCCCACATGAACCATATGATGCTAATGTTGCTTGTGATGTGTACTGTTTTTCAGAAAACAGGATGAGGGGAACTCGTCGATCAGCAAGATTGACTGGGGTACCACCTGAGGGTGAGGGCATGAACGCCCGTCCTCCTACATTGCCTAGGGCAATGTCTAGCAGGTCCAACAGGGACAGAGTAGCAAGAGACCCTAGAAGGTCTCTGGATCTAGGAAGGAGCAGGTCAGTCAGAGGAACAGTTCAGGGAGGAGCGTCAGAGGATATGGGGGATGAGATGGACGTAGAACAGAGGAGGGATGGCAGTTTGGGAGTCAATATGGCAGAAGAAGGAATGGGAGAGTCCCAAGGAGGCACTCAGGCCTCGGAATTTGTACAGCCACCTCACTACCCACATTTCTCACAACATCCCGGGTATTCGATGGGAGGTACATCGGATTACCCTAGTTTCACCCCTTATCCCACACAGATGCCATACCCACCATACTACCCACCGTACCCTCAGTACCCAATGTATCCACCTCCACCCTACTATCCAAATCCAGAAAACCCTACCTCAGAAAATGTTGCACCATCTCCACCACCTGCAGAACCAGCAGCCCCAGTTGCTCAACCTCCTAGATCTAGCTCAGCCAGTGGGAGCAAGGTCAAGATGACAGACTATATGAAGCTGGGTGCTCCCCAGTTCGAAACCGGTGATGATCCGTTCGTGTACTTGGAGCGGGTCAAGGCAATTACAGATGAGATTGGGGCTGATGACGGTAGAGCCATGCAAATGGCCGGGTTCACACTCAAGTGCAAGAAGGCACGGGAGTGGTTCAAAAATTATGTGAACCCGAGAGTGGACAGCATGACCTGGGAAGAGTTTGCAAACGAGTTTGCAGGATGGGCTTTCCCTGATAGTTCAAGGGAATTGAAGATGATAGAATTCGAGCAGTTGAGGCAAACTGATGACATGAGTGTAGACGAATATACTGACAGGTTTATGGAGTTGCTGCCATTTGCTGGGCAGGACCTTAGCACAGATCAGAAGAAGTCGAGGAGGTATATCATGAAGCTCCATCCCAGGTATTCCTCCTTGGTTCAGTCAGCAGATAGAGAGAGTTTCCATGCCATAGTAGACATGGCTAGGAGAATGGAGGCTAGTGCCATCGTTCAGGGGACAATTAAGCAGACAGTGGCACAAGCTTCTGGTTCCAAAACTCCGGGTGGGGGAAGGTTAGATCCCTCTACCTTGAGTGCAGCAGCTTCAGGCAGTAAGAGATGGGGTAAGCCCAAGGGTAAGAAGAATAAGTTCTGGAACAAGGTCAAGTGTAGTCTGGGATTTGGGAGTGGCTCAAGCTCTGGTGCGGATAATGCAGTTTGTGCGAGGTGTGGTAAGCCACACAGGGGAGTATGTCGGTTTGGGACGAACGCCTGTTTCAGATGTGGTCAGGAGGGGCATATGGCTCGAGATTGTCCAAGAGCAGTCCCGATGGCTCAGTCCCAGCAGACAGCTTCAGGCAGTGTGGCGCAGCCAGCAGCTCCAGCCATGACTCAGGCCAGTGGCAGAGGCAGAGGGAGAGGAGCAGCCTCTTCTTCTTCAGCGGGTTTCAGAGGTGAAGGTCCATCAGCTCCAGCACGGATCTTCACAATGACTCAGCAGGAGGCAGATGCATCTAACACCGTGGTGGCAAGTAACTTAATTATTGGTTGTTCAGATGTGTATGCCTTGATGGACCCTGGTGCATCTCATTCTTTTATCGGTCCGAGAGCCGTGGGGAGGTTGGGTCTGATGACTTCTGGGTTAGAGTGTCCTCTCTGGGTCAGTGGACCCAAGTGTGATCCATCTGTGGCAGAGTCAGTCTGCCAGTGTAGTCCTGTGTTTGTTGAGGGAAGATGCTTGTCCGCCGACCTAGTGGTTCTAGATTTGACAGATTTTGATGTCATTCTAGGGATGGACTGGTTATCTACCCATGGTGCTACCTTGGACTGCAGGGACAAGGTAGTTAGGTTCAGAGGTCAGGATGGGTCTGAGGTTGTCTTCAGAGGAGACAGGAGGGGTACACCTAGAGGTCTGATATCAGCTCTTCAGGCTCGTAGGTTGCTCAGGAGGGGATGTCAGGGGTATTTGGCTCATGTGAGAGAGCTTAGCAGTCAGGTCAGAGAGCCCGCCTCAATGCCAGTGGTTAGAGAGTTCCTAGATGTGTTCCCAGACGAGCTGCCAGGTTTACCACCTGCTAGGGAGATAGAGTTCGAGATAGAACTAATGCCTGGAACCCGACCGATCTCTACCCCTCCCTACAGGATGGCGCCAGCAGAATTGAAAGAGTTGAAGGAGCAGTTGCAGGAGCTGGTAGACAAGAGCTTCATCCGACCGAGTACCTCGCCTTGGGGTGCTCCAGTTTTGTTTGTGAGGAAGAAGGATGGATCTCTTAGACTTTGTATCGACTACAGGCAGTTGAACAAAGTCACTACCAAGAACAAGTACCCATTGCCAAGGATCGACGATCTATTCGACCAGCTAGCAGGAGCGGGTTGTTTCTCCAAAATAGATCTGAGGTCCGGGTATCATCAGTTGAGGATCAGGGAAGAAGACGTGCCAAAGACGGCTTTCAGGACCAGATATGGGCATTTTGAGTTCCTTGTGATGCCGTTCGGGTTAACTAACGCCCCTGCAGCATTCATGGATCTCATGAACAGAGTGTTTAGCCAGTACCTGGATCACTTTGTTATTGTCTTCATAGACGATATCTTAGTGTATTCCAGGAATGCAGAGGAGCATGCCCATCATCTGCGGTTGGTTTTGCAGACTTTGAGGGAACATGGCTTGTATGCCAAGTTCTCCAAGTGTGAGTTCTGGCTGAGGAGCATTTCGTTCTTGGGGCATGTAGTGTCAGAGAATGGTATAGAGGTAGACCCCAAGAAGACAGAGACTGTGGCTAACTGGCCTCGACCCACTTCAGTGACAGAGATCAGGAGTTTCTTGGGTTTGGCAGGTTACTACAGGAGGTTCGTTCAGGACTTCTCAAAGCTAGCAGCTCCTCTGACCAGACTGACCAGAAAGAATCAGAAGTTTCTGTGGACCGACCAGTGCGAGGAGAGTTTTGAAGAGCTTAAGAAGAGGTTGACTTCAGCACCAGTTTTAGCTCTGCCATCTAGTGGAGAGGACTTTACAGTCTTTTGTGATGCGTCCCGTGTGGGACTGGGTTGTGTGCTTATGCAGAATGAGAGGGTGATTGCTTATGCTTCTAGGCAGCTAAAGAAGCATGAGTTGAATTACCCCACACATGACCTCGAGATGGCAGCAGTAATCTTTGCACTCAAGATGTGGAGGCACTACCTCTATGGGGTAAAATGTGAGATCTTCACAGATCATAAAAGCCTGCAGTACATCTTGAGTCAGAGGGATTTGAATTTGAGACAGAGGAGATGGGTAGAGTTGCTAAGTGACTATGATTGCAAGATTCAGTATCATCCGGGTAAGGCGAATGTCGTGGCAGACGCTTTAAGCCGGAAGTCACTAGGCAGTCTATCCCACATCACGGTAGAGAGGAGACCAGTGGTGAAGGAGTTTTACAAGCTCATTGAGGAAGGTCTACAGTTGGAGTTGTCTGGTACAGGTGCCTTGGTTGCTCAGATGAAAGTGACACCCGTGTTTCTGGAGCAGGTGGCTCAGAAACAGCATGAGGACCCAGAGTTAGTGAAGATTGCCAGGACTGTTCAGTCAGGCAAAGATAGTGAGTTCAGATTTGACAGTAAGGGTGTAACGCCCCGGAAATCCGGACCGCTACCGGCGCTAGGATTCAAGTCGGCTTAAGGCCGCCGGAACCCGTAGCAAGCCTACATACATCCTGTTCACCTGTTTAATCCCATACATGATCATCAAACATACATAAGAATTAAAAAAAAACTTTTCTTTTTCTTCATTCACCAAACTCAACCTGTGCATGCACTATATTCATCATATACATAAACATTAATCCCTCTGTGGGATTTCATCAAAGCCTCAAGGGCTATACATCATATGGTGAGTTGGTTTACATCAATATCAAAACACAAGATCATGTACATACCAAGGGATTAACATATACTATGGTCAAGCACAACTCTATCCTCAATAACATAATTACATTACATTTTTATCATTTGTCATGTCCACATACTCTAGCTATTACATACATATGACTTTTCTCTTCTTTTCTTCTCTATCACTCCCGTACCTGCAAACCTGGGGTTAGGGGAGAGGGGTGAGCTAAAAGCCCAGTGAGCAGAAACTAAAAACATTATATTTAAAGTTCATGCTTTCATGAAATGCATCATATCACAGACAATCCACATCAAGGGTGAACCTGTCACCAATTAGTCCCAACATAGTCTCATGCCAGGCCGTAGCATGGGGTCCTGGTCTTCCTGTCATAACATACATAAAGTCTCGTGCCAGGCCGTAGCATGGGGTCCTGGTCTTCCTGTCATATCATATATAAAGCCTCGTGCCAGGCCGTAGCATGGGGTCCTGGTCTTCCTGTCATATCATATATAAAGCCTCGTGCCAGGCCGTAGCATGGGGTCCTGGTCTTCCTGTCATAACATACATAAAGTCTCGTGCCAGGCCGTAGCATGGGGTCCTGGTCTTCCTGTCATAACATACATAAAGTCTCGTGCCAGGCCGTAGCATGGGGTCCTGGTCTTCCTGTCATAACATATATAAAGTCTCGTGGACTAATTGGATCATACAGCTTTCACCCACAACCACAAAATAAAATGCAATGCGACATATTCGTGAACTAATGCAATCAGCCTATTACATGTCATCATGATGCATGAAACATGCTCAAAACCTTTAATTGCTTGATTTAAAACATTAAGCTTGTTTCCACTCACCTCTGGTTAGCTCTGACCAGACACTGAAGCAGCTCACTCACTGTTGGGGTCCTCGGTTCCTCGGGTCCGAACCTACACAGGTGGACTCCAATGAGGGACCAAACATATATAAACACGACTCTAATACATCCCCCAAAAACCCCCTAAAACATCATGAAAACATCACAGAAAATATGCATGAAAACATTTTATAAAAACATGCTTTTACCCTTCTAGAGGTTTCCGACACCCAAATTCCACCGGACGGTAGGAATTCCGATACCGGAGTCTAGCCGGGTATTACATTCTCCCCCCCTTAAGAACATTCGTCCCCGAATGTTCCTCAACTAGTACATGCATAGCGAAACAAACATAACATACACACATATAGCACATGGAACACATCTCAACTAACCTTAGAAGAGGTGGGGGTACTGCTGGAGCATGGACTCCCGGGTCTCCCAAGTGCATTCTTCCAAATTGTGGTGGTTCCAAAGGACTTTCACCATCGGGATTTCCTTGTTCCTCAACTTTCTGATCTGAGTGTCAAGAATCCGCACTGGCTGTTCAACATAAGTGAGATCCTCTTGGATCTCCACATCAGGCTCGCTAAGAACCTTGCCCGGATCTGACACGAACTTCCTCAACATGGAAACATGGAAAACCGGATGGATTCTTTCCATAGAAGCAGGCAAGTTCAGCTTGTATGATACATTCCCAATCCTTTGCAGGACTTCAAAGGGTCCAATGTACCGCGGAGCTAGCTTACCCTTTTTACCAAATCGAACCACCCCTTTCATCGGAGACACCTTGAGCAATACTAGATCCCCCTCCTGAAACTCTACCTGTTTCCTGCGGATGTCTGCATAACTTTTCTGCCTGCTGGTGGCAGTCTCTATCCTTTCTCTGATAATGGGCACCACCCTGCTGGTGATCTCAACAAGCTCAGGCCCTGCTAAGGACCTCTCTCCTACCTCTTCCCAACAAACGGGTGACCTGCACTTCCTCCCATATAAAGCTTCATAGGGAGCCATCCCTATGCTAGCATGATAGCTGTTATTGTAGGCAAACTCCACCAAAGGTAGATGTTGCTTCCAAGAACCGCCAAAATCTAGCACACACATTCTGAGCATATCTTCTATGGTCTGGATGGTCCTCTCTGACTGTCCATCAGTCTGGGGGTGGAAGGCAGTACTGAAATCTAACCTGGTACCCATAGCACTCTGCAGACTCCGCCAAAACCTGGAGGTGAACTGGGGCCCTCTATCTGACACTATAGATACCGGGACCCCATGTAGTCTGACGACTTCATCCACATAAACCTGCGCTAACTTATCCACAGAGTAGTTGCTCCTAACTGGAATGAAGTGAGCAGATTTGGTGAGTCTGTCCACAATCACCCATATGGAGTCTAGTCTGTTGGATGTTGCCGGTAACCCCACTACAAAGTCCATAGCTATGTTCTCCCATTTCCATTCTGGAATAGGTAGCGGGTTAAGCATTCCAGCCGGCTTCTGATGTTCCAGCTTCACCCTCTGACATATTTCGCAGGCTGACACGAATTGTGCCACTTCCCTCTTCATAGCTGGCCACCAATACACCCTCTTCAGATCTTGATACATCTTGGTGGCTCCAGGGTGAATGCTGTATCTTGCATTATGAGCCTCTTTCATAATGTCTCCTTTAAGCCCGATGTCATCTGGTACACATAGTCTGTTCCCATAGCGGAGGATCCCCTTATCATCGAATCTGAACTCACTATCTTTGCCTGACTGAACAGTCCTGGCAATCTTCACTAACTCTGGGTCCTCGTGCTGTTTCTGAGCCACCTGCTCCAGAAACACGGGGGTTACTTTCATCTGTGCAATCAAAGCACCTGTACCAGACAACTCCATCTGTAGACCCTCCTCAATGAGCTTATAAAATTCCTTCACCACCGGTCTCCTCTCTGCCGTGATGTGGGATAGACTGCCAATTGATTTCCGGCTTAAGGCATCAGCTACTACATTAGCCTTACCCGGATGGTACTGTATCTTACAATCATAGTCACTGAGCAGTTCTACCCATCTCCTCTGCCTCAAGTTCAAATCTCTCTGACTCAAGATGTGCTGCAGGCTCTTATGATCTGTGAAGATCTCACATTTTACCCCATAGAGGTAATGCCTCCACATCTTGAGGGCAAAGATAACTGCTGCCATCTCCAGATCGTGTGTGGGGTAATTCATCTCATGCCTCTTTAGCTGTCTAGAAGCATAAGCGATCACCCTACCATTCTGCATCAACACACAACCCAAGCCTACTCTGGATGCATCACAGAATACTGTGAAGTCCTCATTGCTGGTTGGCAGAGCTAACACTGGTGCTGAAGTCAACCTCTTCTTGAGCTCCTCAAAGCTTTCTTCACATCGATCGGTCCAATCGAACCTCTGATTCTTTCTGGTCAATCTGGTTAAAGGAGCTGCAATTTTGGAGAAGTCCTGTACGAACCTCCTGTAATAACCAGCCAAACCCAAGAAACTTCTGATCTCTGTCACTGAGGTGGGTCTGGGCCAGTTAGTCACAGCCTCTACTTTCTTGGGGTCTACCTCTATTCCATTCTCTGACACTATATGCCCCAAGAATGATATGCTCCTTAACCAGAACTCACACTTGGAGAACTTGGCATATAAGCCATGTTCCCTCAAGGTCTGCAAAACTATCCTCAGATGATGGGCATGCTCCTCTGCATTCCTGGAATACACTAGGATATCATCTATGAAGACAATAACGAAGTGATCCAGGTATGGTCTGAATATTCTGTTCATGAGGTCCATGAATGCTGCAGGGGCGTTGGTTAACCCAAACGGCATTACAAGGAACTCATAGTGCCCATATCTGGTCCTGAAGGCCGTCTTTGGCACGTCCTCCTCTCTGATTCTCAACTGATGGTACCCGGATCTCAGATCTATTTTGGAGAAACAACCCGCTCCTGCTAGCTGGTCGAATAGATCGTCGATCCTTGGCAATGGGTACTTATTCTTGATGGTGACTTTGTTCAACTGCCTGTAGTCGATACAAAGCCTGAGGGATCCATCCTTTTTCTTCACAAAGAGTACTGGAGCACCCCAAGGTGAGGTACTCGGTCGGACGAAACCCTTGTCTACCAGTTCCTGCAACTGTTCTTTTAACTCTTTCATCTCGGCTGGTGCCATCCTGTAGGGAGGGATAGAGATAGGCCTAGTTCCAGGCATTAACTCAATTTCGAACTCTATCTCCCTAGCAGGTGGTAACCCTGGCAGCTCGTCTGGGAAAACGTCTAAGAACTCACTCACCACAGGCACTGAGGCGGGCTCTCTAACATGACTATCCAACTCCCTCACATGAGCTAGAAACCCCTGACATCCCCTCCTAAGCAACCTACGAGCCTGAAGAGCTGAAATTAGACCTCTAGGTGTACCCCTCTTGTCTCCTCTGAAGACGACCTCTGACCCATCCTGACATCTGAACTTAACTACTTTGTCCCTGCAGTCCAAGGTAGCACCATGGGTAGATAGCCAATCCATCCCTAGAATGACGTCAAAGTCTGTCAAATCTAGAACCACAAGGTCGGCGGACAAGCATCTTCCCTCTATAAAAACTGGACTACACTGGCAGACTGACTCTGCAACTGACGGGTCACACTTGGGTCCACTGACCCATAGGGGACACTCTAACTCAGAGACCATCAATCCTAACCTCTGAACGGCTCTCGGTGCAATAAAAGAGTGAGATGCACCCGGGTCCATTAATGCATACACATCAGAACACCCAATGATGAGTTTACCTGACACCACGGTGTTGGATGTGTTAGCCTCCTGCTGCGTCATGGTGAAGATCCTGGCTGGAGCTAACGGACCCTCACCTCTGAACCCTGCTGAAGAAGAGGCTGACCCTCTCCCTCTGCCTCTGCCACTGGCCTGTGTAGCAGCTGGAGCTACTGGCTGTGCCACACTTCCTGAAGCTGTCTGCTGTGTCTGTGCCATAGGAACTGCTTTAGGACATTGCCATGACATATGCCCCTCTTGCCCACATCTGTAGCAGGTCGTCGTCCCATACCGGCATAAACCCCTGTGTGGCCTACCACACTTCGCACAAGCTGCATTATCTGCCCCAGAACTAGAACCACTGCCAAACCCCAGACTAGACTTGACCTTGTTCCAGAACTTATTCTTCTTACCCTTGGGCTTACCCCATCTCTTACTGCCTGAAGCTGCTGCACTCAAGGTAGAGGGATCTAACCTTCCCCCTCCCGGAGTTTTAGAACCAGAAGCTTGTGCCACTGTCTGTTTGACTGTCCCCTGAACGATGGCACTAGCCTCCATTCTCCTAGCCATGTCTACTATGGCGTGAAAACTCTCTCTATCTGCTGACTGTACCAAGGAGGAATACCTGGGATGGAGCTTCATGATATACCTCCTCGACTTCTTCTGGTCTGTGCTAAGGTCTTGCCCAGCAAAAGGCAGCAACTCCATAAACCTGTCAGTATACTCGTCTACACTCATGTCATCGGTTTGCCTCAACTGCTCGAATTCTATCATCTTCAATTCCCTTGAACTATCAGGGAAAGCCCATCCTGCAAATTCATTAGCGAACTCCTCCCATGATAGGCTATCCACCCTCGGCTTCACATAGTTTTTGAACCACTCACGGGCCTTTTTGCATTTCAAGGTGAAACCAGCCATCTGAATGGCTCTACTATCATCAGCTCCGATCTCCTCTGTGATCATCTTGACCTTCTCCAAATATACGAACGGGTCATCGCCTGACTCAAACTGGGGAGCACCCAACTTCATGTAATCTGTCATTTTAGCCTTACTTCCCCCAGATGAGCTAGGCTGAGGTATCTGGGTATCTGGGACTGTAGGTGCTGGTGGTGGAGGAGGTACAGCATCCCCTGAGGTAGGGTTTGCTGGATTTGGATGGTATGGTGGAGGTGGGTACATTGGGTACTGTGGATATGGAGGGTAGTATGGTGGGTATGGCATCTGTGTGGAGTAAGGGTTAAAACTAGGGTAATCCGATGTACCTCCCATCGAATACCCGGGATTTTGGGTGTAGGGCGGATAGTGAGGTGGCTGAACAAATCCCGAGGCCTGAGTGCCTCCTTGGGATTCTCCCATACCCTCTTCTGACATACTGACGCCCAAACTGCCATCCCTCCTTTGATCAACATCCATCTGATCCCCCATATCCTCTGACATACCTCCCTGCACTGTTCCTCTGACTGATCTGCTTCTTCCCAGATCTAAAGACCTTCTAGGGTCTCTCACTGCTCGGTCCCTATTGGACCTACTTGACATTGCCCTAGGCAATGTTGAAGGACGGGCACCAATGCCCTCGTCCTGAGGTGGTATTCCAGTCAATCGTGCAGATCGACGGGTTCCTCTCATCCTGTTTTCTGAGAAACAGTAAACATCACATAAACATTAGCATTAAATGGTTCATGTCGGCAAGCATGAACCTCACAGCTACATTACACACATAGCATATCATCATGGTATATTATACAATCATAGCAAGACAGGACTCTACATCCTATCCTAGTGGACATGATTTTTGCCTATTGTGCTTGACCTTCTATAACATCTATGAGCCCGACACTCTAGGTCCGACCATATGAACCTAGGGCTCTGATACCACTCTGTAACGCCCCGGAAATCCGGACCGCTACCGGCGCTAGGATTCAAGTCGGCTTAAGGCCGCCGGAACCCGTAGCAAGCCTACATACATCCTGTTCACCTGTTTAATCCCATACATGATCATCAAACATACATAAGAATTAAAAAAAAACTTTTCTTTTTCTTCATTCACCAAACTCAACCTGTGCATGCACTATATTCATCATATACATAAACATTAATCCCTCTGTGGGATTTCATCAAAGCCTCAAGGGCTATACATCATATGGTGAGTTGGTTTACATCAATATCAAAACACAAGATCATGTACATACCAAGGGATTAACATATACTATGGTCAAGCACAACTCTATCCTCAATAACATAATTACATTACATTTTTATCATTTGTCATGTCCACATACTCTAGCTATTACATACATATGACTTTTCTCTTCTTTTCTTCTCTATCACTCCCGTACCTGCAAACCTGGGGTTAGGGGAGAGGGGTGAGCTAAAAGCCCAGTGAGCAGAAACTAAAAACATTATATTTAAAGTTCATGCTTTCATGAAATGCATCATATCACAGACAATCCACATCAAGGGTGAACCTGTCACCAATTAGTCCCAACATAGTCTCATGCCAGGCCGTAGCATGGGGTCCTGGTCTTCCTGTCATAACATACATAAAGTCTCGTGCCAGGCCGTAGCATGGGGTCCTGGTCTTCCTGTCATATCATATATAAAGCCTCGTGCCAGGCCGTAGCATGGGGTCCTGGTCTTCCTGTCATATCATATATAAAGCCTCGTGCCAGGCCGTAGCATGGGGTCCTGGTCTTCCTGTCATAACATACATAAAGTCTCGTGCCAGGCCGTAGCATGGGGTCCTGGTCTTCCTGTCATAACATACATAAAGTCTCGTGCCAGGCCGTAGCATGGGGTCCTGGTCTTCCTGTCATAACATATATAAAGTCTCGTGGACTAATTGGATCATACAGCTTTCACCCACAACCACAAAATAAAATGCAATGCGACATATTCGTGAACTAATGCAATCAGCCTATTACATGTCATCATGATGCATGAAACATGCTCAAAACCTTTAATTGCTTGATTTAAAACATTAAGCTTGTTTCCACTCACCTCTGGTTAGCTCTGACCAGACACTGAAGCAGCTCACTCACTGCTGGGGTCCTCGGTTCCTCGGGTCCGAACCTACACAGGTGGACTCCAATGAGGGACCAAACATATATAAACACGACTCTAATACATCCCCCAAAAACCCCCTAAAACATCATGAAAACATCACAGAAAATATGCATGAAAACATTTTATAAAAACATGCTTTTACCCTTCTAGAGGTTTCCGACACCCAAATTCCACCGGACGGTAGGAATTCCGATACCGGAGTCTAGCCGGGTATTACAAAGGGGATCCTCCGCTATGGGAGTCGATTGTGTGTACCAGATGACATAGGGCTAAAAGGAGACATTATGAGAGAAGCTCATAATGCAAGATACAGCATTCACCCCGGAGCCACCAAGATGTATCAGGATCTGAAAAAGGTTTATTGGTGGTCAGCTATGAAGAGAGAAGTGGCACAGTTTGTGTCAGCCTGCGAAGTTTGTCAGAGGGTGAAGCTGGAACATCAGAAACCGGCTGGAATGCTTAACCCGCTACCTATTCCAGAGTGGAAATGGGAAAACATAGCTATGGACTTCGTAGTGGGGTTACCGGCGGCGTCCAACAGATTGGACTCCATATGGGTGATTTTGGACAGACTCACCAAATCTGCTCACTTCATCCCTGTCAGGAGTGGCTATTCTGTGGACAAGTTGGCGCAGGTGTACGTTGATGAGATAGTCAGACTGCATGGGGTTCCTGTTTCTATTGTGTCAGATAGAGGACCCCAGTTCACCTCCAGGTTTTGGCGGAGTCTGCAGGATGCCATGGGTACTAGATTGGATTTTAGCACTGCCTTCCACCCACAGACAGACGGACAGTCAGAGAGGACCATCCAGACCATAGAAGATATGCTCAGAATGTGTGTGCTGGATTTTGGCGGTTCTTGGAGGCAACATCTACCCTTGGTGGAGTTTGCCTACAATAACAGTCATCATGCTAGCATCGGGATGGCTCCATATGAAGCTTTATATGGAAGGAAGTGCAGATCACCTGTTTGCTGGGAGGAGGTAGGAGAGAGGTCCTTAGCAGGACCCGAGCTAGTAGAGATCACCAGCAGGGTGGTGCCCATGATCAGAGAAAGAATCAAGACAGCTGCAAGCAGACAGAAGAGTTATGCAGACATCCGCAGACGACTAGTAGAGTTTCAGGAGGGGGATCTGGTATTGCTTAAGGTGTCTCCAATGAAAGGCGTGGTTCGGTTCGGGAAGAAAGGTAAGCTGGCTCCGCGATACATCGGACCCTTTGAAGTCTTGCAAAAGATTGGGAATGTATCGTACAAGCTAGATTTACCTGCTTCAATGGAGAGAATCCATCCGGTTTTCCATGTTTCTATGTTGAGAAAGTTCGTGTCAGATCCGGGCAAGGTTCTTAGTGAGCCTGATGTGGAGATCCAAGAGGATCTCACCTATGTTGAGCAGCCAGTACGGATCCTAGACACCCAGATCAGGAAGCTGAGAAACAAGGAAATCCCGATGGTAAAAGTCCTGTGGAACCACCACAATATAGAGGAATGCACTTGGGAGACACGGGAGTCTATGCTCCGGCAATATCCTCATCTCTTTTAAGGTTAGATCCCTATGTGTTTATGTGCCTTGTATGTATGTTATGTGGTTTTGCTATGCATGTACTAGTTTAGGAACATTCGGGGACGAATGTTCTTAAGGGGGGGAGAATGTAATACCCGGCTAGACTCCGGTATCGGAATTCCTACCGTCCGGTGGAATCTCGGACGTCGGAGACCTCTAGAAGGGGTAGAATCATGTTTTATAAAAATGTTTTAAGGTGTTTTATGATTTTAAGTATGAAATTAAATGAGTTTTTACATGAAAAGTCCTTGGAGGAAGACCCAGGTTCGGCCGCCGAAAGTCAGGTTCGGCCGCCGAACATGCATGCGTTTGGAGGCACGTTAGGCCCCCGAAAGCGTGAGTTAGGGAAGTTCAGGTTCGGCCGCCGAAAGTCAAGTTCGGCCGCCGAACATTGCATGGATGCGGAGGCACATTCGGCCCCCGAACGTGGTCTGGCCAGCCACTATAAAAGGGTCCCTTAGCCGAAAATGGGCGAGCTTTTTCTCCCCATTTCGGCCAAGGTGAGCTTTCCGCCATCCTTCCCCTATCTTGAGTTTTTCCTTCCTTTTTCCATGATCTTTACAAGTTTATAACTTTGGTTTTGAAGATCTTTGAGCTTAGAACGAGTTTTGGAGCTTGGAGACCAAAAGTTGGAACTTCTCTCATCTTCAAGTTTAGATCTCCTCAACTCTCGATTTTTAAAGAGGTAAGAGCCGATCCTAAGCTCAATGTATGATTTAAACAAATTCTATGAAGTTTTAAGGGGTAGAATGGCATGTTTTGGGATATATGCATGTTGGAGTAAATGTTAGGTTTTTGATGTTTGATGAACAATGTAGCTTGTTTGTGTGTTTGTGAAGTGTTGTAGATGGGGTATATACTTGTTTGAGGCCCCTAGGAACTTGTATGCATGCTTTGGGTTGAAAAATATGCATGATTGGTAGGTTTGGAGGCGAAATGGGCAAAGGGAGCCAAGTTTCTGCCCTTTGGCAGAAACCAAGTTCGGCAGCCGAAGGTACTTTCGGCCGCCGAACATGGCTGGGGAGGCAGGCCTTTCGGCTGCCGAAGCTGCCCCCGAAGAGAGAATTTCGTCTCTGTCTGGCACTTTCGGCCGCCGAAGGTGCCGCCGAACCTAGCTGAGTTTCGTCTCTGTCCAGGACTTTCGGCCGCTGAAGGTGCCGCCGAAAGTGCCCTGTTCAGCCATTTCATGCATATTTTCTGTGATGTTTTCATGATATTTTAGGGGGTTTTTGGGGAGTAGTTTATAGTTATGTTCAAGTATGTTTGGTCCCTCATTTGAGTCCACCTGTGTAGGTTCGGACCCGAGGAACCGAGGACCCCAGCAGTGAGGTCAGCTGCTTCGGTGTTGTCAGAGTCAGCCAGAGGTGAGTGGAACTAAACTTAATCTTTTAAATCAAATGTTTTATCATGTTTCATGCATCATGATTATGCAATAGGATGATTGCATTAGTATTCACGAATATGCCGCATTGCATCAATTGTTGTTGATGTGGGTGAATGTTGGATGACCCAATTAGTCCATGACAGGAAGACCAGGACCCCATTCTACGGCCTGGCACGGAAATGAAAGACCAGGACCCCATTCTACGGCCTGGCACGATTGTGGACTCGAAGACCAGGAGCCCAGAGGAGGCCCTGGGATAATGGTAAGTAATGTATGTATGACAGGAAGACCAGGACCCCATGCTACGGCCTGGCACTATGTTAGCTTGGACTAATTGGTGACAAGTTCACCCAACCCTTATGTGAATTGTCTGTGTTATGATGCATTTCATTAAAGCATAGTGTTAATATGTTTTATAGTTCAGCTCACTGGGCTTTTAGCTCACCCCTCTCCCTTTACCCCCAGGCTTGCAGGTACAGGAAATAGCAGGAGTCCGGATAGTGTTAAGAAGTCATGTTTATGTAATAGCTAGCAATGGACATGATCAAATTGTAATGTAAAAGTACAGTATAGTTATGTAATGAGATTTATGGATGTTAGTGTGTGCTTGACCATAGAATGTTGTATCCCTTTTATGCATGATCTTAGAGATTTTGATGATGTTTATGTAAACCAGCTCAACACAGGTTATGTTACCCTTTGAGGGCACAGATGAGATCCCACAGAGGGATCAAGTTATGTTTATATTTATGCACAGGTTGAGTTTGGTTGATGTTTATGAAAAGAAAAGTTTTGATTTTTATGTATGTTGTGGATCATGTATGGGATTATACAGGTTTACAGAATTTATGTCAGGCTTGCTACGGGTCCCGGCGGCCTTAAGTCGACCCGGATCCTAGCGCCGGTAGCGGCCCGATTTTCGGGTCGTTACAAGGATCCAGATCGGTTTAAGGCCGCCGGGACCTATAGCAAGTCTGACGTTCCTCCTGTATACCTGTTAAATCCCATACATGATCAAACATATACTTAAAAACTTAAAACTTTTTCTTTCATTTACCAAGCTTAATCTGTGCATGCACAAACTCATAACCATAAAACCCCACATTGGAGCCCTCATCAAATGCTCCAATGGGGTAACATATTATACATTAAGCTTGATTTACATAAACATCATTAAAACATTTCATTAATAAGATCATGTACCAAAAAGGGATTAACATACATTAGGGCCAAGCACAATTCTATCCTCAATACAATTCTTTACATTACATCACATTATAACATTTTACAATATATGTCCACAACTAACTATTACATAAAACAAGACTCCTTTACTCTTGCTGACTCCCTGGTCTATCCCCTACCTGCAAACTTGGGGGTTAAGGGAAAGGGGTGAGCTACTAGAGCCCAGTGAGCAGAATAGTAAAATATTATATTTAAAACATATGCTTTTATGGAATGCATCACATCACAAACAATTTACATCAAGGATGGACTTGTCACCAATAGCCCTCTACACATTCCAATCGTACCAGGGGCGTAGAATAGACCTCACTGGTCTTTCTCTTAACATAGCATAATATAACATAACATTCCAATGTGCTAGGGGCGTAGAATGGGCCTCACTGGTCTTTCTCTTACATCGTGCCAGGGGCGTAGAATGGGCCTCACTGGTCTTACATACCATACCATATCATATCATGTCATCATACGAGGGCTAATGGATCATTCAACATCCATCCACATCAACATTATATTATGCAATGCAACATATTCGTGAATTCTAATGCAAACAACCTAATATATCACATGGCATTCGTGATGCATGAACATACTCAAAATTTATTTATTTACTTTGAAACATAAAGAGTCATTCTACTCACCTCAGGCTAGCTCTGAAAAGACTTTGAAGCAGCTATCTTACTGCTGGGGCCCTCGGTTCCTCGGGTCCGAACCTACACAGGTGGATTCAAATGAGGGACCAAACATAGACTAACATGACTCTAAACAACTCCCCGAAAACCCCCTAAAACATCACAAAACAATCATAAAAATCATGCAAAGGAAGGCTGAACAGGGCACTTTCGGCGGCAGGTTCGGCGGCCGAAAGTCCCTCCAGAGCCGAAACTCAGCCACTTTCGGCGGCACCTTCGACGGCCGAAAGTCCCTTCCAGAGATGAAACTCATGCATGTTCGGCGGCACCTTCGGCGGCCGAAACTCCCCTCCAGAGCCGAAAGTCCAACTTTCGGAGGCAGGGTTCGGCAGCCAAAAGCTTGCCTCCACAGGCAGGTTCGTCGGCCGAAAGTCCTTCGGCTGCCGAACCTGAGTTCTTCCAAAGTGGCAGAACTCAGCCTCCTCATGCACATTTTGCCTCCCAAACCTTTCAAACATGCATTTAGCTATTCTACAACATGCATACTCATGCAAATAAGCATATAGGGGTCTCACACTCTCTTAAACCCCAACAACAATACATATAGCAACTCATACAACATACATTATCCAAAAACTCAACCTTAACCCTAACAACAATCAACTAACCTAAACATGCATTTCTACCCCATAACCCCCCGTAAAACTTGTGTAAAATATGGGATAAGCTAAAGATCTACCCTTACCTCTTGAAGATCGAGAGGGAAGGCGACCTAAACTTAGAGAAATGGAGGAAGAAAGCTCCGGGGTCTCCAAGCTTCAAATCTTGATCTTAGCTCCAAAAATCTTCAAAACCAAGTTAAAACTCATTAAAACTTGAAAGATTTGAGGAAAATTATGAAAACCAACCATGGGAGGGCATGGACTCATCGGTGATCGAAAATAGGGGAGAAAGCTCGTCCATTTTCGGCCATGGGGCCTTTTATAGGTGGCTGGCCAGACCACCTTCGTAAGCCAAAGGTGACTCCAAAACTCTACCATGTTCGGCGGCCGAACATGAGGTTCGGCAGCCGAACCTGGATTTTCCTCTATGGTTATTTTCATTCAAAACTCAATTTCTTTCTTACTTAAAACCTTAAAACACTTGAAAACATTTTATAAAAACATTATTTTACCCTTCTAGAGGTTTTCGACATCCGAGATTCCACCGGACGGTAGGAATTCCGACACCGGAGTCTAGCCGATTATTACAATTACCCTCTCATTTTGCATCAACACACAACCTAGTCCCACACGGGATGCATCACAAAACACTGTGAAGTCTTCATTACTAGTAGGCAGAGCTAACATCGATGCTGACGTCAACCTTTTCTTTAGCTCTTCAAAACTTTCCTCACACTGTTCTGACCAAACAAACCTCTGATTCTTTTTGGTCAGCCTGGTCATAGGAGCAGCAATTCTGGAGAAGTCCTGTACGAACCTCCTGTAGTAACCTGCCAAACCCAAAAAGCTTTTAATCTCTGTCACTGTAGTGGGTCTAGACCAGTTAGCTACAGCTTCTACTTTCTTGGGATCTACCTCAATTCCTTTTTCTGACACCACGTGCCCCAAGAAAGAAATGCTCCACAACCAGAATTCACACTTGGAGAACTTGGCATACAAGCCGTGCTCCCTCAGGGTCTTAAAAACTAACCTCAGATGATGGGCATGCTCCTCTGCGTTTCTGGAATACACTAAGATATCGTCAATGAAAATGATAACAAAGTGATCCAGATACTGGCTAAAAACTCTATTCATGAGGTCCATGAATGCTACAGGGGCATTGGTTAGCCCAAACGGCATCACTAGGAACTCATAATGCCCATATCTGGTCCTGAACGCCGTCTTCGGCACATCTTCTTCTCTAATTCTCAACTGATGATACCCGGATCTCAGATCTATTTTAGAGAAACAACCTGCTCCTGCTAGCTGGTCAAATAGATCGTCGATCCTAGGTAAGGGATACTTGTTCTTGGTAGTGACTTTGTTCAACTGTCTGTAGTCGATACAAAGTCTCAAGGATCCATCCTTCTTCTTTACAAACAGCACTGGAGCACCCCAAGGTGAGGTACTCGGTCGGATGAAACTCTTGTTTACCAACTCTTGCAACTACTCCTTTAGCTCCTTCAACTCTGCTGGTGCCATCCTGTAGGGAGGGATAGAGATTGGTCTGGTTCCAAGCATCACTTCTATTTCAAACTCTATCTCCTTAGCAGGTGGTAGTCCTGAAAGCTCGTCTGGGAAGACATCTGGAAACTCTCTGACTACTGGTACTGAAGCGGGCTCCCTAACCTGACTATCAAGCTCTCTAACATGAGCTAGAAGCCCCTGACAACCTCTCCTGAGGAACCTACGAGCCTGTAGGGCTGATATCAAACCTCTAGGTGTACCCCTCCTGTCTCCCCTGAAGACAACCTCTGACCCATTTTGATCTCTGAACCTGACTACCTTGTCTCTGCAGTCCAAGGTAACACCATGAGTAGATAGCTAATCCATCCCTAGAATGACATCAAAATCCGTCAAGTCTAGAACCACAAGGTCGGTTGGAAGGCATCTACCCTCAATAAACACTGGACTATACCGGCAGACTGACTCTGCCACTGATGGATCACACTTGGGTCCACTGAACCAAAGGGGACACTCTAACCCAGAGACTATCAAATCCAACCTCTCTACGGCTCTCGGAGCAATAAAAGAATGAGATGCACTAGGGTCCATTAAAGCATACACATCAGAGCATCCAATGATGAGATTACCTGACACCACGGTGTTTGACGTGTTAGCCTCCTGCTGTGTCATAGTGAAGATCCGAGCTGGAGCTGATGGACCTTCACCCCGGGAACCTGCTGAAGAAAAGGCTGCCCCTCTCCCTCTGCCTCTACCACTGCTCTGAGTCATGGCTGGAGCTACTAGCTGAGCCACACTACCTGAAACTGTCTGCTGGGACGGTGCCATAAAGGCTACTCTAGGACACTCCCATGCTATGTGTCCCTCCTGCCCACATCTGTAACATGTTGATGTCCCAAACCGACAGACTCCCTTGTGCGGTTTTCCGCACCTCAAGCATTCGGAGCCATCCGAACCAGAGCTCGAATCACCCCCTAATCCCAGACCCGACTTCAACCAGTTCCAGAACTTATACTTCTTCGGCTTTTTAGAGCCTCTGTCCCACTTTTTGCTACCCGAAGTGTAATACCCGGCTAGATTCCGGCATCAGAATCCCTACCTTTCGGCGGAATCCCCGTTGGAATATGGAATTTTGATGATGCCAGAGTCTTCTAGAGGGGTAAAATGTGATTTCTAAAATGATTTTTACTGATTTCATGGTTTTAAATGAAAAAGAAGTGAGTTTTGAAAAGAAAAGACCAAGGAGGTTTTTGCCAGGTTCGGCCGCCGAAAATGAAGTTCGGCCGCCGAACATGAGTTGGTTTTGGGAGCGCTTTTGGCCTCCGAAAGCTATGTTTGAACAAACCAGGTTCGGCCGCCGAACCTCAAGTTCGGCCGCCGAACATGGGGGTGTTTTGCTTGCACGTTAGGCCGCCGAAGGAGGTTTGGCTGGCCACCTATAAAAGCCCCTCAGACCGAAAATGGGCGAGATTTCTCCCCATTCTCGAGCTCAGGTGTGTTCATGTCCTCCTCTAGTCATTTTCATGTTTTCTCTTCATCTCCTTCATATTTTTATGAGTTCCATGGTTGTTTTGAAGAGTTTTCAAGCTTAGATCAAAGTTTTGGGAGCTTGGAGACCCAAGGAGTAATTTCCTCCCATCTCCAAGTTAGAGCTTGCACAAACCCTCGATCTTCAAGAGGTAAGTGTGGATCTATGCTTTCCTTTACGTTTCATGAAGTTTTAAGTGAGTGTTAAGAGGTTTTGATGGTTGAGTATGGGTAGATATGCATGTTAGGGTTTATGTGGGTTTTATGCCTAATGTATGTTCATGTGATGTTTGTGTTGGGGTTTAGGTTAGTTTTCAAGCCCCTTGAGCATATGGGAGAGAGTATGCATGATTGGGAGAGAGTATGTGAGGTTTGGTTTGTTTTGATGGTTTTGGCCTATGTGGGTCATAAACTATCTATGTATGCTTTAGATGTTGTTTTTGGGAGTTTAAACTTGTTTGAGCTCCCTTGTGCATGGTTAAGGATGTATGCATGTGTTTGAGAAGTTGGATGCTTGTTTTGGGGTGTATGGAAGGTTTGGGAGGCTTGAAATGCACAAAGGCTGAGTTCTGGATGAACTCAGGTTCGGCCGCCGAAGGTGGTTTCGGCCGCCGAACCTGCCTGAGGACGCATGGATTGGCCGCCTAACCTTGCCCCCGAAAGTTGAGTTTTGCCTTGAAAGCAGACTTTCGGCCGCCGAAGGTAATGTTCGGCCGCCGAAAGTGCTTGACTTTCGTCTCTGGAGAGAGGGTTCGGCCGCCGAAGGTGCCGCCGAACTTGCCTGACTTTCGTCTCTGGAAGGGACCTTCGGCCGCCGAAAGTGCCGCCGAAAGTGCCCTGTCCAGCCTTTTCATGAGTGTTTTCTATGCATGTTTAAGTGATGTTTTAGGGGGTTTTTGGGGAGTTGTTTATGTATTGTTTAGAGTATGTTTGGCACCTCACTGGAGTCCACCTGTGTAGGATCGGACCCGAGGAACCGAGGTGTTTAGCAGTGTTAGCTGCTTCAGAGTTAGTCCAGAGCTAGCCAGAGGTGAGTGGAACTAACCCTTATGTTTTAAATCAAATGTTTTCAGCATGTTCAAGCATGTTCATGCATCATGAATACCATGTTATGTAATAGGTTGTTTGCATTAGAATTCACGAATATGATGCATTGCATAATACGATGATGATGATGTGGATGGATACTGGATGATCCTCTAGCCCTCAATATGTTATGACATGATGTGGAATGATATGATATGGCATGTACGATATGATATGAGATGAGAAGTCCAGGTGTGGCCGTATCGCCCCTGGCATAGAGCATGAGAAGTCCAGGTGTGGCCGTATCGCCCCTGGCATAGAGTATGTGAAGTCCAGGCGTGGCCGTATCACCCCTGGCATAGAGTATTGTTGACTTGTTATGGTTCGAGATTGATATGTAGAGGGCTATTGGTGACAGATTCATCCTTGAGGTGATATATTTGTGATGTGACGCATTCCATGATAGCATATGTTAAAATGAACTGTTTTCTTTTATGGTTTCTGCTCACTGGGCTTTTTAGCTCACCCCTCTCCCCTAACCCCAGGTTTGCAGAGTCAGAGGTAGTTCAGGAAGACGGCGAGATATGGTTATGGTCATGATATGTAATAGAATAGTAGTGGACATGATGTAATGTAAAGTTATGTAAGGATGTAAAAAGAGTTATGTTGTAATACGATATTATGTTATATGTTCAGAGTTATAGTATTGTGCTTGGCCCGAGTTTGGATAATCCCTTTGTACATGAGTTTTATTTTATGTTGTTACATGTGATGGACCGAGTTTGACATAGGGTATGCTGACCCTAGGGGTTCTATGAGTTCAGTCATAGTGCATACACAGGTCAAACTGGTTAAAGGTAAAGTTTTAAATGTTTTATGGATATGTTTGATCATGTTTGGGATTATACCAGCTGTACAGGATGCATAGTAGGCTTGCTACGGGTCCCGGCGGCCTTATGCCGATCTGGATCCTAGCGCCGGTAGCGGTCCGGATTTTCGGGTCGTTACAGAATGGTATCAGAGCCCTAGGTTCACATGGTCGGACCTATAGTGTGTCGGGCTCATAGAGGTTATAGTAGGGCAAGCACAATAGGAAGATCATGTCCACTAGGATAGGATATGGAGTCCTGTCTTGTATGATGATGTGAAATGCCATGATGATGAGCATGTGCATTAATGCTATGATATGTATGTGATGCAGGTTCATGTGTTTCCACATGAACCGTATGATGCTAATGTTTATGCGCTATGTTATGCTTTCAGAAGTCAAGATGAGAGGAACTCGTCGATCTGCGAGATTGACTGGAGCTCCGCCAGAGAATGAGGGCATGGATGCCCATCCCCCTGCTCTGCAGAGGGCAAGATCTTGTAGGACGATAAGGGAAAGTACATCAAGGGACTCTAGAAGGTCTTTTGATGCAGGTCGGAGGAGATCAGTTCATGAAGGTATGTCAGCGGATGTGATGGAAACAGAGGAGGATAACCAAAGAAGAGATAGTAGTTTGGGCATGAGTATGTCAGTAGAGGATATGGGAGAGTCCCAAGGAGGCACTCAGGCCTCGGGCTTTGTTCCACCACAGTATCCACCCTACCCGCAAGGGCCAGAGTATCCGATGGGAGGTACATCGGATTTCTTTAGCCATAACCCATATCCCACCTTTATGCCCTATCCTCCCTTTTACCCACAGTACCCCGTGTTTCCATCCTCACCCTTTTTCCCAGGTCCAGCAAACCCTAACCCGGGGAATGCTGCACCTCCTCCTCCACCAGCAGAACCAATAGTCCCTGATGTCCGGATACCCAAACCTGGTTCATCAGTTGGGGGTAAAGTAAAGATGACAGATTTTCTCAAGTTGGATGCCCCCAAGTTCGAAGCAGGCGATGACCCTTTTGAGTATCTCAGAACGGTAAAGATGATAACAGATGAGCTAGGAGCAAATGACAGTAGAGCCATTCAGATGGCAGGGTTCACATTGAAATGCAAGAAGGCAAGGGAATGGTTCAAGAACTATGTGGACCCAAGGTTGGAGAGCTTATCCTGGGAGCAGTTTGCCAATGAGTTTGCAGGATGGGCTTTTCCGGATAGTTCCAGAGAACTGAAGATGATTGAGTTTGAGCAGCTAAGGCAGACGGAAGAGATGAGCGTAGAGGAGTTTACGGACAGGTTCCTGGAGCTGTTGCCGTTTGCAGGACAGGGTCTTGACACAGACCTGAAGAAGTCTAGGAGATATGTTATGAAGCTTCACTCCAGGTATTCCTCGTTGGTTCAATCAGCAGAAAGGGAGAGCTTCCATGCTATAGTGGATATGGCACGGAGAATGGAGGCTAGTGCCATTGTTCAGGGGACAGTTAAACAGTACGTGGTACAGTCTTCGGGTTCCAAAATCCCGGGGACAAGTGATGTTGATCTCTCCCCTCTAAGCGAGGCTGTCACAAAGAGTAAGAAGGGAGACAGAGGTCTCAGAAGATCAAAGAAGAACAAGTTCTGGAATCGGATAAAGTCTGGTCTGGGATTAGGAGGTGGCTCGAGCTTAGGCACAGAGGTTGCAGAGTGTGCGAGGTGCGGTAGACCGCACAAGGGAGTCTGTCGGTTTGGGACTACAGCATGTTACAGATGCGGCCAGGAGGGGCACATAGCTCGAGAGTGCCCTAAGGCAGCTTTTATGACACCGTCCCATCAGACAACTCCAGGCAGTATGGTACAGCCATCAGCTCCAGCCATGTTTCAGGGCAGTGGTAGAGGCGGAGACAGGGGGACAGCCCCTTCTTCAGCAGGTTCCCGTGGGGAAGGTCCATCAGCTCCAGCGCGGATCTTCGCCATGACTCAGCAGGAGGCTAACACATCGAACCCGATGGGATCAGGTAATCTCACTCTGGTATGTTCTGATGTGTATGTTTTATGAACCCTGATGTTTCTCTTTTCTTTGTTTGCTTGTGAGCCCTTGTGAGGTTGGGTTGATAGCTTATGGGTTAGAGTATCCCCTTGGGGTCAGTGCACCCAAGTGTGATCCATCTGTGGCAGAGTCAGTCTGCCGGTATAGTCAGAGTATGTGTTGTGAGTAGATGCCTTCCAGCTGACCTAGCGGTTCTAGATTTGACTGTTTGACGTCATTCTAGGGTTGGATTGGTCCTTCTACTAGTGGTACTACCTAGTCTGTAGAGACAAGGTAGTCAGGTTCAGAGGTCAGGATTGTAACACCCCTTACCCTATCAAAGTGTAGACAGAGCAAGGAATGTCACAAACTATGCCTTTTGAGAAATATCCATACTAAACAATTTCTTTTATCTGTAAATACCAAGTTTTTAGGTAGCACCTCCCGAAAGTGACTCGTTCCCGACTCGCTAATCACACTGTCTGCTTTATTTCTGGATACATCCGTTTCTGTATTTAGATTTTCTATGATTCAGTTCTTAGCAGATTAAAGTTAAGCTAGCACCTCCCCTAAAGCCACTTCCTCTAGAAGTGAAATAGCCTAACCCATACCTAATGATGTCACTACTGTAGCTATGGGTTTAAGGATGTTACAACTCTTCCCCTCTTAAGAAATTTCGTCCTCGAAATTTTACCTGCTTTGAATAGTTGTGGATATTGTTGCTTCATCACTTCTTCACTCTCCCATGTAGCTTCTTCTACCTTGTGATTTCGCCACAACACTTTCACTAAGGGAATCTTCTTATTCCTTAACTCTTTCAGTTCCTTTGCTAAAATTTTCACTGGTTCTTCGTCATAAGTTAAATTAGGTTGTACATCAATGGTTTCTGCTGAAATGACATGTGATGGGTCAGATCTGTATCTTCTTAACATGGATACATGGAAGACATTGTGTATTCTGTCTAACTCTGGAGGTAAAGCTAGCCTGTAGGCTACTGGACCCACACGCTCTATTACATCATATGGACCAATAAACCGAGGGCTTAGCTTACCTTTCTTGCCAAATCGTAGCACTTTCTTCCATGGAGAAACTTTTAAAAACACTTTGTCCCCAACAGCAAATTCTATATCTTTTCGTCTCAAATCTGCATAGGATTTCTGTCTATCTGTCGCAGCTTTTAATCTTTCTTTGATAATCTTCACCTTCTCCTCAGTCTGTCTTATCACCTCTGGACCTACAAGTTTAGCTTCACTGAGTTCTGTCCAGCACAATGGGGTTCTACATTTTATGCCGTACAATGCTTCATAAGGAGCCATCTTAATACTAGCCTGATAACTGTTGTTGTAAGCAAATTCCATTAGTGGGAGATATCTTTCCCAGCTTCCTTCACATTCAATTACACAACTTCTGAGCATATCTTCCAAAATTTGAATTACTCTCTCTGACTGGCCATCTGTCTGAGGATGAAAAGCTGTACTAAAATTCAATCTTGTCCCTAGAGCTTCATGTAATTTTTCCCAGAATCTGGATGTGAATCGTGGATCTCTGTCTGATATAATCGAGATAGGAACACCATGTAGTCTCACAATTTCATTAATGTACAATTCTGCATACTTTTCCAATGTCTAATCCATTCTGATTGGCAAGAAATGCGCTGATTTAGTTAACTTGTCAACTATTACCCAGATGGCATCTTTCTTCCTTGGTGTGAGTGGCAATCCTGTCACAAAATCCATGGTAATTCTATCCCATTTCCATTCTGGTATAGCAATAGGCTGCAACAACCCTGATGGAACCTGATGTTCTGCTTTTACCCGTTGACATGTCAAACATTTTGTTACAAATTCAGCTATATCTCTTTTCATACATGGCCACCAATAGTGCATCTCCAAATCTTGATACATCTTAGTGCTACCTGGATGCATAACATATGGACTATTGTGTGCCTCTGTAAGAATACTCTGTTTCAGCTCTTCAATGTTAGGTACACATATTCTGTTACCATAGTACAAGTAGCCGTCATCACTTATCACATGCTTCTGCTTCTTCCCCTCTTGTACCTGTCTAGTCCATAAAGCTATCTCTGTATCTTCTTTCTGTGCTTCTTTAATTTATTGCAGTAAGTTGGGTCTAACTTTCAATTCTGCTATGATAGCCCCATCATCAGCTATAGTCAACTGTGCATTCATTGCTTTTAATGCAAATAAGGATTTCCTGCTGAGTGCATCTGCTACCAGATTAGCTTTGCCTGGGTGATAATCTATAATGCAATCATAATCTTTCAGTAACTCTAGCCATCTTCTCTGTCTCAGGTTTAGCTCTTTCTGTGTGGGCAAGTATTTCAGGCTTTTATGATCTGTATAGTGTAACATTTCTCACCATATAAGTAATGTCTCCATATCTTTAGTGCAAAAACTATGGCCGCCAACTCTAGATCATGGGTAGGATAGTTCTTCTCGTGTGGCTTTAGTTGTCTGGAAGCATAGGCAATTACTTTACCTTCTTGCATCAAAACACATCCAAGTCCATTGTGAGAAGCATCACTGTATATCACAAATTCCTTGCTAGGAACAGGTTGTGTAAGTACAGGTGCTTCAGTGAGCATAGTCTTAAATCTGTCAAAGCTTGCCTGACATCTATCATCCCAAACATACTTAACATTCTTATGTAGTAATTTAGTTAATGGAGCTGCTATAAGTGAAAACCCTTTCACAAACCGTCTGTAGTACCCAGCTAGACCCAAGAAACTCCTGACCTCTGCAACATTCTTTGGTTGCTTCCATTCCAGAACAGCATTAATCTTCTGAGGATCTACCCTGATTCCCTCTGCTGATACAACATGTCCTAAAAATGCTATTTCATTGAGCCAAAAATCACATTTACTGAACTTGGCATAAAGTTGCTTTTCCCTCAGAGTCTGCAACACTATCCTCAAATGCCTATCATGATCTTCTCTTGTCTTCGAGTAGACCAGTATATCATCAATGAATACTACAACAAACTGGTCTAAATATGGATGGAAGATTCGGTTCATCAGATCCATGAATGATGCAGGTGCATTTGTTAACCCGAATGGCATAACCAGAAACTCATAATGTCCATATCGTGTTCTGAATGCAGTCTTAGGCACATCTGCTCCTTTAACTCTCAACTGATGGTAACCCGATCTCAAATCTATGTTAGAGAAAATGCTGGCCCCTTTTAACTGATCAAATAAATCATCTATTCTGGGCAGTGGATATTTATTCTTTATAGTTACCTTATTCAACTGTCTGTAATCAATGCACAATCGAAGAGATCCCTCTTTCTTTTTCACAAACAACACTGGTGCACCCCATGGTGAAACACTAGGTCGAATAAAGCCCTTATCAAGTAATTCTTGTAACTGTATTTTCAACTCTTTCAATTCTGTAGGAGCCATTCTATAAGGACCAATAGAAATAGGTGCAGTGCCTGGCACAACTTCTATAGCAAAATCCACTTCCCTTTCTGGAGGTAACCCTGGCAACTCTTCAGGAAATACATCTGGAAAATGGCATATTGTGGGTAGGTTTGACACACTAGGACCTTCCTTCTTAGTGTCAATCACACTGGCTAGATAAGCTGTACAACCTTTTCTAATCAACCTCCTAGCTGTAGTGGCAGATATGACATTAGAGAGGAAATCTGATCTCTCACCCACAACTATAACCTCATACCCCTCTAATGTTTTGAGTGTAACTCATTTTAACTTACAGTCAACTATAACATGATGTCTAGACAACCAATCCATACCCAGAATCACATCAAACTCTCTAAAAGGTAACTCTATCAAGTCACCTAAAAAGGTGTGACCTTGCACACATATAGGACAATCTCTGTAAACTCTATTCACAATCACAAGATGTCCTAAGGGATTAGTCACTGCTATGTCATGTTCTAAAGGTTCTACTTCAATTCCCTTCTCATTATTGATGGGTATGCTGATGTATGAATGTGTGGAACCAGGATCAATTAATGCATAAACATATTTGCCAAAGATAGAAAATTTACCAGCAATAACATCTGGTTTGTCCTGGTCTTCCTTTGCACGAATAGCATATGCCCTGGCAGGTGCTCTACTGTCTGGTCTATCTACTGTCTCTGATACTCTATGACTCTGAGCACTGCTAGATTCACCTCTACCTCTACCTCTGCCTCTAGACCCTGTCGGCAAAAATCTCTCTGTCTGTATAGGCTGCACTGACTGGCCTCTAGGACAATCCCTCATAAAGTGATCTGAGCTTCCACATAAGTAGCAAGCCCCAGTCAATCTCCTGCATACTCCACCATGTCTCCTGCCACAATGCTCACATATAGGTGGCAACCCTCTACCTGGTCCTCCTGTACTAGATACTGAGGTCGTCTGCTGTCCAGACCTCACTACTGAACTCTGCCCAGGTCTCTGAATCTGCCTAGGTGGCCCTCTCTGCCCTGTCTGCTGAAATTCCCTCTGTCTCTTGCTAGCTGTCTGAGATGCAGAGGATTGTCCCTGATACTGACTCTGGCTCCTCTTCTGTTGCCCTTTTTGTTTTCTACTTTGCTCTTCTTCTTTAATTCGCTCCAGGCTGTGGGCCGTCTCTACTAAAACTGAGAGTTCCCTGATATGCATAGCTGTGAGGTACATCCTGATATCAGAATGCAATCCTTGCTCAAAGCGTTTACATCTCTCTTCCTCTGTAGGAACTATCTCTGTGGCATATTTACTAAGTCTGACAAATTCTCGCTCATATTCAGTTACTGTAAGCCTGCCCTGTCTGAGGTATAAGAACTCCCTCCTTCTCTCTTCTATATATAAGGCCCCAACATATTTCTTCTTAAACTCTGCCAGAAAGAATTCCCAAGTTTGCCGCTCTGGTCGAACCATCTGTGTTAATGTTGTCCACCATCTATATGCTTCATCTTTCAGCAATGATACTGCACACATCAAGTTCTCTGCTGGTGAACACTGTAGCTGCTGTAAAACCCGTTCTGTACTTTCTAACCAGAATTCTGCAGCTGAAGGATCATCTTCCTTTTTACCTCTAAAATCTGTTGCACCATACTTCCTGAGTTTTTCTATTGGAGGCCTAGGTACCACAGGTGGGGGAACCTCGACTGCTACAGGTGGTGGTGGTACCTCTGGTACATTTTGTATAACCCTCCTAAGCAACTCAGCTATTTGCTGAAACAATGCATCCTGCCCTAGTCCGCCAGCAGCAGCAGGTGGAGGAGTAGCAGCAGGTGCAGCTGCCTCAGAGGGAGCATGACTCTCTACCTCTTCATCTACGGCTCTCTGTGACTCCGATGACATCTTTTATATGACCTAAAGACACAAAGAAGAGATTTACATCAGAACCATATCATAGTTGTAACTCATTTTGGCATGTACATATATGACACATATACATCTACATACTATGACCTAGAATCGTCTAAACCTTTGCTCTGATACCACTAATTGTAACATCCCTTACCCTATCAAAGTGTAGACAGAGCAAGGAATGTCACAAACTATGCCTTTTGAGAAATATCCATACTAAACAATTTCTTTTATCTGTAAATACCAAGTTTTTAGGTAATGCATGTAAATTTCATCAAGTGATTAAAGTAACTGTGAGATTTTTAAAAACAAAAGTTTCGGCAGAGTTTCCTCTGTTTCATTAGCACTTTAACCTGTAATACATATGAAAATCACACTTCTAATTGCACTCTACTATTCCTTGATTACATAACCTTTCGAACTCACTCTATTAAATATGTACATGCCAAAATAAAACTGTACTATGACTCAGAGACTCAAAACAACCAGCTATGATGATGGTCTTGGTATCTGATGTAGACCTCTGATGAACTTCGCGTGCCTACTTTATCTACAACCTGCGTGAGGTAAAAACCAACACGCTGAGCTAATGCTCAGTGGGTGATAGCAAACAAATAACATAATAGAGCAAACAAGTTCATGGATGCAGATAATCAGGTAAACCATTACAAGCTAGTAGATGCAAACATGTTAACATTCACCAATAAGTTCACAAGATCAAGTATCAATCTTTATTAAGATCTTAGCCCTTATAAACACATAGTAGGATCGACTAGGTAGATAAGGAGTTATAACGGTAGGCACAGGGTGCCGAACGGTAGGCTCAGAGGCCAAAACTGTGATAGCAGGGCTCTGTGGCCATGCTTATGAGGTACCAGATATGTAACCTCAAATATAGATCATGTATCGGTAGCAGTACTGTGAACTCTGTATATTTATATGGCATGCCATACCCTTAAGCTAACCTCGACTCCTATTACGTTTACCAGGGCCAAGTATCATTACTTCAATGTATCAATGTAAATGCATGTCATGTGAAACTATTTGAAGTCATTTTCCAAAGTACATATATCATATGCCAAGGTTTACAATATGGGAAAACTCATGGCAAATAGTGCAAAACTTTATTGACTTAACATGTCAATATAGAAAACTACATTCTGCCATATATTGCATAAACTGTTCAAGCTATTTAGAGTCACAATTTGACTTCAGTTTCTTCATAAGAAATGTACATTTATGTCTTATCTTTCCAACAAGGTATTTTTCATGAAAATCTGATCATCCTAGCATAAGTTATGAATTTTTCTTTATAAGCTGCTCAATAAGGTCTTAATCAGTCCAGTATTGGTACTTGTTTATAGTATTATAAAACTTATCAGATTCATGTAATTCCATACAAATTCAAGCTTAAGTGTCTTCTACAAAGTTTTAGGTATACTTCTTAGGATTCATTTGGAACTGGTATTAACAAATTTCACTGAGTACATAATTAGTTATGGTATAATCAATAGACTCTGTTCCGGATGCACTACCACTGTATTCAGTTTAGGTTCACTTGCAATTTTCGTCATCTTACCTACAGATTCAGAATTTGGTCAATTCATAAAAGTTTTAGCTCTTTGTCTTAGCTTTCATTTGGTATATCTTAGGCCTAATTTCAATATCTACACAATAAGTTATAAAGTTGTTAACACACACTGCCCTGTTACAACCTATTCTGCCAGATTTGCACTTTTAGCTCTCATGTCAAATTTCTTTACTCTAAGCCTTTCAAACATCATTTTAACATTCATATAACATATTTATCCAATCAAAGCAACATTTTCAGCAAGTAAAATCAACCCCTAATTTCACTTATTCATGGCAGAATCAAAGGAAAACAGAAAATCAAGTAAACACCAAACCTTTCTTGAATTTCTCTTCCTTTTCCACTTCTACTCTCTAGCTATCTCCTTTCCTTTGGATGTTCCTTCACCTAGATCAATTTATGTCTTAGGAAAGGATTGAATAAACTATAAATTAAAGCTTTATAATTCAAATTCATGCATGAAGAAATGAGTAGATGTTATTTCCTACACCTTTCTAGCTTACCTTTGATTTTTCAAGCTTGGTGTATATGGAACCCTAAACTTTTCTTCTTCAATTCTTTCACTATATGGCTGTTCCTTTAGCTCTTGATCTTAGGATGAATTTTGGTTAAAGAAAGAACTTGATTTGGTAAGGTTTGGCTTGGCTTTGGTGGGAGGAAAGCAAAACAAAGCTTTGGTCTTCTATGGTGTGAGCTACGGCAATTGTGAGATGGAGAAGATGACAATCCCTTTTCAATTTGCTTTATCATTTCTCCTTTCCTTAGTTAGGTGACACATGGAAAGTAAGCTGAATGTTATGTTATAACTTTCCATATTTATACTTTGACCTACTAAACTCTTTCAAATGTTTCAATTTAGTTTCCAAACTTTCAATTTAGTTTTCAAACTTTCAATATTCATAGATGAACCTACTAAACTATACATTTAGCATTTAGAAGTCCTTTTCACTTAAGCAAGTATGACGGATGTAAACAAGCACCTCAAGCAAGCACGTCGGAAAACCCTAAGCACCTCCCGAAAGTGACTCGTTCCCGACTCGCTAATCACACTGTCTGCTTTATTTCTGGATACATCCGTTTCTGTATTTAGATTTTCTATGATTCAGTTCTTAGCAGATTAAAGTTAAGCTAGCACCTCCCCTAAAGCCACTTCCTCTAGAAGTGAAATAGCCTAACCCATACCTAATGATGTCACTACTGTAGCTATGGGTTTAAGGATGTTACAAGGATGGATCAGAGGTAGTCCTTAGAAGGGACAGAATAGGGATACCTAGAGGTTCAGTATCAACCCTATAGGCTCGTAGGTTGTTCAGGAAAAGTTGTCAGGGGTTCTAGCTCTTCAGAGAGAGTATAGCAGTCAGGTCAGGGAGCCCGCCTCAGTGCCCGTTGTTAGAGAGAGTTTTAGATGTTTCCCCAGATGAGTTTCCAGGACTATCACCTGTCAGGGAGATAGAGTTCAAAATAGAAGTAATGCATGGAATTGGACCAATCTCTATCCCTCCCCACAGGATGGTATCAACAGAGTTAAAGGAGTTATAAGGATCAGTTGTAAGAGTTGGTAGACAAGGGTTCCCATCTAACTGAGCACTTCACCTTGGGGTGTCCCAGTGTTGTTGCGAGGTTGAAAGATGGATCCCAAGGACTTTGTATCGACTACTAGTCGTTGAACAAAGTCACTACCCATAATAAGTATTTGTTACCTTGGATCGACGGTCTATTTTAAGCCAGCTAGCAGGAGCTAGTTGCCTTTCCAAGATAGATCTGAAGTCTAGGTACCATCAGTTAAGATCAAGGAAGAAGATGTACAGAGAGCAGTGTTTAGAACCAGATATAGGCACTATGAGTTCCTAGGAATGTCGTTCGGGTTAATAAACGCCCCTACATCATTCATGGACCTCATAAGCAGAGTTTTAGTCGGTTTCTGGATCACTCCGTTATTGTCTTCATTGACGGTATCTCGGCGAGTTCCAGAAATGCAGAAGAGTATGCCCATCATCTGAAAACAGGATTGCAGATCCTGAGAGAACATGGCTTGGATGCCTAGTTCTCCAATGTGAGTTCTGGTCAAGGAGCATATCCTTCTTGGGTCATGTGTGTTGGAGAAAAGAAAAGTGAAGTAGACCTGAGAAAGTTGAAGTTGTAGCTAGCTAGCCCAGGCCCATGGTAATGACTAAGATCAAGAGCTTTTTAGGTTGGGCAGGTTACCTAATGGAGGTTCATCTAGAACTTTTCTAGAGTTGCCGCTCCTATGGCCAGATGGATCAAAGAAGAACCAGAAGGTGTGTGGTCTACTCAGAGTGATGAGGGCTTTGAAAAGCCAAAGGAAATGTTGATGTCAGCACCAGTGGTGGCTCTGTCCGCCAGTGATGGAGATTTCACAGTGTCCTGTGATGCATCCCGTGTGGGACTAGGTTGTGTGTTATGTAAAGTGGTAGAATGATTGCTTATGCTTCTAGGTAGCTGAAGAAGCATGAGTTGAATCATCTTACGCACGACCTAGAGATGGCGATGGTAATACTTGCACTTAAGATGTGGAGGCGGTACCTGTATAAGGTATGAGGACAGATCCTTACAGATCGAAAGAGCTTGCAATACATCTTGAGTCAAGAGAGGAGAATCAGAGGCAGAGAAAAGGGGTAAGAGCTGCATAGTCAGAAGATGAGAAGAATAAGAACTGCTGTAAGTCAGCAGGAGAGTATGGAGTCGTCCGCAAGAGGCATGTAGAGTTTCAGAAGAGAAGAAGAGTTTTGTCAGAGTGCACGGTGGAAGCGTGTTGAGGTTCTCGAGGAAGTTGAGGTTTGCTGGAGGTGTCTCTTGAAGAGAGGGTGATTCGTTATGGGCAGAAAGGTAAATTAGCTCTCAGATACATTGGACTCTTTGAAATCCTGCAAAGGATTTGGGAATGCATCCCACGAGTTAGGTTTACCCACTTCAATGGAAGAGATCCATTCGTTTTTCCATGTTTCCACGATATATGAGTTCGTGTCGGGTCCGAGTGAGGTTCTTAAAGGAACCAGAGGTGGAGACCGTAGAGGATCTCACCTAGGTTGAGCAGCTAGTACGGACCGCCGACACACAAGTCAGAAAGTGTGGAAACAAGGAAATCCCGATGGTGAAAGCCCCTTAGAATCACCTTAAGATAAAAAGTTCACCGGGGAGACCGAGAGTTTATACTCCAGCAATGACCGTGTCTCTCTTTTAGAAGAGAGTTTTTTTTTTAGGTTTTGCTTGCTTGTTGCTTGCTTGCTTATGTATGTTAGATGCTATGTTTGACTTGCCTGTTTGTTTGTTTGAACATTCGAGGACGAATGTTCTTGAAGGGGGGAAGAATGTAATACCCGGCTAGATTCCGGCATCGGAATCCCTACCTTCCGGCGGAATCCCCGTTGGAATATGGAATTTTGATGATGCCAGAGTCTTCTAGAGGGGTAAAATGTGATTTCTAAAATGATTTTTACTGATTTCATGGTTTTAAATGAAAAAGAAGTGAGTTTTGAAAAGAAAAGACCAAGGAGGTTTTTGCCAGGTTCGGCCGCCGAAAATGAAGTTCGGCCGCCGAACATGAGTTGGTTTTGGGAGCGCTTTTGGCCTCCGAAAGCTATGTTTGAACAAACCAGGTTCGGCCGCCGAACCTCAAGTTCGGCCGCCGAACATGGGGGTGTTTTGCTTGCACGTTAGGCCGCCGAAGGAGGTTTGGCTGGCCACCTATAAAAGCCCCTCAGACCGAAAATGGGTGAGATTTCTCCCCATTCTCGAGCTCAGGTGTGTTCTTGTCCTCCTCTAGTCATTTTCATGTTTTCTCTTCATCTCCTTCATATTTTTATGAGTTCCATGGTTTTTTTGAAGAGTTTTCAAGCTTAGATCAAAGTTTTGGGAGCTTGGAGACCCAAGGAGTAGTTTCCTCCCATCTCCAAGTTAGAGCTCGCACAAACCCTCGATCTTCAAGAGGTAAGTGTGGATCTATGCTTTCCTTTACGTTTCATGAAGTTTTAAGTGAGTGTTAAGAGGTTTTGATGGTTGAGTATGGGTAGATATGCATGTTAGGGTTTATGTGGGTTTTATGCCTAATGTATGTTCATGTGATGTTTGTGTTGGGGTTTAGGTTAGTTTTCAAGCCCCTTGAGCATATAGGAGAGAGTATGCATGATTGGGAGAGAGTATGTGAGGTTTGGTTTGTTTTGATGGTTTTGGCCTATGTGGGTCATAAACTATCTATGTATGCTTTAGATGTTGTTTTTGGGAGTTTAAACTTGTTTGAGCTCCCTTGTGCATGGTTAAGGATGTATGCATGTGTTTGAGAAGTTGGATGCTTGTTTTGGGGTGTATGGAAGGTTTGGGAGGCTTGAAATGCACAAAGGCTGAGTTCTGGATGAACTCAGGTTCGGCCGCCGAAGGTGGTTTCGGCCGCCGAACCTGCCTGAGGACGCATGGATTGGCCGCCTAACCTTGCCCCCGAAAGTTGAGTTTTGGCTTGAAAGCAGACTTTCGGCCGCCGAAGGTAATGTTCGGCCGCCGAAAGTGCCTGACTTTCGTCTCTGGAGAGAGGGTTCGGCCGCCGAAGGTGCCGCCGAACTTGCCTGACTTTCGTCTCTGGAAGGGACCTTCGGCCGCCGAAAGTGCCGCCGAAAGTGCCCTGTCCAGCCTTTTCATGAGTGTTTTCTATGCATGTTTAAGTGATGTTTTAGGGGGTTTTTGGGGAGTTGTTTATGTATTGTTTAGAGTATGTTTGGCACCTCACTGGAGTCCACCTGTGTAGGATCGGACCCGAGGAACCGAGGTGTTTAGCAGTGTTAGCTGCTTCAGAGTTAGTCCAGAGCTAGCCAGAGGTGAGTGGAACTAACCCTTATGTTTTAAATCAAATGTTTTCAGCATGTTCAAGCATGTTCATGCATCATGAATACCATGTTATGTAATAGGTTGTTTGCATTAGAATTCACGAATATGATGCATTGCATAATACGATGATGATGATGTGGATGGATACTGGATGATCCTCTAGCCCTCAATATGTTATGACATGATGTGGAATGATATGATATGGCATGTACGATATGATATGAGATGAGAAGTCCAGGTGTGGCCGTATCGCCCCTGGCATAGAGCATGAGAAGTCCAGGTGTGGCCGTATCGCCCCTGGCATAGAGTATGTGAAGTCCAGGCGTGGCCGTATCGCCCCTGGCATAGAGTATTGTTGACTTGTTATGGTTCGAGATTGATATGTAGAGGGCTATTGGTGACAGATTCATCCTTGAGGTGATATATTTGTGATGTGACGCATTCCATGATAGCATATGTTAAAATGAACTGTTTTCTTTTATGGTTTCTGCTCACTGGGCTTTTTAGCTCACCCCTCTCCCCTAACCCCAGGTTTGCAGAGTCAGAGGTAGTTCAGGAAGACGGCGAGATATGGTTATGGTCATGATATGTAATAGAATAGTAGTGGACATGATGTAATGTAAAGTTATGTAAGGATGTAAAAAGAGTTATGTTGTAATACGATATTATGTTATATGTTCAGAGTTATAGTATTGTGCTTGGCCCGAGTTTGGATAATCCCTTTGTACATGAGTTTTATTTTATGTTGTTACATGTGATGGACCGAGTTTGACATAGGGTATGCTGACCCTAGGGGTTCTATGAGTTCAGTCATAGTGCATACACAGGTCAAACTGGTTAAAGGTAAAGTTTTAAATGTTTTATGGATATGTTTGATCATGTTTGGGATTATACCAGCTGTACAGGATGCATAGTAGGCTTACTACGGGTCCCGGCGGCCTTATGCCGATCTGGATCCTAGCGCCGGTAGCGGTCCGGATTTTCGGGTCGTTACACGAAGCTGCTGCACTCAAAGAAGAGGTGTCGAACTTCCCTGAACCTGGGGTCTTGGAACCGAGGGCTGTGCCACTTGCTGTGTTCACTGTTCCTTGAATGATGGCACTAGCCTCCATCTTTCTGGCCGCATCCACTATGGTGTGGAAGCTCTCCCTCTCTGCTACTAGGATCAGGGAGGAATACCTAGAGTGAAGCCTCATGGTATACCTCCTGGCTTTCTTCTGATCCGTGTCATATGCCTGTCCCACATACTGCAGCAACTCCAGAAACTTATCCGTGTACTCATCGACACTCATATCATCTGTCTGCTTCAGCTGCTCAAACTCAACAACTTTTAGCTCCCTTGAACTATTCGGAAAAGCCCATCCTGCAAAGTCATTAGCAAACTGCTCCCAGGATAAGCTCTCCAACCTCGGGTCCACATAGCTTTTGAACCATTCTCTTGTTTTCTTGTATTTCAATGTGAACCCTGCCATTTGAATGGCTCTACTGTCACTGGCTCCTAGCTCATCTGTTATCATCTTTACCATTTTGAGGTACTCAAACGGATCATCACCTGTCTTGAACTTGGGAGCATCCAGCTTCAGGTAATCTGTCATCTTTACTTTGCTCCCCACAGATGAGCTAGGTTTAGGTGTTTGGATATCAGGGACCATAGGTTCTGTTGGTGGTGGAGGAGGTGCAGCATTCCCTGGGTTAGGGTTTGCCAGATTTGGATAGAAGGGTGAGGGTGGAAACATGGGGTACTGTGGATAAGGTGGGTAAAAAGGAGGATAAGGCATGTAGGAGGGATATGGGTTAAAGCTGGAGTAATCCGATATACCCCCCATCGGATACCTTGGGCCCTGTGGAAAGGGTTGGTACTGGGGTGGGTGAGCAAACCCCGAGGCCTGAGCGCCTCCTTGAGACTCTCCCATACCCTCTTCAGATATACTCATGCCCAGACTACAATCTCTTCTCTGTTCATCCTCCTCTGATTCCCTCACATCAACTGACATTCTACCCGGATCTGTTCTCCTCCTGTTTACATCAAAAGACCTTCTAGGGTCCCTTGATGTCCCTTCTCTACTGGACCTACTAGACATTGCCCTTGGCAAAGCAGGGGGAAGGGCATCCACGCCCTCATTCTCAGGTGGGACTCTAGTCAATCATGTAGATCGACGAGTGCCTCGCATTCTGTTTTCTGAAAAACAACATGTACACATAACATTAGCATCATATGGTTCATATGGAAACACATGATCCCACATCACATACATCACATATCATTAATGCGCATGCATATAGTCATGGCATTTCACATCATCATCAAGACAGGACTCTATATCCTATCCTAGTGGACATGATTTTTCCTATTGTGCTTGCCTTTCTATGACATCTATGAGCCCGACACTCTCTAGGTCCGACCATATGAACCTAGGGCTCTGATACCACTCTGTAACGACCCGAAAACCGAACCGCTACAGGTGCTAGGATTCAGATTGACTTAAGGTCGCCGGAACCCGTAGCAAGCCTAACTTACATCCTGTACATCTGATAAAATCCCATACATGATCATATATTTTCATAAAAACTTTAAACTTTTCATATACCAAGCTTGACCTGCACATGCATCATAACTATAAACATAAAAACCCCATACTGGAGCCCTCATCAAATGCTCCAGTTGGATCAACATCTCATACATCAAGCTTGGTTCAACATAACTTATCATTAAAACATTTACATAAAGATCATGTACGAAAGGGATTGACCATACGTTAGGGCCAAGCACAATACTAATCCTCATTACATTACATGTCCACTACTAATCTATTACAAAGACTATACCATAACCTTGCTGACTTTCCCATAGCTACTTGTGCTCCTGCAAACCTGAGGGTTAGGGGAGAGGGGTGAGCTACAAAAGCCCAGTGAGCAGAACAGTGAAAACAATTTAATAAACATATGCTTTCATGGAATGCATCACATCACAAACAATTCACATCATGGATGGACTGACCCAAAAATCCCTCTACTCTATGCCTGGCCCTCGGTGGAGCTCCTCAGGACTTCTATTACATAACATAAGCTCTATGCTAGGGGCGTAGTGCAGGCCACACCTGGTCTTTCCTGTACTCTGTGCCAGGGGCGTAAAATGGCAGTCCTGGTCTTTCATTACATAACATAATATCTAGAGGGCTAATGGGTCGTCCTGTTGTCCATCCACATCAACAACCAATGCAATGCGACATATTCGTGAGGTCTAATGCAACCAACCTATTACATATACATAATGCATGAACATGCTTAAAACATTTGATTTCTCGAAATAAAAGATTAGTTTAGTTCTACTCACCTCTGGCTGACTCTGAACTAACTCTGAAGCAGCTATCTCACTGCTGATCACCTCGATTCCTCAGGTCCGATCCTACACAGGTGGACTCAAATGATGGACCAAACATACTCTAACATGACTCTAAACATCTCCCCAAAAACCCCCTAAAACATCATAAGACATGCATGCAAAACAGGCAAAAGAAGGCTGGGCAAGGGACTTTCGGCGGCAGGTTCGATGGCCGAAGGTCCCTCCAGATTCGAAAGTCAGGCACTTTCAGGGGTAGGTTCGGCGGCCGAAACTCTCTCCAGATACAAAAGTCACTAACCTTCGGGGGCAGGTTCGGCGGCCGAAACTCCCCTCCAGAGCCGAAAGTCCAACTTTCGGGGGCGAGTTTAGGCGGCCTAAAGCTGCCTCCACAGGCAAGTTCGGCGGCCGAACATGGCTTCGGCAGCCGAACCTAGGTTCTCCAGAAGGCAGAACCCGATCTGCCTCTCTCATCTAGCCTCCCAAAAACCTCACAACATGCATTCAACTATTATAAAACATGCATAAACACTTATTCAAGCATATAGGGGCATAAAACTAGCCTAAACCCCAACAAACAACATCATAGCATCACATTTAACATTAAACTAACATAAACCCTAACATTTTACATCTACTCTATACATGCATCAAAACCCTTAACCCCTTCTTAAAATTTACTTAAAACATCGAAAAAGGCGTGGATCTACACTTACCTCTTGAAGATCGAAGGTAGACGTGACCTAAACTTGGAGATTGGGAGAAATCGAGCTCCGGGGGTCTCTAAGCTTCAAAACTTTGATCTGAGCTTAAAATCTTCAAAACAAAGGTAAAAACTCATCAAAAACTTGAAGGGATTGAAGGAAAACACAAAATCAACCACGGAAGGGCGAAATCTCACCTATGCCCGAAAATAGAGAGAGAAAACTTGCCCATTTTCGGACATGGAGCCTTTTATAGGTGGCTGGCCAGACCACCTTCGGGGGCCAAAGGTGCTTTCGCAAGAGCCCAATGTTCAGCGGCCGAACCTAGCTTTTCCTTCCTTGGTCTTTTCTTTCAAAACTCAATTTCTTTCTTCATTAAAACCATAAGAACATATAAAAATATTTTAGAAAACCTTTATTTTATCCTTCTAGAAGGTTCCAACATCAGAAAAATTCTGGATTCCAACGGAGATTACGCCGGAAGGTAGGAATTCCGATGCTGGGGTCTAGCCGGGTATTACAGACACCTCAAATCATTAAGAGGGTTCTCATCAAATCTATTTCAGCTTTCTAAGTCCCAAATTGAATGGATACCTTAAGAACCCACCACAACACTCCATGTATTGAGTTTGACAATCTCGTTTTCTCTTATTTTGTCTTATTGCACCCTTAATATTGGTCTCGACGTGATTGTACTAACTGCACATTGGTCAACAACTAATTCTGGATTCCAACGGAGATTACGCCGGAAGGTAGGAATTCCGATGCTGGGGTCTAGCCGGGTATTACAGACACCTCAAATCATTAAGAGGGTTCTCATCAAATCTATTTCAGCTTTCTAAGTCCCAAATTGAATGGATACCTTAAGAACCCACCACAACACTCCATGTATTGAGTTTGACAATCTCGTTTTCTCTTATTTTGTCTTATTGCACCCTTAATATTGGTCTCGACGTGATTGTACTAACTGCACATTGGTCAACAACCCTAGTACCTGCAATTGCCTCCATTACTTTCACCTTGATACTCATATCTATATATCTCGATCTTCTCGCAAGTTCGTTTTGACTCTTTTTTTTTCCTTTTGAGTTATTAGAGGAAATTGAAAATCTCTTTCTCCCGATCATTTCCCTATTTGACAAGATATTTCGAAAGATACCATCACTACACTGGTTCCTAGAAGTTCACACTTTTCTTGCTTTTTCTTGCCTCCCCTTTTGTAACAGCATTATAGCTATTGTATCACTCATTGGAATTATTTGTAATTACAACATCCGTGAAAGCCTCTACTGCTTCACCCTTTTTAATATTAGTAGCTCGATGTAGTCTTACACGCAAATAACACTATGGAAAAGCAAGAATGCATAAGCCATCCACATTGGATTACTCTTTTATTCTTATTACATGTTCTCCCCCTATTTGGTTTTCCTCTATTTCTCCACAAGGTCCTTTTATCCTCTTGAAGCACTTCTACATAGGCAATTTGTAGCCTAATGTAGCTTTCTCCATGGAGAGCATTTCATAATGCTTAACGGTTCTACCTTCATAATGTTCTATTTACCAAATTTTCCTTTGTTGCCTTCGCTCTAGCTTGTTTTGGTTAACACATATTACGCCTTATATCATGTTTGACACTTTCGATGGTTCCCCTACATATCGCTTTGACCCCACTATCTGGGTTGCTAATAATGAGATACTGAGAGTTGAACTTCTTTTCAACTCAGTGTTAGCCTAACTGACTAACTCTTGGCTATAACTGGCACTGTACAACCCTTATTCACATCTCTTTAACATTCATTCTTCGTCTCAGGTTTCATCTCTAAAAATTATCCAGCCTAACAAGCTGCAATATATCTTTATGTTACAAATGAGAGGTGAAAATTTCACTTGCATACTTTCCTTACGAACTCAATACAGGAGTTTACCAACTCCTTTGTGAATTGAATGCCACATTTTTAGAGTAAAATTGAATATGCATGTCCTCTTCACTATCTCATAGGTGTGAGTTATACATCCCTTTCCATAGAATCTCCCTTTCAGCTTCCCATGTCGATAATTGACTCGCGGTTGTCGAAGCCGGTCAAAAATAACCTTTCTGGTTACCAACAAATTTACACTTGTAGATAGTGGTGAAAGGATCGAATTCACAGAGAATTGAGAACTTACCTATTTCTCTTTTTGGGACCAAGAAAATAAACTGAAACAATAATAAACTAAAAATGAGATAAAAACTGAAAGCGGGATAAAACGAGATAAACTGAAATTGGGATCAAAACTGTCAACAAAATAACAGGGGGGTTTGAGATTTATTGTAATAAACTAATAATGAGAAAAATAATGGAAAACAAATAATTAAATAAAGAGTAATCAATAATGAGAAAGCTCTAGTTGAAGTATTGGATCCACTTTAGTTGTTGGGATTGATCACAGACACTTTGTTCTTTTGGGTTGATTCAATAGATTAGTTATGGAGATGGAAGACGCTTCTCACCACCATTATCTCTCCTTATTATTAAATTGATTAGGGAACGTCCTCTAATCAATTACTAATTAACAAATTGCCAAGGAACGTCCTTGGGCCATAGGCATCAAAACAATTGTCAATTGCATAAAGAAATAGAGAGATCCAATCCTAGCTACCCAAACGTATGGAGATAACGCTAGATCATGCAACTTCCTTGGTTCTTATGCCAAGTGTTCTTATGTAAGAATAACCTAAGCAATTACGGACTTAAATCATTCAAACTAACAAATAATTATTTTGCAATTAAAAATCAACGTAGATCTCAATAACAAAATAATATGAAAATTAAGTATGAAATTGCATGAATATTAAACACTCAAAAGTTAAACAATATTTGATCAAGTCTCACAACCCATTAAACAACTAAAACTTCAACCAATATTCAACTAGATTAAAGAAATCAGCCACTCATTGGCTGAATTAAAAACAGAAAAATAATAAAAAAAAGGAAAAGAAAAGAAAGAAGAACCGAATTCTTCCTTGCGCCGGGCGGTGGAATTGCCAAGTTGAATTCTCTCTTTTGGCCGCTTAAAGCTCTTTAAATAGAGCTGGAGAGACGCCCTAATTTGGAAATTGTTGTCCACGGGTGGAGCTTTGAAGGGGGCCCATGTGTCCAAGTGCGCTGCGTGAGTGGCGGGTCCATTGCGCTGGTTCATGGTGCGGATATGGGCTCAAGTGCGGGAGAATTGGTCTACATGCGCGTGAATGTGCTTTGGCGGGTCCATGGTCCACGTGAAGAGAGTGGTGAAGCGGGAGTGAGCTTGTCCATGTGCGTCCACGGTGAAGTGATGAAGCGCGGGCCCATGCTGGATGAATTGAAGTGTTGCTTTGGTCCCGTGCAAGAATGGACTGGTCTGTTAATGGTCCCATGTGCTGAGTGATGAAGACTTTGGCGGGCCCATATGCTTGGCTTGGTCCACGTGAGGGAGAGCTTGGTCCAATGCGTTGGCGGAAATGGGCTGCGGGATTGGCGTGAAGCGCTTGGTCCATGTGCTTGGATATTTAAGCTTCAAAATATTTTCCTCTCATTTATCTTGACTTGAATCCATCTTGGCAGGCTTGCTCTCTTTTGCTCCAAATAAGGCAGTTTTAGGGGGATTTTCTCCAAATTGTCCTTTTACACCATTTTCTGCAAAATAATATTAAAAGCAATAAATTAAGCAGAAATCATGTAAATTTTCATCAATAATATTAATATAAAATAGACTAATTTATGCTCTATCAATAATCCTGGTTGATCCAATACATGAATATAACTTCCAACCTGTCTACACAATAATAATTTTTAATAGCACCAAGAAATAAATTTATAATGGAGATGAAATCATTTACCTCCAACACATCACCTGCACCGTGTCAAGATTTATTTTTCTAGGCTTTCAACATTGCCTACCTCATAGGCATCCACCTTAGGATTGGCTAGCAACTTTCACCATTAGTTTTAGCCTAGTCTGCTTCATTAGCCCTCTCGTAGGAACTAACCTGCAACTCTCATCATTGCTATTTGACTATCTGATTCATCTCCAGAGTAATCCCTATACAACATTCAATGTTACTGTACAATTCTAGCAGAATACACAGGAGGCCACTGTCTCAATTTTATTCAAGGAGGTCATTGCCTTAAATTCATCTCAAAAGGCCATTGCCTCACTTTTTATTCAAGAAGGCCACTGCTTCAATTTACCTTAGGAGGCCACTGCCTCACTTTTATTCAAGGAGGCCACTACCTCATTTTCATTCACTTTTGTCTTAAAATCACCCCACCGGGTGTCATTCCTAGAAGAGAGATTTTGGGTTGCCCCGTCACTTCTGGACAACTTGGTTATCACAACCAATAATTGTTCATTTTTCTCTTCTAACAGCACCATGCACTGGTAAAAAGTATCAATCTCTAGTGCCATCCCCTCTTAGGTGGCATATGTATTAAACAATGCGGCAAGATCATCAACCCTCCTCTCAAGGGCATCAATGCGTATGACTAACTTCGTCATGCTTCCACACTGCTCGTAGATCGTTCGAGCTATGATACCAAATGTCATGGGCCCGCATTTTGATAATCATTTGGGACTGTGCGACACTTGATTTAAATGCCTTCAAACCAAGTCAGCCTTAACAATCACCCGATACTCTATAAATATAAACAGCCTGATTAGTCAAGATTATATAAGCGAATAACGAAGTCAATAGGCAATATTCAATCAGAAGCCTCACAATAGACATCAGAGATAAGAACTGAATATGAGAATTCATAAACATGCTACTTATTTTATTCTAGGGGCAAAATGGTAATTATATATCATCATCAACACAATGTTTACAATAATTCTCACCTCCCTTGTAGACAGGGGGCACGGTCTACAATGAGTGAAGGCACAACTCATGAACTCCATAGGCCTACAGTAGCCAACTGGGTCCAGCCCTTACTGGGGGCCAACTAGTCATTCCCCCCTAAAGAGCCTTAGAAACAAAGTGGCTTGTGGGAGGAGGAAACATCAATATGTCTCAAATGATACCCCCTAAATAAATAATCTAAAGGGAACTACAGATATCTGACACGACCCTTAGCTTACTTTTAGTTTATACTACTTCATCCCTATATTATTTTTCAAAAACTCTACTGTTGGAAAATTACAGTTTTGATCCTAAAATTTTGGTCCCTGGGATTCTAAGACCCTAAAACTCGGGGTGTCTATAGAGGCTTGTCCCTTCTTCCTAGGTCCATCTTAGATGCTTCTTCCCGAGCCTTATACTGTCTGCGAGTGGCCTGCAACCTCTGATATACTGGAGTACTTACTCGTTGTTTACATTATTAAGGTCTGCTTCATTAATCACTAGGGGTGTGGTCTCCTGATAATTTGGGATGGAGGAAATGATAACTACTTTTTTGGTATAATATTGTCAGCAGCGGTAGGACTTTCGGCCATCTTGAGTGAAGTAAGATGATAAGAAACCGGTCATGATCCAAAAAAGGGGTTTAATGGATTACTCGGCAACAGAATCAAATGATGTGGCTGAAAATAGATTGGTGATAATGGCCAGAATAACATTATGACGTGATTGACTATAACCTGCAAGAAAATAAATGTGAGGTGGTGGTGGGTGCTCACGCCAGCCACTTCGACGCTCAAGTCAGTATCGTGAAGAATAGGAAGAAAGCAATGAATTTCTGAGAGCTTGAGTGATATTAGAAACAATATACCTTTGCCTCTGGAGTCGTTCTCCTTTTACATCGTAAGAAAATGGAGATAAATATAGTATTTTCTAAAAATGTAGCGATAATGTGGTCGGCTACTCGATAATGGACATCGCCAGCTAATAAGTTGATAATCTCGCGATCTCTGGCAAAATGAGAATGTGTCTGATAATGGTAACTCTGTTTCAAGACTTAGTTTATCGGGGGAGAGCGATTCTTGATGATAGTCTGAATGTTAAAGCATCTGGATCTCCCTTTCCTACAGTGAAACTATGCTTTCCACATGTCTGATAATTGCACGTGGCGCCTTGATTGTGGTGATAGGTCATGATTTATTTTAGATGAATGTTAAGTAACATCAATAATTTAAAATTTTTGTTTTACTTTTCCTTTTATTTGAAAAAAAAAAGAGTTATAAATTTATTTTTTAATAATTTTTTTCTTTGTTTTTCTCCCATTCGAATGAAAAATAATAGAATACAATTTCTTTTCATCAAAATTTTCTCCACTACTTTTTCCTGTGTTAACCTACTATTACTAATTAGAAATGAAGAAGGGGCGGTGGCTCCTACGAAAACATTCATTCTTGTTGCCGTTATTGCTTATAGCCATAAATTTATGAGCTAGCGTTTTAATGGCATGAAATTAATTTCTTCTAAATGATTTTATGTTCTAATAAAATTATTAATAAAAATTTGCTTTATATTATTTATCTAAGATAATAATATTTGAATAACGCTCAATAATAATTATATTAAAAGAAATTTTGAAATGTCTTATTAAAAAGAATTTTGAAAAGTTTTAAGTTCAATCTCCTACATTTTAATATTTTATATTTAAAATTTAGTTTAATTTATTTTTTTAATATAAATTATAAAAAGTTATAGTATTAAATTTGAAACCTTCTCAATTCAATTAAGTTAACTTACCGTAAAGACTTACCGTATTCTGATCGTCATTTATGATTTTTGTATGATAAAAATATTTTTCACATACAATCCAATCAATTTTCAGAATATGTAGACTTTTTAGCAGATTTATGACGACAATTCTCGGACAGTTATTGTATTGAATGATTTGGTTCCTAGTTACAAGCCGAACATTTTATTTTTTACGAAAACAAAAACTCTTAGTTCTCGTATATGAAATTTTTTTGTAATTTTTTACATTTTGATGATTGCTTCTCAATCAATAGCTAAGGATTGGGAGGAGGTATTTCATTAATGTGGAAGAGTCATGAGTCTGTTTCTGTGGTTGGCTTTTCTTCAAATTTTATTGATTCGGTTGTTTTGGAAAGTAATATTCAATAGAAGTTTACTAGTTATTATGGGTTTCCAGAATCGCAACAACGACGCCAGTCTTGGAACCTTATTCGAACTTTATCTCGTAGAAGCTCTCTTCCATGATTATGTTCGAGAGATTTTAATGATTTATACTCAAGAGATGAGAAAGAATGAGGAGTATCTTTACCAAATTATCTTATGCAGGAGTTTAGACAGGCACTTGAGTAGCATTTTTGCCAAATTATCTTATGTAGAGATTTGATTTTGAATGATTATAAATTTTTGTTAGATTCTAGAACTGATATTTCTGTTAGATGAATTGATCGTAATACTACTCTAATTGCTCATACTTTGACTAGAGAATCTATGAGACATAATCGTCTTTCTGTTTGGAATAATATTCCTCTTTATTTGATGGAATTTTATTAATACAATAAATAGTTTTGTTTAAAAAAAAAAAACAAAAATATTCTTTCAAATGTTAGAGGAAAAAAAAAGAAAAACATAAATAATAGTTTCAGCGAATTATTTTATAATGATTTCTTAAAATAAGTTCTTTATGACTGAAATAAAGTTAAAAGAATTAAAACGAGAAATCAAATAAAAAAAAGAGAAGAATATATAATTATTACATGAATATAATTATACAAAAGATTGAGCTTTTACTATGAAAGTATTTTAGGATTGCATACAAAGAATATTAAATGATGAATATATACAATGAATATATAAACGTGCAATGCACATAAAAACAATTAGTTATTTAAAATGCTTAAGATAAGAAAAATATTTGTATATTATTTTTCAACAAAATTTTAGATATTTAAATATATACTAAATTTTATCCGACTTTCTATATTTGATATAATATTATTATAATATATTTATTTTATAAAAAAATTAAATTAATAAGACACATTACTTTGATTTAATATAATATAAAAAAGTAAGAAAATAGTAGGATTAATTGCTAAAAAAAACTCCAAAGTTTATGTACTAATGTACTACTGTTAGCAACGTCGTTAGTTTTAGGTAAATTTATTAAAATATAAAAATATAGGATATAATTATAAAATATAAAACTTTAGTTTTTCATTAATAAAAATTAAAATAAAATATAGAAAAAGTATTTGATATGTTAATAACAGAAAAAATATAATAATAATAATAATAATAATAATAATAATAAAATTTTCTATTTTAAATATATTTTTTAAGACTATTAGATATAATAATTCAAATATTTATAATAAATTACATTTATATTATAAATTTTATTTTTTGTCAATAAATCCAAAAATACTAATATACTAAATTGAATTTAATAAATTAACAGATAAATTATAATACAATTCTTAAAGTTTTATTTGATTAATTAAATAATTTTTTAAAATAAGTATTTTTATGTATATTAATTTCAATAATATTATATTTTATTAATTATATTATTTCTTCTTTCTTAATAATTAAAGAATTATGAAAATTAGGTATAAAGTAAATAAACAGTCTTTTAAAATAAATATTTTTTACTTTTATTCGAATAATAATAATAATAATAATAATAATAATAATAATAATAATTAATGTAATGAAAAATAGAGCTGTGCGATGATTAATTAAATTTGCAATAAGAAAAACATGATCCGACGCTAAAGTTAATAAATTGGAGAGTAGAGTAAGACTATTGTAATGCTGAAAACTCAAGAGTATCTGTTTAAGAATTGTGTACTCTCATTTTTATGATCATTGGCTTTTATATTGTAAGAGAGAACAAAGTTACCTATAGTATTTTCTATAAATCCGGCAATTATGTGACCAGTTCGTTGATAAATAATCTCGCCGGCTAATTGGTCGGGGATCCCGTGATTACAGGCGTAAAGGGGGTTTGCTTGATTGTAGCTACTAATGGTAACTTCTTGTGAAGACCCGACCTCTCCAGGGGAGGACGAGTCTTGATGAAATGCCAGATGTCACGATGTCCGAGTTTTTTTTTCCCTTGGTAGGTCCGAGTATCATCTGATTAGACCTTTGCCATGTGATTTGGTTTTCGAGTGTTAGCATATAACCTTCTTTTGGTGATTATTGTGTATCATCAGAGGTCCCCCGCTAGTTTTTTATTCTTTAGATTTTAAAGTGACAATTGTCTTCGCGATCTGGGGCACGTGACTCATTTAGATTGGTTTTTCCCTATTTGCATCAATTTGCTAGCCCTGGCGAGTTTTCAAGCATTATCTAGCATTGGCGCGTTTCTGGGCATTTTTTAGCTCGCCAGGATATTCTTTAGTCCTTGCGAGCTTCTGGGTATTTTTCAGTCCTATCGGACATCCGTACATTTTTTAATATTGGCGAGCTTCTGGGCATTCTCCATCCCCTGCGAGCTTCTAGGCATTTTTAGTCCTAACGGGCTTCTGGACTTCTGGATATTAACCAGCTCTGGCGAGCTTCCGAGCATTTTCTAGTCCTTGCGAGCTCCTTGGCATTTTTCAGCCCTATCGGGCTTTTGTGTATTTTCCAGTCCTGGTAAGCTTTCGGGCATTTTCTAAACCTTGCGAAGACATGACCTCTCCAGGAGAGGACAAGTCTTGATAAAGGATCAGATGTCACGGTGTTTGGGTCTTCTTTTCTTTTGATGAATTCAAGTATCATCTAATCAGACTCTTGTTACGTGATATTATTTTCGAGTGCCGGTACATGACATTTTTCAAGTGATTATTGTATAACATTAATAATAATAATAATAATAATAATAATAATAATAATAATAATAATAATAATAATAATAATAATAATAATAATAATAATAATAAGTTTTTTTATAAAAATATTAAATATAAATAAAGTATAAAAATTATAATAAAATTATAATTTAAAAAAATAAAAAATAAAAACTACACTTTTATAATTATATTATGTATTTTTGTATTTTAATAAATTTATTTTACTATCGATATTAACCGTATTAGTAACAATAAGATGAAAATAAATTATATATCATAATACAGGATATATTAATTAAAAAAAAAGTTTAAAGATACATTTGTTAAAAATAAAAAAAACTTCAACGCTTTTTTTCCATTAACCCAAAATCTATAAATTGATTATCATTATAAATTTGAGTACGGTTAAATTAATATTAAATTAAATAATATACGTTTATTTTACATTATCTTATTATAAAATTTTAAATTTCTAATGCATTAAACAATACTAAAATTTGCTAGTATTATTTATAGATTGTAAAAATAAAAATAACTTTCATTCTATGTAATGTTACCTTGTCTAACTTTATAATTGATGTAGTCGAAATAGAATTGTATTGTGATTGATTAATCCTGCAAGAAAGAGATTAATCCTGCAAGAAAGAGAATGTGAGGTGGTTGACACATATGACATCCACTCGGACGCCTAAGTCAGTAAACTGAAAAATAGAGCGAATGCAATATAATGCTTTAGAACTCAAGAGTAGTTGTGTAAAAATTACGTATCTTTATCTCTATGGTCATTAGCTTTTATATTGTAAGAGGATAGAGTTAATTATAATATTTTTTGAAAATTTGCCTTGTACCAATTAATTGATAAGGGATCCCACTGGCTAATTGATCGGTGTTCTCATGATTACAGGTGTAACGGAAATCTTGCTGGATTGTGCCTGTTAACGGTAACTCTTATGTGAAGACTCAACCTCTTTAGGGGAGGGCGAGTCTTGATGAAGAATCCAGATGCTATAGTATCTGGGTCTTACTTTCTTCGAGTGCGACCGCATATCAGCTTATCAGGCTCTTACCGCGTAGACCTGTCTTTTGGTGACAGCTCATAGCTTATTTTGTGTGATTATTGTGTTATATCATAAATTTCCTCGCTGGTTTTCGATTCTTTGAATTCGAAGGTGACAGTTGTTTTCACAATTTGGACCATGTGACTGATTTTAGATTGGTCTTTCATGGTCACGTCGCTTTGTCTGCTCCTGCCCATACATAGATGAGGAATCTTTCCTTGTATACTTTTCGTCATTATTTTCATTGAGTGCTTATATGCTCTGTACTCGACCATAACTCTCATCCAACCATAGTTAAATAATAATTTCTAAAAAATTGCTAAGGGGTTAATGCCCGATTAAAAAAGAACTTGGTAATCATTGCCTTTGCTAGAAAGTGGCTAAAATAGGCTTATTAATCGGACTTATCACCCGGTCACTAGCCTAACCAGTGGCCTGTACATGAAATGTCTTAGAAACTTTTTGTGAAACAGGACTAACACTCGGTTATGTAGCCTGCTAACACTCGTCTTATGGTCTAGGTATAATCTGCCTTAGGTAGTGGGACTAACACCCGGATTATGAGCCTGGCGGAACCCGCATTATGACCTGACTTGTAAACCCATTGTTTGTCGGCACTATTGCTTCTCGTCCTAACTGCTTTGATGAGCCATAGCCTTGTGACCACTGCTTCTTGTCCTGTCTATCAATTTTAGTAAGAAACCCTGAAACATATGTTCTTTTTATGCTCTTACACTAAGGTCATTTTGGTTTGCTAGTCCTAGATATAGAACTTCTATAGCTGGTACTTGCGGTAGTGGGTTAATTTGTTAGATAGTGATGATCGCCGGGCTTCTTACACCTAGGGGTGAGGCCGGACCCTAAAGAAGAACACAAGCTCAAAGCCCATCAGGCCATCCTCAAGTAGACCGACCCACTACTGCAAGTCCTAGCCCGGACACATGGGGCAGGCCGGATGGCTCATGGGCGCGGGCCCAATAGGAGATAACCCAACCCGGGGATATGACGTGAGGGAGAATAGCTCGCCCAGTCATTTCGCAGCCTTAACAACATGCGCACTGGGGGGAATTAAATGGCTGCCTAGCATGGAGAGGTGCTCTGACGCGTCCGTATGTACGAGTCTGAGTGACAGAGATAGGTGGCACTGTAGCAAAGAGGCAGTTAGACGTCATTAGTAGACAAAAGGAAAAGGGATAAAAGGGAAGGAATGTGATCTTCCCCGGCCAAGCTTACATACTGATAGCGGTTGTCAAAGCCGTCAAAAATAAACCTATTAATCAATCAACAAATAACTTGTAGATAGTGGCAATAGGGTCGAACCACAGGAATATAACACGAAGAATTCTCCTAACTATGACTTGGGCGAATAAATAATAAAAGTAAAAATAAGGGGGTCTTTTTTTATGATAGTGAGCTGAAATTAAAACTAAGTAGTAAAAGAAATCAATAATTAAAAAGATGAGTAAATCAATGGTAAAAGAAATCTAGTTGAAGTATGGATCTATTTCAGTTTTTAGATTTGATCATTGATTCTTTGATACTCCTATTTATTTCAATAAATTAGTTTAGGTTGTGGAAGACGCTTCTCACAACCGAATTCCTCAGTTTTAGTTTGATTAGGAAATGTTTGCTAATCAAACACTAGTTAATAAGTTGCCAAGGAACGTCCTTGGGGTTTTTTACTTTTCAACTGTTAACTGTATTAAGACTTAGAGAAACCCAATTCTAACCTTGCCAACCGCATGGTCAAGTTTAGATCATGCAACCAATTACACTTGTGTTCAAATAATCTAAGCAATTACGGACCCAAATTATTTAAACTAACAATATATTACTCATGCAATTAAAAGCAATAGGCCTTAATTGATTCTAAAAGCAAGGCAATAATAACATAAAGATCAAGTTGTATAAATATTAAAAAATAGAAGTTTAACAATGGAGTTTTAAATCTCCCAATTCATCACAAATTGAAATTTCTCCAACTTCAACTAGATAGAAAGAGGTTTAGCCACTCATGGTGGACAAAAAACACAAAAAGAAAGAAGAAAAGTAGAGAGAAAGGGAGCTGCCGAAATTCTGGAGAAAATCTGAGAATATCTTGCTGGTTTGTTGCTGTCCCTTTTTATAGGTGATGAGTCCTAATCCTTCTCGGATTTGAAATCCTATTTTGACTTGGTCTCTTTGATGGTCTTTTAATCATTCCTTTGTCTTTGTATTTTATCATGAGTAAAACTCCTTTGGTGAAGGATTTTCTTTGGTGTGGCTCTTGGAGTTGTCATAGAATTGGTCTTGTGGTGTTTGAAGTAGAATAGAACTCTTATACTTTTAGAATTTGAATTTCCTTCTTTTCCCGCGCTGCTGGACTCTGCTGGCGTCAGTTTGATTTGGGCAGTTAATTTGGGCAAATCGCTTGCCCAAATCATTTCTGTGAGTTGCTTCCAGGTTTCTGCTTCAGCTTTCTGCAAGTGATTTGGCCAAATCATTTCGGCTAAATCGTTTTTCCAGCTTTTTTCTGCAAAATTTCTCCAAGTTTACATTTTCTTCATTTTCTGCAAAAATATCATAAAAACATAAATTAAACTAGAAATACATATTTAAACAATAATAATGATAATAAAAATGTGGCTAAATTATACTTGATAACATACATACTGAAAATCCTATTTTCTGGATCTCGGGATATCAATTGGCATCGTCTGTGGGGACGAAGGAGATCTTTCATCACTGGAGTTCCGTTCTCGTTATACCCACTGATATCCACATGGAAAACCACAATGAAAACCATGTCAATAACACCCTAAACGACTCGAGCTCTGCTTAAGAAGGTCAACAGTTCTTTAACCCCTTCCAACCAACCACCAGTGCTGTTTAATCCCTCACCGAGCTTGGCAGGGAATATACCCAGAGCCACCCTATCCAACCAAGAACTTCAAGACATGGCTCTTCAGCTACAGAATGCTGCCCACTGGCTGGGGAAGATACTACAGTAGAGGGGTTTAATACCCCACTAAACGTACCCCCTGTAGCTGAAGGAATCAATGCCATTGAGCCTCAACCTACCTTTAACTACCAGATCCCCCAGCAAAGTAGTCGGAGAACTGGAGAAGGGAGTGGAGGAGTAGGTAGAGAAGAGGAGCTGGTAGTCAGAGACCGAGGAAGGAGGGTAAGAGAGCTCATTGAAAATGACTAAGCAAAAAGCTATTATGAGGGGATAGCTGGGAGATCTTCCCTTAAAATATGCACAATGTAATACTCTGTACTTTGAAAACATGAATGAAATGAGAAATACTATTTTTATCTCCCCATATGTCTCGAGCATTTTTTTAAGACAGGGACTGAAAGCCCTAAGTGAGGTGGGTGACTGGCCTCGAAAAATGACCGCTAGCACCATAAAACCGAGTTGAGAGGGATAGAAGCCCTCAGTGAGATGGGTGACTGACCTTGGAAAATGACCGCCAACACCATAAAACCGAGCTGAGAGAGATAGAAGCCCTCAGTGAGGTAGGTGACTGGCCTCGAAAAATGACCGCCAGCACCACAAAACCGAGCTGAGAGGGATAGAAGCCCTCAGTGAGGTGGGTGATTGGGCTCGAAAAATGACTACCACCACCACAAAATCGAGCTGAGAGGGATAGAAGCCCTCGGTGAGGTGGGTGACTGGGCTCGAAAAATGACTGCCAGCTCTACAAAACCAAGCTGAGAGGGATAGAAGCCCTCAGTGAGGTGGGTGACTGGCCTCGAAAAATGATTGCCAGCACCACAAAAACCGAGCTGAGAGGGATAGAAGCCCTCAGTGAGGTGGGTGACTGGCCTTGGAAAATGACCGCCAACACCACAAAATCGAGCTGTGAGGGATAGTAGTCCTCAGTGATGTGGATAATTGGCCTTGAAAAATGATCGCTAGCACCACAAAACCGAGGTGAGAGTGATAGAAGCCCTCAGTGGGTGGGTGACTGGCCTCGAAAAATGACCGCTAGCACCGCAAAATCGAGCTGAGAAGGAAACAAGCACTCAGTGAGGTGGATGACTGGACTCGAAAAACGACCGCCTGCACCACCAAACCGAGCTGAGAGGATGAAGTGACAGTAAGGCCAATAAGTTTGGATCCCATGTAAGGCCAAAAGAGCCTAGAAGCGACAGTAAGGCCAAAGAGCCCGAATCTCGTGCAAGGACAAAAGTGCCGGGAAGTGACAGTAAGGCCAAAGTGCCTGGACCCCGTGCAAGGCTAAAAGAGCCTAGAAGAGACAGTAAGACCAGAGAGCTTGAATCTTGAACAAGGCCAGTGAGCCCAAAAACGACAGTAAGGTCAATGAGCCTGAATCCCGAACAAGGCTATGTAAAGCTGGGCTAAGACAGAAATGAAGTCCCTAGTGAGGTCAGTGACTGGCCTCGGACAATGACTGCCAGCATCACCAAACCGAGCTGAGAAGGAAAGAGTCGACAAAGAAAAAGGCTGAGGCAAAACAAAAAAAAAAAAAAACAAACAAATAGATTTAAAGACAGCATGTGTAAGGCTCAGCATGAAAGCAGGAAAGCAACTCCAATCTCAGTAAAAAGCTTAAGACCATTAAAAACCGATAACAAAAAATCCGAGCTCCCGAGCGGACGGGCCCATAGCTCAAACAAACTCATAACATGTACACAATCAAGCAGAATAAAGCTAAGTGTGGAAAAATAGCACGAAGCCGAGCTCCCTACACAAAAGGGCCCAAAGGCCATAAAGGCATAAAAACAACCGAGCTTGCAGATCGGTCGAATCCCATGCAGTTCAGACAAGCCCATAGTTCAAAATATTTAATTTGTAATCTTTGTGAAATGTCACACCAAACGAAAGAGGAGCTCAAGGATAAGGTGTCCAAGCTCGTATCATGGTCAGACCTTAAAAAACCATCTCATGCAAAAACACTCATACAAAAGAATGATTGTTCTAAGTATTACGTATCCGAGATCACAGCACTAAGGAGGTCGCGAGCAAATGACAAAAATGCCCTCATGAAAATAGGAAAAACTCATGAGCCTTCTTAGAGGCCAGGCCCTCAGGAGGGACCCCAGTAGGTAAGGCTCGCTTGCCAGTATCGTCCCGAATCACGATACCACCACTGGCAGCGGCTTGTTTGGGACGAGGTGCAGAATGGACGACCTCAGCCCCTCCCTTGGAGCCACCCTCCGTAGATTCTTCAATCGTAATGGGCTCTTGGGAGACTGGAGTGAAGGTTGACTTGAGCTTAGGAGCTGCAGGAGATCTGGAGGAGCTTAGAGTCTTGCCACAGGTGAAAGCTTTAGAGGCCCCTGAACGGCAGCCCTTAGAGACCAGAATGAGAGCACGAGATGAAGCCAGGGGAGGGGAAGCAGTCCGAGCAGCTATAGGAGGAGAGATGGCATGAAAGACCTCCTGGATCACATTGGCCACAGATCGACCGGCCCGGAAGGCCTCCAGGGTGGCCTTCACGTTCTCCCTAGAGATCGTGAAGTTCTTCGGCGGCTTGATTTCTTTCATTAAAAAGAGTAAAGGCGAGGAAAGGACGTTTTTGACAGAAGCCGCTCTCAAGCCGTGCGATCATAATGGGGCCTAGGGATTTACCCCCTCATCATTCATGGAATAACTGCTGAGGAGGTAAAGGGGCACTTGATGACCGCCAGGCTTCCTACACCTAGGGGTGAGGCTGGACCCTAAAGAAGAACACAAGCCCAAAGCTCATCAGGCCATCCTAAAGCAGACCGACCCACTACCGCAAGTCCTAACCCGGAAACATGGGGCAGACCGGATGGCTCATGGGCGCGGGGCCAACAGGAAATAACCCAGCCCGACGATATGACGTGAGGGAGAATAGCTAACCCAGTCATTTCGCAGCCTTAATAGCACGCGCGCCGGGGGAATTAAATGGCCGCCTGACATGGAGGGGTGCTCTGACGCGTCCGTCCATACGGATCTGAGTGATAGAGACAGGTAGCACTGTAGCAGAGAGACAGTTAGATGTTACTAGCAGACAAAAAGAAAAGGGATAAAAGGGAGGGAACGTGATCTACTTCGGTCAAATTTACATACATACTGAAAATTCTATTTTCTGAATCTCGGGATATCAGATAGTTCGCGGTTTTATTCTGATGAATTCTATCTATTAGTTTTTGTTGTTATTATGTTGTGACATATTTTGAAAATAATCTTCCTAACATTAAGTGTTACACATTCTTTAATTTAATAAGATGCTCGGTGCGGTTCAGTGTCATTTCCTTCACGGTTTATTTATCCAACTACTGTGGCTATCTTCACTTTCAGTCTCAAATGTCAGATTCACCTTTTTACAAGTTTTTGCTAATATAGTTGCAAAACTTTCCTTATAAAATCTACTACCCATAGGATGGTACAATTATAATTCGTCTACTGTGTAAACTTTTGTAAAACTTTTTTTTTTGCCTTCGTGACTTTGTAATTCATTCTCTTTGCATATCAAAAATGGAAAAAGTATTTAATTTTTTTAATTCCTTTTTAAGAAATTACACATAAACATGTATTTGGTTTTTAACCTTTTAATTTTGTTATTATGATATAAAAAAAGGTCTTAATTATCTTTTTTGATGTTATCATGTAGGTTATTATATAAAATAATCTATGTTATTTAAATTTCAGATAATACAAAAACATAAGAAAATATTATTAGATGACTGTTAACAATAATTTTTATTTTATATTTAATATATTATAAGAATTTAATTCTCAATATATTAAATATTGTTAAAATATTTATACGTGTTGGGTCCAATAGTTGTGATGTCTACTGTAATTTAAGTTTAATAATGGAAGATTATATCAGTAAGAGAAATAGTGATGAATCCGAAAAATTAATTTTTTATACACCGTAAAACGAATGAAATTGGATACCCGATCAAAAATCATGAAAGAAAAAAATTTTAACAGTATCAAAAATTTTGAATTTTTTAATTAGTTTTTATATGGAGAAAAAATGGGATTATTTATTGGAATAATGCAAAGAAAAAAGAATTATAAAAAATCCAAGTACAAATAAAATATCAATATAACGTGTTGGAGGGAGTGGACAAAAAGAATAACAAATAAACGCTATTTTTTATGTTATACTCTTGAATCTTTCGCAAAAATTCATGAAGCAAGAAAATTGTTTTTTTTTTTTTTTCCCTTTTTAAGGAAAATGTTTCAAGTGGCATTTTCCTTAAATGGCAAACTTGCATTTTTAAAGCTATTTTAGCTCATAAAAATTTTAAATTCATCCATACTTAAAAGTTATAAGTATTCATAAATAAATTCTTATACTTATATAAATCAATACCTTATATTATTATCATTATTTATAATTGGATAAAATATATATTAGTCTTAAAGCATCTTCTCAGCCTATACCACGAGGTTAAAAGTTTAATGGTATACTAAGTGTATATTTGGTGTTCATACAATATAAGGGATTTTTTAAGAAATGCTAAAATAGAATATAAAAACTCTACAAAATTTCTATTTTTAATCCTTAGTAGAGTCACCGTTGTGGGTGGCACAAGCTTTTGATGCGCTCCAATTGGTTAGTCTTCTTTTTTCATAACATTATCACAGAATTCAGATTTTTTATTTATTTGACGAAAAATAGAAAAAAAAGTAAAATTTGTTACTTTGATGAGGATAGAGAGAAAGAGAAAAGGAGGCAGCACCTATGAAAGAAAATGGCTGCCTAGGTTCTTGTTTTTTTAGGGAAGAGGTTGAGAGAATTTTAAGAGTATTTGGATAGAGGGTCAGCCTAAATTGAGAGTGTGGCTTCTTAGTTGCTAGGATTTAGAGAATATGATACTTAAATAGGATGGAAGAAAATTCCATTCAAACAAGAAAGAAAATTTTCTTCTTCTTACCTTAGGTGGCCGACTAAAATGTTGATTTTGGATTGATTTTGATTCAACTATATTTTAATTATTTTCTATAATATCTTCCATAATTATAAAAATTAAAATTGGGACCCTATGCTACTTGGTTTGGCCGAATGGGTTAAGGCACAAGGCCCATTTAGAAATCCCAGCAAAGTTACCAATTGCAAGCAACACAGTTTTTTATTCACTCCAACTGGTTAAGGTATTATCTTCCCATACCACTGCCATGAGACTTAGACTTTTTATTCACTCAGTGAAGAGGAGAAAAGTAGGAGTCACTACCTTGCTGAGAATAGGGATAAAAGGAAGGATGTGGTTTGAGCAACTTATCTTTAGCAGAGGTAGTATCCTATATATCCTATAATCCAATGGTCTAAGTTTGAGATAATCAGTACAAAATAGGGAAGGTGTTAGGCACCACTCTCACCTGGAGTTTACTGCTTAGACCAAGTACCAACTCTATACACGCATTTCTTATATTATGTCTTAGTGTATTTAGTAGAAATCCTTTTAGGCAAATGCATTCTAATTTAAATATATGCGTACTTCATCAAACAAACACCCAATTCATGCGAATCTAATAAGTCTAAGCATTTGAGGTTTCTACTTGACTCTAAACGAGATGTTTACCAAGTTGCCCTAATTACATGTTTCTAAGTTAAACATGTACAATTTCTAAGTTAAATTCGACAAATAGTCCAAAAAAATTAATAAGTTTCTATCATTTATTTGGAAATATCTTTTTGAGTTAACTTGCTCTAAAGATATTACAACTTTGTTATTTTCATACCAAAGTGAGAAACAATTGCTAATCATGTGATCCATGCCTCTATTAATGCCATATTCTTTTTAAACATTACCGAGTGATTTACCTAACCTACTAAATCTATATTCCATGCATTTTTAATGCAAAGAAAGCAAGTAAGGCATTTAAAGAATGGGAGTAGGAGAAAGGAGTTACAATCCTAAAATCCTAAAATAAATAAAAGGGAGGGGAGAAGAGAATTAATTACAAAGCCTTGAAACAATTTAAATAACTAAAAGAAATTAAAATTCCTATTATAAGGCCCATTAGGCCAAATACCCTTGCAAAAAGCCTTTAAAATTGAGTTTTTGGGCCTCCAAGGGAATTAGACATCTTCATAGGCTCCTAAGTTATGCCCATTGACTCTCCAAAAGGAACACATCTCCATGCAAATGAGCTTAATGCTTTGGCCAAGGTGGTGCAATTCGGTTAACTTGGAGAATTTCCCTCTTTTGATGCAAACTCATTTAAATAAATTATCAAAATAATAAAATAAAAAGATAAATAAATAATAAAAATAATTAAATAACCAGCATCAAAGAAAAATAAAAAGGAAAAGTAAACAAATTATGAATCCTAATTAAGAAAGGGAAGTGATGTTACATAATAATCGTCCAAGATAAGCCATGAGCTGTCACCACTCAACAGGTCCACGTGGTAAGGATTTGAAAAATGGGTAATATGGTCCCAACTGAGAAAAGGAAGACCCAGACACCGTAATATCCAGTTCATCATCAACACTCTCTCTCCCCTGGATAGGACGAGTCTCAACACAAAGTTACTGTTATCACGCACAGTCCAGCATATGCCCATTACACTTGTAATCGTGGGTTTACCGACTAATTAACTAACGATATCCCTTATCAAGCAGTGAGCCACATCATCACCGGATTATCTAAAAATACTATATTTATCTTCATATTCTTATAGTATAAAAGGAGAGTAGTTACAGAGACAAAAGTACACTATTCTCTAAACAAAAATCTCTCAAGTTCTATATTCATCTTATTCTCCAGATTACTGACTTGAGCGTCAAAGTGGTTGTTGTGGACACCCACCACCTCACTTTCTCTGTCTAGCAGGATTAGCCAATCATAACATAACTTCATTCTGGCCATGTATGCTTTTTAGTCTCTGCAACATCAGAAAGTAATCTCTCTACCACAAGAAAATTGATTTTGGCCATTAAAAACAAAGAAGGGAACTCTAGCTGCCCCTAGATATTATTCTAATACAAAAACACATGTTAATATGTCAAAATAAAGATCAAAACACAAATAAATATGAAAAAGAAACAAAAGAACTAAAAAAAACAAAAAAACCTACTACACATGATATGCTTGATTGGACAAATCCTAATATTAAAAAAGAAAGGCCAATTAGCTGAATAGGCCCAATTTTTACGCCATTTTGTATTTTAATCCAAATATTTAAATTATAAATATTGGCTTAACGATTATATTTGGGTATAATTTTGGCCAATTTTTAAAATTAAAATTAAATATAAGCAATTCAATTATTCAATATATAGTCTACATCTTCAACAATAACATATTTTATTTTATAGTAATAATTATAAATATTTATAGCAAAAATGTTATTTAATCTATAATAACAGAATATAAAATAATTAAGAATAATATGTCTATTATAAAATCTTTATAATTATTTTTGCAAAAGAAAATCCAGCTATTGTTGAAATTATGAACTGCATATTTAACAATTAGATTACTATTGTCTTTAAAATTAAATATATCAATTAAATATAGTTAAGTATGAATTAATATTATTTTCATATATGGAATTAATTTATATTTAAAAAATAATAAATTATTAAATTTAATGAAGCTATCTAAACTCTCACATTTTAATTTTTGAAAATGGCCAAAATTACATCTAAATACAATCGTTGAACCAAATTCATTTAAAATTTAAATATTTAGATTAAAATACAAAATGACATAAACATTGACTTTTTTTAGTCAATTGGCCAACAATAAAATAATAGCAAAATAATTAAAAAATTATCTGATTTTCAGACATGAACTAGAAAAAGTAGAAATAAATAATAGATTACCAATGCAAAGTAATTGTTCTAGAAAATAAAAGATTTTGGACACTGATTTTATACTCGATATGCTATGTATATAGATATGTGAACATAAAAAACTCAAAAGAGAAAACTTTTAGAGCATTTCTCAAATTTAATTTTAGGCTCAAGAGTCATTTGATTTGATAATAAGATCATATTATAGATCCTCAAAATAGTGTTACTCGTTGGAAACGTCCAAAATAACACTGATTGCCTCTTAAAATTTGAAAAACTATAAATCAATGTAGAAAAATTGAGATTACTATAAAAAAACATATGAAAATTTTAGAGAATTTCATGAAGAACGAAATAAAAATATTATAACGATCTGAAAACCGGACTGCTATCGGTGCTAGAGTTCAGATCAACTTAAGGTTACCGGAACCCAAGCAAGCCTATCATACATCCTGTTATACATGATATAATCCAAGCATGATCTTAAAAACATACAAAAATATTTTCATCTCATGAACCAAAACTTGACATGTGCATACAAACATAACTGAAAACATAAACCCATAATACAGTCCTCATCAAATACTCCAATATGGTCATCATTACATATCTCAGGTTGGTCCAAACAAAGCTTAAACTTTAAAAATTTGACATAGTAGGATCATGAACAAAGGGATTATAAAAGAAAACTAGGGTAAAGCATAATTCTAAACCACAATTTATTTCATGTCCATAACTATAACTATTACATTAGAACTATACCATAAAACACTGTTGACCCCCGAGCTAACTTTGATTCTATAAACCTAGAGTTAGGAGAAAGGGATAAGCTACTAGAGCCTAGCGAATAAAAACATAATCATAAAACAGTTTAATAAGATACATGATCGTATGAATTCGTTACAACACAAATAATTCACATCACGATAGACTTGTCACTAATAACCCTCCACAATTTCAATAGTGCCCGGCTCACAATGGGTGCTCCTCAGAATTTCCTATTAAACATAATATAACATATCCATAGTGCCAGGAGTATAGAATAGATACCATGGTCTTTCCCTTATATACTGTCAGGGGCGTAGAATGGACAACACTAGTCTTTTTATATCCGTCATAACATATTATAACATGCTTGAGGGCTAGTGGGTTATCCAATATCCATCCACAATAACAATTACTTATATAATGCATCGTATTCGTGAACTCTAATGCAGAATAACCTAATTATATACACATGGCATTCGTGATGCATGAGTATATTTAAAACGTTTAATTTATTTAAAATAATAATTTAGTTTAGTTCTACTCACCTCTGGTTGACGCAAGCCTAGCTCTGAAGCAGTTATCTCACTGCCAGTTTTTACAGTCTTCCAAGTCTGATCCTATATAGATGGAATTAAATAAGGGACCACACATAAGTTTTACAACACTTGACACTAACTCAAAAAACCCCTAAGAACATATAAGAAAACATGTGGAAAATGGTCTGAATATGGCTAGACATGAGACTTTTGGCGGTAGGTTCAGCGGCCTAAAGTCCCCTTATAGATTCAAAGGTCAGAATTTCGGAAGCAGGTTAGGCGGCCAAAAGGCAGCCTTTACAAGTAGGTTCGGCAGCCGAATCTAGCTTTGATGGTCGAACTTGGGTTCTTCTGTAATGTAGAACCTAATTCTGTCTCAACCAACAGCCACCAAAATGCGACTAAACCCACGTGCAACAGTTCAAAAGCATAAATATACAACTCAACACACTAAGAACTACTTAAAACTAACCTAAACTTAACATGCATTTAACAAAACCATCAAATCAAGGAAACTCATCCCACCCTCAAGCTTTTTCTTTAAACTCAATTCTTAATCTTTACATGCAATGAAAACGTTTAAAACAATTTATAAATTTCTCAAAACTGAAAGAAAAATAAGTTTTCAACTCACCTTTTCGGAGAAGGCACAATACATCAAGAAGGAAGTTATGAAGGAGAAAGAGATGAGCTCCGAAGGGTCTAATGGCCAAAAACCTAAAAAATTCAACTTAATTCTTTAAAATAAAGGCAAAACTCATGAATTTCTAAAATATTTATAGAAAACTCAAAGCTAAAATCTACACAATCGTAATGTTTTTTTAATAGAAGAACCAAATAGTTAGATTTTATAAAAACATTGAGAGATTTTAATTAAGTTGGTTTTAAAATATGGATTAACTAGTGATTTTTTAAAAGTCTATTGAATAAAAAAATCTAAATATTTTTATATCTGAAATTTTAAATTTTGAATAATAAAATTAAAATTTTTCAATGTGACACAATTATAATTAAATCTAAATTAAATTTAAAAAATTTAACAGTAAATTACAATATAATCTCTAAAGTTTTAAATTCATTAAATATATAATTCTTTAATTTAAATTTTATATTAAAAGTAAATTTATTTTATATTTATTATATATAATATTAAATATATTATATTGAATAAATATTTATTACAAATAAATTTTGATTATGTAAAATATCACATATAAATATTATATATTAAATTATTTTATTAAATCTTTATTTTTTAACATTATAAATTATGTGCATATATAGAAAATTTCACTTTGTATCAACAATATTAAATAAAATATATGAAATATTATATATTTTAGTTTATAATTTTTTTATATTTTAAATTTTATTAGTTATATATATATATATATATGTTTGAAATAAAATTATGCTACGATTGACTAATATGCGAAAAGGAAAGTGAGGTGATTCGCGTTTAGAATAGTCACTCTAATACTCAAGTTAGTAACTTAAAGAAAAGGGTGAATATAATAAATTATTTTGAACTTAAGAGTAGTTATGTAAGAATGCGTATATTTATCTCAGTATTCATGAGTTTTTATACTGTAGGAAGATAGAGTCGGTTACTAAATCTCCTAGAAATATGACTAGCACCGGCTAATGGATAGGAGATTCTGCATTTATAGGCATAATTAGGGGTGAGCATTCGGTCGGTTCGGTTCAAAACCAAACCGAATAAATCGAAAAGTAAAATTTTAGTATTTATGAAAATTGAATCGAATCGATTTTGATCAGAAATCAAATCGAACCGAACCAGTATGATTCGGTTCAATTTCATTGGTTTGAATTTTTAATATATTTTTTATTTTTTACACTTTATTTTTAATATTTTAAAATTTAATTGAAATATTTTAACCTTAATATAATCTAATCTCTTTTATATTATTGAAAATAATATATTATTATCACTAATCGGTTCGGTTCGATTTTTTTAATTTTTTCTGATCAAAACCAAACCAAATCAAAATAATCGAAATTTTTAAAATAAAAATCAAATCGAACCGAAATGAATAAAAAACCGAATCAAAATTTTCAAATTAATTCAGTTTGGTCGATTTTTTCGATTTGAACCGAATACTGCTCACCCCTAGGTATAAAGGGAATCTACTAGATTATATCTGCTAATGATAACTTTCTACCAAGACTCGCTCTATTTAAGAGAAGGCGGATTTTGATAATATATTAAATATCAGAGTATACTGGTCTTATTTTCTGTGGATGTGAGATATGTGACTGTTTGCGAGCTTACTTCAAAAAAAAAAAAGATAAAAGGAGACGGGTTGAAATTAGAAGATAAGTATTTTGATTAATCAACACATTAAACTTACATTCTTTAGTACAAGCAAATATTAATAATTGGTCCTTAAAGCCTAAAGACATTATCCCGAATATACAAAAGGAGCTCTTTCAGCCCTAGAGCTATGCAAATTCTGGATGTCATCCTTGATCTAAAAGGCACTAGAGATGAATGTTGTAATAGACTCTGAGAGTTGGTCTCTCTTCTTTCAAATTAAAAAAAAAATAGTAATCAAAGTATTACATCAGACTTATATTTATAGGAGAATTACTACTAAATTTTTAAATTTTAAAATAATTCATTACTTTATTGCCATTTAAAATCACTCGATTAAAATATTTTCGTATAATTTTATAAAATTTTATTCGCTCTATTTTATAATTTTTATCTATTTTTTTATTATTTTAAAATTATTATTTATTTTTTTATCATAATAACATATAAATTGAGTATTATAACTCTATTTAATTTTATTTCATTTCTAAAAGAACTTCTTAAAATATATCTTAATTTTTAATAAAATTTAATATACATATAAAAAAATAAAATATACAAAAATTATGAAATAAATGAAATATTATTTAGTGCATTTATAAAAGAAAATCATTAATTAACTCGTTTAAACTTTGATTAAAAATATTAAATGGCATCGTATGTACTAAACATTATAAATATTCAAGGTGAATGATTAAATAATTAAATTTTATAAAATATAAAAATATTTTAATTGAATGATTTTAAAATAAGAATTAATTAAAAAAATTTTAAAAATTGAAAAATTTGATATTAATTTCACCCAATATTTTCGTTTTTAGCTCATGGTGAATTAAGTCTAGTATACTCTTAAAGAAAAATGATAGTAGGAGATGGGCTGTAATTAGAAGAAAAGTATTGATTAATCAATACAATTAAACATACATCCTTTAGTACAGACACACATTAATAACAGGTCCTTAAATGTGGACATCCTTTACTAGATAGCGATGGAGAAATTAGGACATTCCAAAGTTATTCTTTCTTGACTAAAATTTACTAGAACCTTGCATCAAACAGTACACTATCATCATCCAGGTGCTGCTTGATCAGTTTCTCATAAAATTAATGGGAAACTTCTGCAAATTATCAAAATCAAAGCCAACATATAGCAGAAACCTCACGAGAGACCCTATGAGTATCTTAGGCAGAACATTTGAACCCCGGCGGTGGAGTTTTCCCACAATCAACGAGGACCTCAAGTGCAATGGGTATGATGATATTGATGTTGAGAAGCTTAGCTTTAATGGTGGTGCAAAGACACAAAGCAGCATCCAAGTCCACAAGCCCTTGAAGCACTGGACAGCAAGCGTCCTTAGCACTACTGCCGACACCAATGTGTACTAGACCACCTAGGACGTCGACACATGCTCCTAGCTTGAGAGTGTCAATGGGGCAAGTCTCTTGCTTTGGCGGTGGTGGTGGGCATGGCACTGGAGGTGGTGGAGGAGGAGGGCATGGCGTTTCAGTTGGTGGTGATGGTGGTTTTACAGGTGGGGTCACTGGAGGCTTTGGTGGTGCTGGGGTTACAGGTGGACTTGGATAGTAGGGTGGCGTTGGAGTTACCGGAGGCTTTGGTGGTAAAGTTGGTGGTGTTGGGACCACCGGAGGTTTAGGTGGTAAAGTTGGTGGCGTCGGGACCACCGGAGGCTTTGGTGGCAAAGTTGGTGGTGTTGGGGTCACCGGAGGCTTTGGTGGTAAAGTTGGTGGTGATGGGGTCACCGGAGGCTTTGGTGGTAAAGTTGGTGGTTTCGGTGGGTAAACGATAGGCGGTTTTGGATAATATGGTGGCGGTTTTGGTGGTAAAGTTGGTGGTTTCGGTGGGTAAACGATAGGCGGTTTTGGATAATATGGTGGCTTTACAACAGGAGGTTTGGGTACCAAAGGTGGCGGCTTTACTACAGGAGGTTTTGGCACATAGGGTGGGTGAACAATTGGAGGCTTGGGTGTGATAGGTGGTTTAGGCACATGTGGCGGTTTGGGCGTGGTTGGTGGTTTCACAATGGGTGGCTTGGGTACGTGCGGTGGTTTGTGGACAGGAGGCTTGGGTATATAGGGTGGTTTGTGAACAGGAGGCTTGGGTGGTTTTGGTGGTTTATGGTGAGGAGGTGGCTTTACCTTTGGGGGATGTTTGGGTGGAAATTTGGGAGGATATTTGGGTGGCTTAGGTGGTGGAGTTGGGTAAGGACAGTAAGGGCAAGCAAGAGAAGAAAGCAAAGTACCAATGTGGAGGAGGATGATCAAGAGATTTCCGAAAGCATATTTCGCCATCTTTACTCTTCTATCTCAGTACTGAATGAAGCTCATAGCCTTATTATATAGTGAGAAATTAATATGAAAAAATATATTTTAATTAAAAAATAAATAAAAACTATATAAGAATTGTATAATTTATTTCAAACAGTAGATAAATGAAGATGTTAACATCCCTCATCTGATTATAAGCTGAGTTGGCTTCAGCTTTAAATCTATGTAATTATAGAATACAACCTGAAGATATCTTCTTCTACTCATAAATTTGGGATACATTTTCTACAATTAAAGGAAGAGTGTACATTTATGTGAATGTACTTAAATTTTAGAACGCTAGATGTGTCAATATAATACAAACTTTTCAATTATAATATTTAAAAATTTAATAATAATAATAATTTATTTAAAATTTTAATAATAATACAAACTTTTAAATTAATAATAGTTATAATATTTAAAAATTTAATAATAATAATTTATTTAAAATAAATAAAAGGTTAAATTGCATGATGAAAATAAAGTAAAAAAAAATGAAATGATCTAATTGTAAAACACAGAATCTTAGTAAATATTCCCTAAAACTGTGCATGCGCGGTGTCACGACTCTTCCCATAATCGCCTACTCCGTGACAGCAGTGACGCTGTAAACATCTGGCATTAAGTTGTGGTCGTCTCACCTCAAATCTCAGCTTGAGTGTGATACAACATAAAGAAGGGAACAGGCAGGAAACTCGCCGAAGAAATCACGACATACGTCAAAATCCTCAAAGAATCGGACCATTAATTACTTCCCATTATTAAATAGGATATTGGGACCAGTACTTCATCTCTGTAGTTCTCTAAACGACAAAAGAGAATCAAGAAAACGCGGTTTTAGATTGTACAATTTTAACTCTTAGTGCCTTGTTGAGCCCGTGATTGGCTTTTTTGCTAAGGCTGCTAACTGCTGTAGACTGTAGAGGCATGTGATCTTTTTTCCTGTTTTTTTTTTTTGGTTCACTTTATCTAAATAATTTCCGAGAGAGAATCAAGTGGCTTAATTTCTAATTTCAACACTAGTAATTTAATTTAATTTTAATTTTTATATTTCATTCATATAAAAATTTTAAATTTTAAAAATAAAAAATATATATATTAATTAGCATCAATTTGAAAAACAGAAGAGGACAATTTATGCTTGAGATTTTTCTTTTTGTTCAATTACACTAAAGATGCCCATCTTTCCTAAAAAGTCAATGGTGTCGGCCACATCCATACAAATGAAATTAAAATGTAAGAAATCTTGTAAAGGCTTTGTATGAGCTTCTTACATAACAATCTTCAACGTAAATCTCGGTGTATGTATGGGCTTCAAAATCGGGGATATTTGGCAATTATTTGTTTGAAAATCCCTACATTCTATTCTACTTATTTTTCCTATCTTATTTTATTCTAAAATTAAGAAATTTAAAACTTCTAGTAATATTAAATTGGTTATATTTCATATTATTTGATAATTAATATTTATGTAATTACTTAATTCATTTTTTATTAGTTTCAATTGTAATAATATAAACATAATTATTATATATATTTTAAAAAATATGCTTAAATATTATGCTTTTCCCTCTCAAGTGTTATATTTCTTTGATATAATTTATTTTGTATTAGCTGAATAATAAATCGAATCAAATTGAATAAATTAAAATTTAAAATTTTAATATTTATAAAAATTAAATTAGTATGATTCAAGTTTAATTTATTAAATTTTTAATATATTTTTTATTTTTTATTTTATTTTTAATATTTTAAAATTTAATTAAAATATTTTAATTTTAATTATGGTATAATCTCTTTATATTATAAAAAATAATATATTATTATCATTAATCGATTCGATTTGATTTTTTTAATTTTTTTAATTAAAATCAAATCGAATCGAAATAACTAAAATTTTTAAAATTAAAAATAAACCGAACCGAATCGAAATAAATAAAAAGGAAAATTAAATTTCTGAATTAATTCAATTCAATTGATTTTTTCTAATTTTAAACTAAATGCCGTTCATTTCTACTATGTATTATTAATATTTTAGTGATAAAATAATTAACAAACATAAAAAATTATAAAAAAAAAAGCATTCATGTGTTAGAAATTATCACACCGACATTTTTAATCCAATATTTATTTTGTTATGAACTATCAAAGAAGAAAATTCAAGGTTTAAATTGTAAAGTGCTATCTTTGACCCAAGTGATATTTCAATTTTGGCACCATGCATACAGAACTTATTTGTCATATTTTGTAATTTATTTTAAATATATGAATCTTGCAACTTCTTTTGGATTTTTTTAGAAATTATTTTTAGAAAAAATAATACAAATAAAAAAAAGAAAAGATGAGAAAAACAAAAAAAAAAAAGATGCAAAAATGATGAGAGAGAGAGGATAGAAAGATATGAAAATAGGAAGAGAAAGCATATGAGAAATATGTAAAGAAAGAGAAGATGATTATTTAACATTTAAGGACTTATTTTCCAAATATAAAAGCTTATTTATAGATAAAAGGGAAAATACATACTTAAACCTCCATTTGTTTGTTGAAAAATATATATATTTTTTTATATTTTTTGATATTAGGGAAATATAAAAGCTTATTTATAGGTAGATGGAAAATAAACCTCCATTTGTTTGTTGAAAAATATACTTTTTTTATATTTTTTTATATTAGAGACAATAAAATTGATAATATAATATGAAAATTACTCGGTTGTTTGGAGTGTGTAATCCACATTCCACATCAGTAAAATACGAAAATTTTAAATCATATATAATAATTTACACGAAATTACTAAATAATTTAAGTTAACCATTTTGAATTAAATGAAAAGTAGATCCAAAAATTATTTGGATCAGTTTGGTTCGGACTATTTCAATTAGTAATCAGAGTCCTGGATCCGAAGAATTGTGTAGATCTAGTGGGTCTGAAAAATTGTTAATCGTGTGAGACGAGGTGAGATAGAGCCGCCTAAAATACTAGCGAACTACAATACTTAAGGGTTTGATTCTGCCTTAATAATTATATCGGATTCAGTTGCAATAAGAATGTTAAAACAGTTTGATATAAAATATTTTTTATTAAAAAAATAAAGTATTTTTATGTAGAATAATTTCTTATTTTCAAATTATACAATCATTTTTTAGATTTTATAAATTTATTGATATTTTTTATTTTTTTTAATCTAAAAAATAATTTTTAAATATAAAATAATTTTTATAAATAAACAGAGTTTTAAATAGGTGGTATTTCACGTTTTTAGAATTCAAGAACTTTTTTTTTTTTGGACATTTCAAAATATATACCTTAATCGCTTACGCTTAAGTGCGGTGGTTCTGATATTAAATAGTTTTCAAGAGTTGTTTTTGCTTGCAAGTATCTAATTAATATCTTTTAAAGTTGTTAGCTATTTTGTCACGAAGGTGTTAATGGGATATAACAGTACACTTCCTTAATTAAGAAAAAAACCATATTCTCTAAATTCTAAAGCACAAGGGCATTTAGCCTTTCTTGTAAGTATTAATAAATAAGATTTAACTTCGTTTTAGATCTATTATTTATAAAAGAAAAAATTAACTTTAGCATTTTTTTTAAGTTTTGTTTTTATCAATAATGATAAGTTATTTAATCCAATTTCATGATGACAATATATAACAAGCTAATTCTAATACCTGACTTGGGATTAAAGAAAATAATAAAAATTATTATATAGTTTTTATTAGTTGATCTCTTTATTTTAAAAAACATATTAAAACGTTTATCGCATTTTATTTAATTATTAAATATTACAAAAAAATTTAAAATATTTATAATGCAGCGACACTAATGAGTAAATTTTTTAAAAATTTGAGAGAGATTAAGTAATTTATTTTTTAAAATTATAAGAATTAAATAGTAAAATATTTAACTATTTAAATTAATGGAATAAATAATCAATAAACTTTTTAAAACGTCAGATATGTTTTAATATATTTTTTAAAATTGATGAATTAATTAATAAATTTTTTTATATCATAGAAATTAAATAATAATTTTTCTTAATAATAACACCAATAAAAGATTTTTTTTTAAAATTCATTATTTTGACTCTCAAGTAATAATCTAAATTCTTTTATCCTCATTTTCCACTAATAATTCTTACCCTCCATTTGAAATTAAGAATTTTATGAGAAATTAATTTAATTAAATTCTTTTCTTATAAAATTCTTATTTGAAATAAAAAAAATTTAAAATTTTTTAATTTAAAAAATTTTTAAAATTTTTAAAATGTTGGAAATAAAATCATAAATAATTTTATAAGAATTCATTTAATTTTTCTTTTTTTATAAAATTATTCATACCAAACAAGTGATTAAAGCTTTTGAAGTGGCAAGAACAAGTGAAAAGTTCAAACTTAATTGCAACCTTCTCAAAGTCATATAACCAAATGCAATGCAAGCATGACATATGGGCAAAGTTATATACCTCTTGGGGTTAACCGACAACAATAGACATAGATACTGGACATGTCAAGTATGGTAAAGGTGGATTAATTTTTGGAAATTTATGTGAAAGTTTTTAAATTATTGTCGTTTTCCATCTTGTACATTTTTCTAATGAAAACACTATTGGTTTCTAGCGCAACCATTGCAAATTCTTTCGTTTGTAGCGCGACCATTGCAAATTCTTTGGTTTGTTTGATCTTAGACCATTTCCAATACTGCATCAAATCTTATTTTAGCATACGCAACACTAAAATTTAGTGCAATTTTAGTATTTTACTATAATCTCAAGCTAAATGTAGGAGCGCCATTTATTTTTTATTAAATTTTTTTGTTAATTTATAATATAATCTAAAATTTTATCGTCGTTTCATAAAAATTATTTTTTATTATTTGAGTATTTAAAATTTTTTAGTTAGATTCTTATTTTTTTCACTATCATAATATATTATATTTTTAATATATTTTATATTTTTATAATTATAAAAAAATAATATGAATTAATATATTCTAATTATAAATAGTATTTATGATAAATTAATTTATATAATATATTATATAAAATAAGTGAGATGATGACACGTATATTATAATTGAATAATATATATTAATTAAAAATATAATAAGTAATAATTCAGTTTAATTAACATATATTTATAATTAATGTATTTTTATAATTAATATTTAATTAATATATTTTTATAATAAATTTATTTTTATTTATCTCTAATAAATTGAATATTTGAATATTGGATGAAAATGTAAAATATATAAATATATGGAGTGGATATATAAAATGATATGAAATTTTTTAATGAAAAGGATAAATAAGGTTAAAGTAAAATAAATAATATAATATTAAAGAGAAAGAAGAATATAAATAAAATATTTCTTTTTTAAAAAATATTATAAAAAATTAAAGATATTACAAAATGTTAAAGATGATATTGCGACATTTTAATATTTTACGTTAAAATAGTAAAAAAATAGTGTATACTGTTGAAAATTAATACAGTTTAGCGTTCAAAGAATTGCTTATCAATTTTTCATTGTAGAAGAGGACGACTGGAAATATTGAGGAGCTAAGATGTTGAGCAACCGGCTACTTTTGTGATAACACTTACGTTGAAACTTAAGTTTTTTAATGTCAAATGCTTCTAATATAATTGTTGTCATTGTAAGTAGAGTTTGTGCTCTCTTATTATCAAACCTAATAGAGAATCGGGTACTCACGAAAATACCCGAATCTGAAATTAAATTTGTTTAATATATTCGAGACCTGAGTTTGTTCCAAATTCAATTAAAATTTGATGTAATTACCTTAACTCATTTTAAATCCCGTTATTATTAGTCAACAAATATTTAAACTCATTTGTATAAACTTTAATAATAATTCACATAAAATGTAATTTAAAAGATTAATTTATATTTTACAATTTTAATAATTAATTAAAAATTTTAAATTATATTCATTTAATATATATATGAAAAATTATAAATATTATTATAAAAACATATTGATATTACATGTGAGTTGTCCAAAGCGAGCCATGAGCTGTTATCATAAAATAAAGTCATGTGGTAAGAATCTGATGAAACTGGTACCCGATTTCGTCCGGAAATAGGAAGACCCGGATATTGTTAATCTGGTTCTTTACCAAGACTCGCCCTCTCTTGAAGGGGTTAAGCCTCAGCATAATGTTATTATCAACAAGTACATGCCAGCGTATTCCCATTATGTTTATAATCACGGATCACCGACTGTCCCATTATGCCTATAATCACGAGATCACCGACCCACCGACCGGTTGGTTGGTGATATCCCTTATTAAACAGTTAGTCACATCATCGCGAGATTTCCAAAAAATATCATATTAACTTCATCTTCTTATATTATAAAAACTAACAATCACAGAGATAAAGGTACGTAATTTTCTTACACAACTACTCTCAAGTTCTCCGTTTGCTCTATTTTCCAATTTATGACTTGAGCATTGGAGTGGCTACCGTGAGCACCCACCACCGCACGTTCTCTTTCTTGCAAGATTGACCATTCGCAGCACAGTTTCATTCTAGCTACATCATTTGGTTTCATTGTCAAGATTCCATTGAATTCTTTTTGTTCCTTTGCATTAAAGCCTATCTCTTACTCCTTTTCTCTTAGAAAGAAATCTCTCTCTTCTTTCTCTAGAAATGGCCGGTAGTTCACGAGCTACTGCTCAGGTTGCTACCAATGAGGGCATTATCATTTCTTTTGCTCTTGGCAGTGGATAAAACATGCCCCAAATGGTCAATAAAGCATATCTAAAAAATCTAAGTAACAAGCAAATGATTCAATACATCTAAAAGTTGCAAGCTACTCTTAAGCAATACAAGGCTCGGGGGGAGATGTTAGTCACAATTTCTAGAGGAAAGGGGGGAGCCTTCGTTGACACCCCTAGGACCCAGACAGAGGTGATTAAGAAGCATTCCAAAAGGAAGGACGTGTTCAAAGAAGATGAATCAGATGGTGCTCTGAGAGTTATCGACTAAAAGCTAATGTGGGTTATTCAAAGGTACTAGAAGGAGTAGGAGGAGGATTTTGGCTTAGATGGTGCCTCACCTCTTTCGGAAGAAATCTTAGCAGAAACATTACCAACCAAGTTTAAGCTGCCTAGCCTAGACAAATTGACACAACAGTAGATCCCAAGAGTCACTTGGCGATCTTTAAGATGACCGTGCAATTTTAGGATGTCAATGACTTCATGTTGTACCGAGTGCTTCTGTCAACATTCACAAGTTGACTCATAAATGGTACCAACTTTTGAAGCCAAGTTTGATTTAGAACTTTATACAGTTTGTAACATTAGTGAAATCCTGATTTATTACTTGTATACCTCCTAAAAAACTCTCATCTGACTTGCAGAAGATCCGCCAAGGAGAAGGTGAGTCTCTAAGGAGTTTTATCTCATGGTTCAATGCCGAGGAAATACAGGTGGAGGAGTTAAATCACGAAATAGTGTATAAAGCATTAAAGAAAGGAACACGCAATGTCAAGTTCATGGATTCCTTAATAAAAAATCCACCTGCAACATAATAATAGTTGATAGACAAGGACCAAAAATATATCAAGCTGGATGATGAAGTCCAAGCACTAAGAGAGAACAAGAGGGCGAACTAAAAGTAAAACCAAAAACTAGAAAGGCAAAGACATGAGGGAGACCACAAGAGTTACCCCGTCTCCCGAAGAAGGGATGACCAAAGTAAGTATAAGAATTATACTCTATTAAATGACTCATGGACACATTTTAATATGGATTAGGAAAAATGATAAACAGGTCAGGTGGCCCCCAAACTCAATTCCAAGAAAGCAGAAAAGCGAGATAGGACCAAGTAATATTGTTTTCACGAAGATCACAGTCATACAACGGAAAAGTGTAGGCAACTGAAAGACGAGATCAAGAAACTGATAAAGGATAGCACTCTTCGAAAGTTTGCCAAAAAGGATAGGGAAGAAAGGAGACCTAAACCTGAGGCCACAACTCTTGAAACTATCCCTGACCGAAAGCCTGTATGGATTATTCATGTAATTGCAGAAGGACCTAGTGATAATCAGGGAAAATAAGCAAATCACATATATAACAGCTAGCCTGGTACGCTTGGCAAATACTGAAAAGGACTGCTTAAGGTCTCAAAGTTTATTCGCCTAAGGTCTTGGTCTTATAGTCTAGCCAAATTAGATGGCCAAATCATGGAATATATGTAACATTGAGGAAATTTTATTAATAACAGTAAACGAGATTGTAACGACCCGGAAACCGGTACCCCTCTGTATCGGTCTGAACCGCTACCGGCGCTAGGATTCAAATTGGCTTAAAGCCACCGGGACCCGTAGCAAGCCAAACATACCTCCTATCACCTGGTCAAATCCCATACATGATCAAAACTTTAATATAAAACTTAAACATATGATATAAATACCGAGCTTGACCTGTATGCAACATAACTGGAAACATAAAAGAACCCCCTACTAGAGTCCTCATCAAAACTCTAGCTGGGTCAACACAACATACATCAAGCCGGAGTCACATCCAAAGAACTAGAACCTAACCTGTGCATGCATCAAACCACAAACATAAGACCTCCACTAGGGTCCTCATCAAGCACTAGCGTGGTAAACAACACATGCCACCAGTTTAGTTCAAACACAACTCAACATCTAAAACATTACATATATCATGTATTAAAAAGGGACTAGCCAAGTCTTAGGGCCAAGCACAGTACTAATCCATAGACATAACTCTGCTTAACTTGCATTACATTCTCTTACAATTCATTATCTCAGATTACATTACATGTCCACACTAAAGCACTAATCTAATACTATTACATAAGCATAACTTTTACCCTTGACGTCTTCCTGGCCTACCTCTGACCTGCAAAACTGGGGTTAGGGAAGAGGGGTGAGCTAAAAAGCCCAGTGAGTAGAAACAAATAAAACAGTTCATTAATTACATGCTTTCATGAAATGCGTCATATCACAAACATTTCACATCAAGGATGGACATGACCACCAAAAATTCCTCCAGTGTCAGTATGCCTGGCCCGACCAGGTCTTACAACCTCCGTATGCCTGGCCCGGCCAGGTCTTACAACCTCCGTATGCCTGGCCCGGCCAGGTCTTACAACATCTGGATGCCTGGCCCGGCCAGGTCTTACATCATCTGTATGCTCGGCCCGGCCAGGTCTTACAACAGCTCTAGGACTATTGGGGTCGCCTTGGTCCCTCCATATCATCATATACATCATATTATGCAATGCGTCATATTCGTGAAACTAGTGCATTCAACCTATTACATATAACATGATGCATGAACATGATTTAGGCATTTGATTTCATAAAATAAAAGATTAAGTTTAGTTCTACTCACCTCTAGCAGACGCTGAACTAACTCTGCAACTGCTAACACTGATGGCCTCCTCGGTCCCTCGGGTCCGATCCTACACAGGTGGACTCGAATGAGGTGCCAAACACACTCTACACAACTCATAAACAACTCCCCAAAAACCCCCCCTAAGCATCACTTAAACATGCATAGAAAACAACCATGAAAAGGCTGGACAGGGCACTTTCGGCGGCACCTTCGGCGGCCGAAAGTCCCTCTCCAGAGACAAAAGTCAGGCACTTTCGGCGGCCGAACCTTCCTTCGGCGGCCGAAAGTCTGCTTTCAAGCCAAAACTCAACTTTCAGGGGCAAGGTTAGGCGGCCAATCCATGCATCCAACGGCGGCCGAAACCACCTTCGGCGGCCGAAACCACCTTCGGCGGTCGAACCTGAGTTCTTCCAGAACTCAGCCCTTGTGCATACAAGCCTGCCAACCCCCCAAAACAAGCACCCAACCTTACTAAAACATGCATAAACCCTTAACCATGCACAAAGGAGCTTAAACAAGCTTAAACTCCAACAAAGAACATCATAAAGCACACATAAAGAGCTTATGACCCACATAAGCCAAAACCATCAAAACAACCCAACTCCTCATATACTCTCTCCCCATCATGCATACTCACTCCCACATGCATAGACTAGCTTAAACTTCCAACATACCATCACATAAACATATATAAACATACATTTGCATAAAAACCCACATAAACCCTAACATGCATATCTACCCATACTTAACCATTAAAACCTCTTAAAACTTACTTAAAACTTCATGAAACATAAAGGAAAGCATAGATCCACACTTACCTCTTGAAGATCGAGGGTTTGTGCGAGCTCTAACTTGGAGATGGGAGGAACTAACTCCTTGGGTCTCCAAGTTCCCAAAACTTGATCTAAGCTTGAAAACTCTTCAAAACAGCCATAAAACTCATGAAAACATGAAGGAGATGAAAAAAAACATGAAAATGACCAAAGGAGGACAAAAACTCACCTGAGCTCGAGAATGGGGAGAAAACTCGCCCATTTCCAATCTGAGGGCTCTTTATAGGTGGCCTGGTCGAAGACCTTCGGCAGCATAACGTGCCCCCTAAACTTATGCATGTTCGGCGGCCGAACTTGAGGTTCGGCGGCTGAACCTTGGCTCGTTCAAATAAGACTTTCGGAGGCCAAAAGCGCTCCCAAAACCTTTCCATGTTCGGCGGCCAAACCTGGCAAATGCCTCCTTGGTCTTTTCTTTTCAAAACTCAATTCTTTTTCATTTAAAATCGTAAAATCAGTAAAAACATTTTAGAAAACACATTTTACCCTTCTAGAAGCCTCTGGCATCTTCAGAAATTCCAGATTCCAACGGATATTCCGCCGGAAGGTAGGGATTCCGATGCCGGAATCTAGCCGGGTATTACATTCTTCCCCCCTTTAAGAACATTCGTCCCCGAATGTTCAACAAACAAACAGGCATAGCATAAAACATAACATCAAGCATACATAAACGAGCAAGCAAGCAAAACTTAAAACCTCTCTCCAAAGAGAGACACAGGTACTGCTGGAGTATAAACTCCCGGGTCTTCCAAACCCACCTTTCCATACTGTGGTGATTCCAAAGGACTTACACCATCAGGATTCCTTGTTCCTCAACTTCCTGACTTATGTGTCCATGATCCGCATTAACTGCTCAACATAGGTGAGATCCCTTGAGATCTCCACCTCTGGTTCTTTAAAAACCCTACTAGGACCTGACACGAACTTCCATAACATGGAACATGGAAATCAGAATGGATTTTCTCCATAGAAAATCACCCTTACCAAAAGAAACACCTTAGCAGTACCCAACCTACTCCTGAACTCCACTGGCTTCCGCTGCGCTTCTCTGATCCTTACTCTTTTCTCTTCATCTTTACTAACTGGCTTCTTCTCTAACTCACAACAGGTAAGGAATACCTGCTCTTGGTAGCGACCTTGTCCGACTGCCTCAAGTCGCCACAGGGTCTCGAGGACTCATCCTGCTTTTCCCACAACAACACTGGAGCAATCCAGAGTGAGGTACTATGTAATACCCGGCTAGACCCAGGTGTCAGACTTCCTACGTTCCGGCGGATTTTTCCGTTGGAATCCGGAATTTGAGGATGTCGGAGCCTGCCCTAAGGGTATTACTATGTTTTTATCATGTTTGCATGTTTTTAAGTTAAGAAAATTGAGTTTTGAAATGAAAAGACCAAGGGGACAAAAGCCAGGTTCGGCCGCCGAAGGTGAAGTTCGGCCGCCGAAAGTTGCATGGTACACAGAGTTTACAGTAGGGGATTTATCAGGTACACAGAGTTTACAGTAGGCTTACTACGGGTCCCGGCGGCCTTAAGCCGATCTGAATCCTAGTGCCGGTGGCGGTCCGGTAAGCGGGCTGTTACATACTAGGTCGGATAAAACCCCTTGTCTACCAAGTCTCACAACTGCTCTAACAACTCCTACAACTCTATAGGTGCCATCCTGTAGGGGAGAATAAAAATGGTTCTGGGTCTAGACACCACTCCTATGCTCGACTCCATTTCCCTAATAGATGGTGAACCTAACCACTTGCCTGGGAAGATATCTAAGAACTCTCTCTCTAACAACTGGCACTGAGGCTGGTTCCCCGACTCGACTGCTAAACTCTCAAACAAAAGCTAGAACCCTCTGACAACCCCTCCTACTCACCCTACGAACCTGACAGGCTGACATCAAACCTCTAGGCATCCCTACTGTGTCCCCTCAGAAGACTACCTTTGACCCATCCTGTCCTCTGAACCTGACTACCTTGTCTCTACAGGCCAAGATAGCACCACGAGCAGAAAAACCCAGTCCAACCCTAAACTGACGTCCAGACAATCAAGTCTACAACCTCAAAGTTGGGTGGAAGGCATCTACCCTCAACAGTTACAGAACTGAACCGGCAAACTGACTCTGCCACAGATGGATCACACTCGGGTCTACTGACCCAAAGAGAACACTCTAGCCCATAAGCTATCAACTCAACCTCTCGACGGCTCCTAGAGCAACTAAAGAAAGAGAACTTTCAGGGTTCACAAAAACATACACATCAGAACAATTGAAAGTGAGCGTACCTGACACCACCATGTTCGATGTGTCTGCCTCTTGCTGAGCTTGGGTGAAGATCCGAGCTGGAGCTGACGGACCTTCTCCACGGGAACCTAAGGAATGAGGGACTGACCCTCTTCCTCTGCCTCGACTACTAACCTGAACCATGGCTGGAGCTGCTGGCTGAGCCGCTCTACCTGGAGCTGTCCACTGGGATTGAGCCATCCAGGGCGCAGTGGGACACTCACTTGCTATGTGCCCCTCCTGCCCGCACCTATAACATAGATTGGTCCCATACCGACAGACTCCTTTGTGCGGCCTTCCGCACCTCATGCACTTTGAACTGCCTGAGCCAGAGCTTGAGCCACCAAAACCCAGACTAGCCTTCAACCGATTCCACAACTTGCTCTTCTTTGACCTTCTCAGGCCTCTGTTTCCCTTTTTAGTGGTGTTTCCCCACCTTTTATCTCTTGTGGCAACTGTACTCAGAGTGGAGGGATCAATCCCCCCTGAACCTGAGATCCTGGAATCCTGAGTCTGAGCATCCTCCTGAGAATCTCCCATGCCTTCCTCTGGCACTCTGATTCCCAAACTGACATCCCTTCTCTGAACACCCATCTCTACTTCCCTCATACTAGCTGACATCCTTCTTGGAGCCATTGCTTCTCTGCTTGCATCAAAAGACCTTCCAGGGTCCCTTGATGTTCCCCATCTGCTGACTCCCCACGACTGCGCTTTTGGCAGAGCAGGGGGAAAGGTGTCCATACCTTCCCTCTCAGATGGAACTCCAGTCGATTCCACAGATCGACGAGCACCTCGCATTCTGGCTCCTCTGAAGAACAACACACAAGCAAACAAACAAGCATTAGCATCATACGGTTCAGGTGGAAACACATGAACCTGCAACACATACATAGCATACATAGCATAACAGAAATGCACATGCATAGAATCAGGGCATTTCACATCATCATCATACAAGACAAGACTCTACATCCTATCCTAGTGGACATGATTTTGCCTATTGTGCTTGCCCTTCTATGACCTCTAAACCAACCTCTTTCCGATGTGGGATATCTCTAATCCTTGAGCATCTTTGCTCAACACACCGTACTAATGAGGCCCAAAGCTCTGATACCACTCTGTAACGACCCGAAAATCGGTACCCCTCTGTATCGGTCCGAACCGCTACCGGCGCTAGGATTCAGATCGGCTTAAGGCCTCCGCGACCCGTAGCAAGCCAAACATACCTCCTATCACCTGGTCAAATCCCATACATAATCAAAACTTTAACATAAAACTTAAACATATGATGTAAATATCGAGCTTGACCTGTATGCAACATAACTGGAAACATAAAAGAACCCCTTACTAGTGTAACGACCCGAAAATCGGACCGCTACCGGCGCTAGGATCCAGATCGGCTTAAGGCCGCCGGGACCCGTAGCAAGCCTGACATGAACCTGTAAACCTGCTTAATCCCACACATGATCAAGAAGCATACATAAAAAAATTTAAACTTTTCTTTCATTCATTCCTCGTACACCAAACTCAACCTGTGCATGCACTAACATAATCATAACTTGACCCCTCTGTGGGATCTCATCAATGCCCCAATGGGCGATATACGTGTGTTGAGTTGGCTAACATCTGTATCATCAAATATCTAAGATCATGCATCAACAAGGGATTACAATACTCATAGGGTCAAGCACATCTATAACCTCAATATACCTCATTACATAACATACTGTAATCTCTTACATTACATCATAGTACAATTGTCATGTCCACAATCTAACTATTACATAAACATACTTCAAAACTCTAGCTAACCTCCTAGTCTACCCTGTACCTGCACATCTGGGGTTAGGGGAGAGGGGTGAGCTACAAAGCCCAGTGAGCAGAATAGTGAAATCATATATTAAAATTTCATGCTTCCATGAAATGCAACACATCACAATAAATCACATCTCGGATGGCATTGTCACCAATAGTCCTCTACATAGTCCAACTGTGCCGGGACGTAGAATGGGTACAACCGGTCTTTCTCTTATCATAACATATCATAACATACCAATGTGCCAGGGACGTAGAATGGGTACAACCTGGACTTTCTCTTACATCGTGCCAGGGACGTAGAATGGGTACAACCTGGACTTCCATACCATATCATGCCATAACATCATCATGCCATATGAGGACTAAAGGATCATCCAATAACCAATCCACATCAACATCATAAATGCAATGCAACATATTCGTGAATACTAATGCAAACAACCTACTATATCTCATGGCATTCGTGATGCATGGATCATGCTCGAAATTCATATTTCATTTATTTTAAAACTTAAAGTTTATTCCACTCACCTCTGGCTAGCTCTGACAAACTCTGTAGCAGTTGGCTCACTGCTGGGGTCCTCGGTTCCTCAGGTCCGAACCTACACAGGTGGACTCTAATGAGGGACCAAACATACATAAACATAACTCTAATATACTCCCCAAAAACCCCCTAAAACATCATAAAACAACTACATAAAAAAATGCAAGAAATGGCTGGACAGGGCACTTTCGGCGGCAGGTTCAGCGGCCGAAAGTCCCTCCAGAACCGAAAGTCAGGCAGGTTCGGCGGCACCTTCGGCGGCCGAAACTCCTAGACAGAGGCGAAACTCATGCATGTTCGGCAGCACCTTCGGCGGCCGAAAGTCCCAGACAGAGACGAAAGTCTCTTTTCGGGGGCAACTTCGGCAGCCGAAAGGCCTGCCTCCCCAGCCATGTTCGGCGGCCGAAAGCTCCTTCGGCTGCCGAACCTGGTTTCTGCCAAAGGGCAGAAACTTGGCTCCCTTATGCATTTATGCCTCCAAAACTAACCAATCAAGCATAAACCTATTCTACAACATTCCCAAGCATTCACAAGCAAACATACAAGCTCCTAGGGGCATCAAACCAACAAAAACCCCAACTACAACACACAAGCAACTCACATTGTTCAAAAACATAACATTTGCTTAAAACTCATACAACCCTATACATGCCATTCTACCCCATAAAACAACTTAAAACTTACTTAAAACATACAATGAGCTTAAGATCGGCTCTTACCTCTTGATGATAGAGAGAGAGACGACCTAAACTCGGAGATCCAAGCAAATGAGCTCCTGAGTTCCCAAAGCTCCAAAACTTGTCTTAAATGCTCAAAACTTGCAATGAGAGGTGAAAACTCAAGAAAAATGGAGGAGATTTGGAGAAAGAACACAAGATCTGGGGAGAGGGAGGTCGGAAGCTAGCTATGGCCGAAAATGGGAGAAAGCTCGCCCATTTCGGCTAAGCAACCCTTTTATAGGTGGCTGGCCAGGCCACGTTCGGGGGCCGAAAGTGCCTCCGCATGCATGCCATGTTCGGCGACCGAACTTGGGTTTCGGCGGCCGAACCTGGACTTCCCTCACTCATGCTTTCGGGGGCCTAACGTGCCTCCAAAACGCATGCATGTTCGGCGGCCGAACTTGACTTTCGGCGGCCGAACCTGGGTTTTCCTCCAAAGACTTTTCATGCAAAAACTCATTTAATTTTCATACTTAAAACCATGAAATACCTTAAAACATTTTATGAAAACATGTTTCTACCCTACTAGAGGCTTCCGACATCCGAGATTCTACCGGACGGTAGGAATTCCGATACCGGAGTCTAGCCGGGTATTACATTCTCCCCCCCTTAAGAATATTCGTCCCCGAATGTACCTCAACTAGCACACATAGCATGGCATAAAACATAACATACATACATAGCACATAAACACATAGAGATCTAACCTTAAAAGAGATGAGGGTACTGCTGGAGCATAGACTCCCGTGTCTCCCAAGTGCATTCCTCCAAATTGTGGTGGTTCCACAGGACTTTCACCATCGGGATTTCCTTGTTTCTTAACTTTCTGATCTGGGTGTCTATGATCCGTACTGGCTGCTCAACATAGGTGAGATCCTCTTGGATCTCCACATCAGGCTCACTAAGAACCTTGCTCGGATCTGACACAAATTTCCTCAACATAGAAACATGGAAAACCGGATGGATTCTTGCCATAGAAGCAGGTAAGTCCAGCTTGTACGATACATTCCCAATCCTTTGCAAGACTTCGAAGGGTCCGATGTACCGTGGAGCCAGCTTACCTTTCTTCCCGAACCGAACCACTCCTTTCATTGGAGACACCTTAAGCAATACCAGATCCCCCTCCTGAAACTCTAATTGTCTCCTGCGGACGTCTGCATAGCTCTTCTGTCTGCTGGCAGCAGTCTTGATTCTCTCTCTGATTATGGGTACCACCCTGCTGGTGATCTCTACTAGCTCAGGCCCTGCCAAGGCCTTTTCTCCAACTTCCTCCCAGCAAACAGGTGATCTGCACTTCCTTCCGTACAAAGCTTCATATGGAGCCATCCCGATGCTAGCATGATGGCTGTTGTTGTAGGCAAACTCCACCAAAGGTAGATGCTGCCTCCAAGAACCGCCAAAGTCTAGCACACACATTCTGAGCATATCCTCGATAGTCTGGATGGTCCTTTCTGACTGTCCATCAGTCTGGGGGTGGAAGGCAGTACTGAAATCCAACCTAGTACCCATGGCGTTCTGCAGACTCCGCCAAAATCTGGAGGTGAACTAGGGCCCTCTATCAGACACTATTGAAACAGGAACCCCATGCAGCCTGACGATCTCATCCACATATACCTGCGCCAATTTGTCTACAGAGTAGCCACTCCTGACAGGGATGAAGTGAGCAGATTTGGTGAGTCTGTCCACAATCACCCATATGGAGTCCACTCTGTTGGACGCTGCCGGTAACCCCACTACGAAGTCCATAGCTATATTTTCCCATTTCCACTCTGGAATAGGTAGCAGGTTAAGCATTCCAGCCAGCTTCTGATGTTCTAGCTTCACCCTCTGACATACATCACAGGCGGACACAAACTGTGCCACTTCTTTCTTCATCGCTGGCCACCAATAAACTTTCTTCAAATCTTGATACATCTTGGTGGCTCCGGGGTGAACGCTGTATCTTGCATTATGAGCCTCTCTCATAATGTCTCCTTTCAGCCCTATGTCATCTGGTACACATAGTCTGCTCCCATAGCGGAGGATCCCTTTGCTGTCAAATCTGAACTCGCTGTCTTTGCCTGACTGAACAGTCCTGGCAATCTTCACTAACTCTGGGTCCTCATGCTGTTTCTGAGCCACTTGCTCCAGAAACACGGGTGCTACTCTCATCTGGGCCACCAAGGCACCTGTACCAGACAACTCCATCTGTAGACCTTCCTCAATGAGCTTGTAAAACTCCTTCACCACTGGTCTCCTCTCTGCCGTGATGTGGGATAGACTGCCTAGTGACTTCCGGCTTAGGGCGTCTGCCACAACATTCGCCTTACCCTGATGATACTGAATCTTGCAATCATAGTCACTCAGCAGCTCTACCCATCTCCTCTGTCTCAAGTTCAAATCTCTTTGACTCAGGATGTACTGCAGGCTTTTATGATCTGTGAAGATCTCACATTTTACCCCATAGAGGTAGTGCCTCCACATCTTGAGTGCAAAGATTACTGCTGCCATCTCAAGGTCATGCGTGGGGTAATTCAACTCATGCTTCTTCAGCTGCCTAGAAGCATAAGCGATCACCCTCTCATTCTGCATCAGTACACAACCTAGTCCCACACGGGACGCATCACAAAAGACTGTAAAGTCCTCATCACTAGATGGCAGAGCTAAAACTGGTGCTGAAGTCAACCTCTTCTTAAGCTCTTCAAAACTCTCCTCGCACTGGTCGGTCCACACAAACTTCTGATTCTTCCTGGTTAACCTGGTCAGAGGAGCTGCTATCTTTGAGAAGTCCTGAACGAACCTCCTGTAGTAACCTGCCAAACCCAAGAAACTTCTAATCTCTGTCACTGAAGTGGGTCTAGGCCAGTTAGCCACAGTTTCTGTCTTCTTGGGGTCCACCTCAATCCCATTCTCTGACACTACATGCCCCAAGAACGAAATGCTCCTCAGCCAGAACTCACATTTAGAGAACTTGGCATACAAGCCATGTTCCCTCAAGGTCTGCAAGACCAACCGCAGATGATGGGCATGCTCCTCTGCATTCCTGGAATACACTAAGATATCATCGATGAAGACAATCACGAAGTGATCCAGATACTGGCTAAACACTCTGTTCATGAGATCCATGAATGCTGCAGGGGCGTTGGTTAACCCGAACGGCATCACAAGGAACTCAAAATGCCCATATCTGGTCCTGAAAGCTGTCTTCGGCACATCTCCATCCCTTATCCTTAGCTGATGGTACCCCGATCTTAGATCTATTTTGGAGAAACAACCCGCTCCGGCTAGTTGGTCGAATAGATCGTCGATCCTTGTGTACCTATTTTTGGTAGTGACTTTGTTCAACTGCCTGTAGTCGATACAAAGTCTAAGGGATCCATCCTTCTTCCTCACAAACAGGACCGGAGCACCCCAAGGTGAGGTACTCTGTCGGATGAAACCCTTTTCTACCAGCTCTTGCAACTGCTCTTTCAACTCCTTTAACTCGGCTGGGGCCATCCTGTAGGGAGGGATAGAGATCGGTCTAGTTCCAGGCACCAACTCTATCTCGAACTCTATCTCCCTAGCAGGTGGTAAACCTGGAAGCTCGTTTGGAAAAACATCCTGAAACTCTCTGACAACCGGCACCGAGGCTGGCTCCCTGACCTGACTGTCTAGCTCTCTCACATGAGCTAAGTACCCATGACATCCCTTCCTAAGCAACCTACGAGCCTGAAGAGCTGATATTAGACCTCTAGGTGTGCCCCTCTTGTCTCCTCTGAAGACGACCTCTGACCCATTCTGATCTCTGAACCTGACTACCTTGTCCCTGCAGTCCAAGGTAGCACCATGGGTAGATAGCCAATCCATCCCTAGAATGACGTCAAAGTCTATCAAATCTAGAACCACAAGGTCGGTGGAGAGGCATCTTCCCTCAACAAAAACTGGACTGTACTGGCAGACTGACACTGCCACTGACGGGTCACACTTGGGTCCACTGGCCCATAGGGGACACTCTAACCCAGAGACTATCAGACCCAATCTCTCAACGGCTCTCGGAGCAATAAATGAATGAGATGCACCCGGGTCCATTAATGCATACACATCAGAACACCCAATGACGAGATTACCTGACACCACGGTGTTGGATGTGTTAGCCTCCTGCTGAGTCATGGTGAAGATCCTGGTTGGAGCTGATGGACCTTCACCTCGGGAACCAGAAGAAGAGGCTGCTCCTCTCCCTCTACCTCTGCCACTGCCCTGAGTTGTGGCTGGAGCCGCTGGCTGTGCCACACTACCAGAAGCTGTCTGCTGGGGCTGGCCCATAAAAGGCGCTCTAGGACACTCCCGAGCTATGTGTCCCTCCTGTCCACATCTGAAACATGTATTAGTCCCAGCTCGACACACTCCCCTGTGCGGTCTTCCACATCTCTGGCATTCTGTACCATCTGAGCCTGAGCTCGAGCCACCGCCAAAACCCAGACCGGACTTCAACTTGTTCCAAAACTTATTCTTCTTCGGCTTCCTGGTGGTGTTATCCCACCTCTTCTTACCTGAGCTCTGAGAAGAGAGACCTGGCCCTCCTCTGCTTGGGGTCTTAACCCCTGAAGACTGGGTCACTGACTGCTTCACTGACCCCTCGACTATAGCACTCGCCTCCATCCTTCGAGCCATATCCACCACAGTGTGGAAACTTTCTCTCTCAGCTGACTGAATCAACGAAGAGTACCTGGAATGCAGCTTCATAACATACCTCTTGGCTTTCTTCGTATCTTTATCTAGAGCTTGCCCTGAAAAAGGCAATAGCTCCAAGAATTTATCCGTGAACTCCTCTACACCCATGTGCTCTGACTGCCTCAGTTGCTCAAACTCAATCATTTTCAGTTCTCTGGAACTGTCTGGAAAAGCCCATCCAGCGAACTCATTCGCAAATTCTTCCCATGTCATACCGTCTAGTCTCGGGTCCACATAACACTTGAACCATTCCCGTGCCTTCTTGCACTTTAAAGTGAACCCTGCCATCTGAATGGCCCTACTGTCACTTGCCCCTAGCTCATCAGTTATTGTCTTCACCACTCTCAGATACTCAAAGGGGTCATCCCTTGACTTGTATTTGGGAGCATCTAGCTTGAGGTAATCTGTCATCTTTACCTTGCTCCCATCAGCTGAGCTAGGTCTAGGAGGTTGAGTAACTGGGGTTGCTGGTTCTGTAGGTGGTGGAGGTGGGGGTACAACATTCCCCGAGGTGGGGTTTGCCGGGTTAGGATAGAAGGGTGAGGGTGGATAAACGGGGTACTGTGTGTAAGGTGGATAGAAAGGTGGATAAGGCATGTAGGTAGGGTAGGGGTTAAAGCTGGAGAAATCTGATGTACCTCCCATCGGATACCCTGAACCCTGCGGGAAGGGTGGATAATGGGGTGGAAAACCATACCCCGAGGCCTGAACGCCTCCCTGAGACTCCCCTGTCCCTTCTTCCTCCATGCTCACATCTAGGTTCCCATCCCTCCTCTGATCCTCTTCTGTAACCTCCCTCACATCTGAAGAACTTCCTCCTCTATCTGTCCCCCTTCTGCTAGCATCAAAAGACCTTCTAGCCCTTGACACTCTATCTCTGTTGGCTCTACAAGACATTGCCCTAGGCAATGTAGGAGGACGGGCACTCGTGCCCTCATCCTCAGGTGGCACTCCAGTCAATCGTGCAGATCGACGAGTTCCTCTCATCCTGTTTTCTGAAAAACAGTACACATCATACAAACATTAGCATCACATGGTTCATGTGGGCACACATGAACCCCTCATCACATATACATCATTCATATCATAGCATCAATGCACATGTACATTATCATGGCATTTCACATCATCATACAAGACAGGACTCCACATCCTATCCTAGTGGACATGATCTTCCTATTGTGCTTGACCTTCTATAACATCTATGAGCCCGACACTCTATGTCCGATCCTATGAACCTAGGGCTCTGATACCATTCTGTAACGACCCGAAAATCGGACCGCTATCGGCGCTAGGATCCAGATCGGCTTAAGGCCGCCGGGACCCGTAGCAAGCCTGACATGAACCTGTAAACCTGCTTAATCCCACACATGATCAAGAAGCATACATAAAAAAATTTAAACTTTTCTTTCATTCATTCCTCATACACCAAACTCAACCTGTGCATGCACTAACATAATCATAACTTGACCCCTCTGTGGGATCTCTCTGTAACGACCCGGAAATCCGACCCGTTACCGGCGCTAGGATCCAGATCGGCTTAAGGCCGCCGGGACCCGTAGCAAGCCTACATACCTCCTGTAAACCTGTGGAATCCCATACATAGCAACATATACATGATCTGTAAAAATTTTTCTTTTCTCTTATCCAAGCAAAACCTGTGCATACACAAAATCATACATAAACCCCACACTGGAGTCCTCATCAAATACTCCAATGGGGTATCATCATCATACATAACAGCTTGGATAATCATGGTCATTAACATCATTACTCATTAAACACTCTGTACATAATGGGGATTCACACACCTCTAGGTCAAGCACTACTATAATCCTCAATACATCATCAAATCATTCATTACATGGTCATAAATACTCATTACATCATGTTCATGTCCACTACTATCTATTACAACATACATGACTTGACTTCACTCTAGCCGACTTCTTGATCTCTCCAGTACCTGCAACTCTGGGGGTAAAGGGAGTGGGGTGAGCTACTAGAGCCCAGTGAGCAGAAACTAAGAAAAACATTTGTTTTAATTCCTCCATTTTTAGATATATTATTATTCATTTTATTATTATTATTATCATATAACTTTTTCTTATTCATGCTTTCATGTATGCGCCATAACACAAACATTTCACAACAAGGATGAACTTGTCACCATTTAGCCCCAATCTTTCTTACTTATACATGCCGGGGGCGTAGAGCCGTAGCAGGCACACCCGGACTTCCATAATCAGTCATAGTGCCAGGGGCGTAGAGCCGTAGCAGGCACACCTGGACTCACATAGGCTATCATGACATACAAGGGCTAATGGATCATTCAACATTCATCCACATCAACAACAAAGTATGCAATGCAACATATTCGTGAATTCTAATGCAAACAACCTAATATTGCATGGCATAATGATGCATGGGCAATGCTTTATGATTCATTCATTTATTCATTTACTTTAAAGCTTAAGGGGGTTGTTCCACTCACATGGTAACTGAAGCTTTAACAACGAACTCTGAACGACTATCTCACAACCGGGGGTCTCGGTTCCTCGGGTCCGAACCTACACAGGTGGACTCAAATGAGGCACCAAACATACATGAACATGACTCTAAAATACTCCCCAAAAAACCCCCTAAAACATCCTGAAAACATCACATGAAAACATGCAAGAAATGGCTGAACAGGGCACTTTCGGCGGCACCTTCGGCGACCGAAAGTCCTGGACAGAGACGAAACTCAGGTAGGTTCGGCGGCACCTTCGGCGGCCGAAAGTGCCAGACAGAGACGAAAGTCTCTTTTCGGGGGCAACTTCGGCAGCCGAAAGGCCTGCCTCCCCAGCCATGTTCGGCGGCCGAAAGTACCTTCGGCTGCCGAACCTGGTTTCTGCCAAAGGGCAGAAACTTGGCTCCCTTAGCACATTTCGCCTCCAAACCTTCCAAACATGCATATTGTTCAACCAAAGCATGCATACAAGTTCCTAGGGGCCTCAAACATGCATATACCCCATCTACAACACTTCAATCACACACAATCAAGCTACATTGTTCAAAGAGTCATCAAAAACCCATAGGTTTAACATATACCCTAACATGCATTCTACCCCTTAAAACTTCATAAAACTTGTTTAAATCATACATGGAGCTTAAGATCGGCTCTTACCTCTTGAAGATCGAGGGTTGAGGAGATCTAAACTTGGAGATGGGAGAAGTTCCAACTTTTGGTCTCCAAGCTCCAAAACTCGTTCTAAGCTCAAAGATCTTCAAAACCAAAGTTATAAACTTGTAAAGATCATGGAAAAAGGAAGGAAAAACTCAAGATTGGGGAAGGATGGCGGAATGCTCACCTTGGCCGAAATAGGGAGAAAAAGCTCGCCCATTTTCGGCTAAGGGACCCTTTTATAGTGGCTGGCCAGACCACGTTCGGGGGCCGAATGTGCCTCCGCATCCATGCAAATGTTCGGCGGCCGAACATGAGGTTCGGCGGCCGAACCTTGACTTCCCTCACTCATGCTTTCGGGGGCCTAACGTGCCTCCAAAACGCATGCATGTTCGGCGGCCGAAATTGACTTTCGGCGGCCGAACCTGGGTTTTTCTCCAAAGATTTTTCATGCCAAAACTCATTTAATTTCTTACTTAAAAACATGAAATACATGAAAACATTTCATAAAATCATAGTTTTACCCTTCTAGAGGTTTCCGACATCCGAGGTCCCACCGGACGGTAGGGATTCCGATACCGGAGTCTAGCCGGGTATTACATTCTCCCCCCCTTAAGAACATTCGTCCCCGAATGTTCCTCAACTAACATACAAAGCATGGCATCAATCATAACATACAACATAGCATACAATATATCATACATGCAACACATAGAACAACTAACACTCACCTCAAAACAGATGGGGGTATTGCTGGAGCATGGACTCCCGTGTCTCCCAGGTGCATTCTTCAATATTGTGGTGGTTCCAAAGGACTTTCACCATCGGGATTTCCTTGTTCCTCAGCTTTCTGATCTGAGTGTCTAGGATCCGCACTGGCTGTTCTACATAGGTGAGATCCTCTTGGATCTCTACATCAGGCTCACTAAGAACCTTGCTCGGATCTGACACATACTTTCGTAACAGAGAAACATGGAAAACCGGATGGATTCTCTCCATCGAAGCAGGCAAGTCTAGCTTGTACGACACATTACCGACCCTCTGAAGCACCTCGAAAGGACCGATGTACCGTGGAGCTAACTTACCCTTCTTCCCGAACCGAACCACTCCTTTCATAGGAGACACCTTGAGCAAAACCAAATCCCCCTCCTGAAACTCTAGCTGTCTTCTGCGGATATCTGCATAACTCTTCTGCCGACTAGCAGCAGTCTTGATCCTCTCTCTGATTATGGGTACTACCCTGCTGGTAAGCTCTACTAACTCCGGACCCGCAAGAGTCCTCTCTCCTACTTCCTCCCAGCAGATAGGTGATCTGCACTTCCTCCCATACAAAGCTTCATATGGAGCCATCCCTATGCTAGCATGATAGCTGTTATTGTAGGCAAACTCCACCAAAGGTAGATGTTGCCTCCAAGAACCGCCAAAATCTAGCACACACATTCTGAGCATATCCTCTATTGTCTGGATGGTCCTCTCTGACTGTCCGTCCGTCTGTGGGTGGAAGGCAGTACTGAAGTCTAATCTGGTACCCATAGCGTTCTGCAGACTCCGCCAAAACCTGGAGGTGAACTGGGGCCCTCTATCTGACACTATTGATACCGGGACCCCATGCAGTCTGACAATCTCATCTACGTACACCTGCGCCAACTTGTCCACAGAGTAACCACTCCTGACAGGGATGAAGTGAGCAGATTTGGTGAGCCTGTCCACAATCACCCATATGGAGTCTAATCTGTTGGACGTCGCCGGTAACCCCACTACGAAGTCCATAGCTATGTTCTCCCATTTCCATTCTGGAATAGGTAGCGGGTTAAGCATTCCAGCCGGCTTCTGATGCTCTAGTTTCACCCTCTGACACACATCGCAGGCTGACACGAACAGTGCCACGTCCTTCTTCATAGCTGGCCACCAATACACTCTCTTCAGATCCTGATACATCTTGGTGGCTCCAGGGTGAACACTATACCTGGTATTATGGGCTTCCCCCATAATATCTCCCTTCAGACCAATGTCATCTGGCACACATAATCTGTTCCCGTAGCGGAGGATCCCCTTATCATCAAACTTGAACTCATTACTCTGGCCTGACTGAACCGTTCTGGCTATCCTGACCAACTCTGGGTCCTCATGCTGTTTCTGAGCTACCTGCTCCAGAAACACGGGTGTCACTCTCATCTGAGCCACTAAGGCACCTGTGCCAGACAACTCCAACTGTAATCCCTCACTCATAAGTCTGTGGAACTCCTTCACCACCGGCCTCCTCTCTGCTGAAATGTGGGATAGACTGCCGAGTGATTTCCGGCTTAGGGCGTCTGCCACAACATTCGCCTTACCCGGATGGTACTGAATCTTACAATCATAGTCACTCAACAGCTCTACCCATCTCCTCTGCCTCAAATTCAAATCTCTCTGACTCAAGATGTGTTGCAGGCTCTTATGATCTGTGAAGATCTCACACTTTACCCCATAAAGGTAATGCCTCCACATCTTGAGTGCAAAGATCACTGCTGCCATCTCTAGGTCATGTGTGGGGTAATTCAGCTCATGCTTCTTCAGCTGCCTAGAAGCATAAGCGATCACCCTCTCATTTTGCATTAGCACACAACCCAGTCCCACACGGGACGCATCACAATATACTGAGAAGTCATCATCACTTTTTGGCAGAGCTAACACCGGTGCTGAAGTCAACCTCCTCTTAAGCTCCTCAAAACTTTCCTCACACTGATCGGTCCATATGAACTTCTGATTCTTCTTTGTCAATTTGGTCATAGGAGCAGCAATCTTTGAGAAGTCCTGAACGAACCTCCTGTAGTAACCTGCTAAACCCAGAAAACTCTTGATCTCGGTCACTGTGGTGGGTCTAGGCCAGTTAGCTACAGCCTCTACCTTCTTGGGGTCTACTTCAATACCCTGTTCTGACACAATGTGCCCCAAGAATGAAATGCTCCTAAGCCAAAACTCACACTTGGAGAACTTGGCATACAAGCCATGCTCTCTCAAGGTCTGCAAAACTGTCCTCAGGTGATGGGCATGCTCCTCTGCATTCCTGGAATACACTAGGATATCATCTATGAAGACAATAACGAAGTGATCCAGATACTGACTGAATACTCTGTTCATGAGGTCCATGAATGCTGCAGGGGCGTTGGTCAGCCCAAACGGCATCACAAGGAACTCATAGTGCCCATACCTGGTCCTGAAAGCTGTCTTCGGTACATCTTTATTCCTTATCCTCAACTGATGGTACCCTGATCTCAGATCTATTTTGGAGAAACAACCTGCTCCTGCTAGCTGGTCGAATAGATCGTCGATCCTCGGCAAAGGGTACTTGTTCTTGGTAGTGACCTTGTTCAACTGTCTGTAGTCGATACAAAGTCTAAGGGATCCATCCTTCTTCCTCACAAACAAAACCGGAGCACCCTAAGGTGAAGTACTCGGTCGGATGAAACCCTTATCTACCAGCTCTTGCAACTGTTCCTTCAGTTGTTTCAATTCTGCTGGTGCCATCCTGTAGGGAGGGATAGAGATCGGTCTGGTACCAGGCATTAACTCAATCTCGAACTCTATCTCCCTAGCAGGTGGTAACCCTGGCAGCTCGTCTGGGAAAACATCTAAGAACTCACTCACCACAGGCACTGAGGCGGGCTCTCTGACATGACTATCTAACTCCCTCACATGAGCTAGAAACCCCTGACATCCCCTCCTAAGCAACCTACGAGCCTGAAGAGCTGAGATCAGACCTCTAGGTGTACCCCTCTTGTCTCCTCTGAAGACGACCTCTGACCCATCCTGATCTCTGAATCTGACTACCTTGTCTCTACAGTCCAAGGTAGCACCATGGGTCGATAACCAATCCATCCCTAGAATGACGTCGAAATCTGTCAAATCTAGAACCACGAGGTCGGCGGAAAGGCATCTTCCCTCTATGAAAACTGGACTACATTGGCAGACTGCCTCTGCCACTGACGGGTCACACTTGGGTCCACTGACCCATAGGGGACACTCTAACCCAGAGACCATCAATCCTACCCTCTCCACGACTCTCGGAGCAACAAAAGAATGAGATGCACCCGGGTCCATTAAGGCATACACATCTGAACAACCAATGATGAGATTACCTGCCACCACGGTGTTGGATGTGCTGGCCTCCTGCTGAGTCATAGTGAAGATCCGTGCCGGAGCTGATGGACCTTCACCTCTGTATCCTGCTGATGAAGAGGCTGACCCTCTGCCTCTGCCTCTGCCACTGGCCTGTGTTGCGGCTGGAGCTACTGGCTGCACCACACTGCCGGAGGTTGTCTGCTGAGACGGTGCTGTAAAGGCTCCTCTAGGACAGTCTCGAGCCAAATGACCCGCCTGTCCGCATCTGAAACATGTGTTTGTCCCTGCCAGACATACTCCCTTGTGTGGTCTCCCACATCTCATACATGCTGTAACCTCTGCGCCAGAGCTTGAGCCACTGCCTAAACCCAGACCTGACTTGATCTTGTTCCAGAACTTATTCTTCTTAGATTTTCTGTGGCCTCTGTCCCACTTCTTACTGCCTGCAACTGCTGTACTCAGAGAAGAAGAGTCTACCCTTTCCCCACCTGGGGTCTTGGAACCAGAAGACTGTGCCACTGACTGTTTTACCTTCCCCTCAACGATAGCACTAGCCTCCATTCTCCTAGCCATATCCACTATGGCATGGAAACTCTCTCTCTCTGCTGACTGTACCAAAGAGGAATACCTGGAGTGCAGCCTCATAATATATCTCCTTGACTTCTTTTGATCTGTGTCCAAATTCAGCCCAGCATATGGCAACAACTCCAGGAACCTGTCTGTGTACTCGTCTATACTCATGTCATCAGTTTGCCTCAACTGTTCGAATTCTATCATCTTCAATTCCCTTGAACTATCAGGGAAAGCCCATCCTGCAAACTCGTTTGAAAACTCTTCCCAATTCATGCTGTCCACTCTCGGGTTCACATAATTCTTGAACCACTCCCGTGCCTTCTTGCACTTAAGCGTGAACCCGGCCATCTGAATGGCTCTACTGTCATCAACCCCTATCTCATCTGTAATTGCCTTGACCCGCTCCAAATACACGAACGGATCATCACCGGTTTCAAACTGGGGAGCACCCAGCTTCATATAATCGGTCATCTTGACCTTGCTCCCTCCAGATGAGGTAGGTTTGGGTACTTGTGTTTCCGGGACAGTAGGTACTGGTGGTGGTGGAGGTACAACATCCCCTGGGGTAGGGTTTGCTGTACTGGTATAGGGAGGTGGAGGTGGGTACATGGGGTACTGAGAGTATGGTGGGTAGTAAGGTGGGTATGGCATATGTGGAGGATAAGGGCTAAAACTGGGGTAATCCGATGTACCTCCCATCGAATACCCTGGATGGTGTGAATAGAGTGGGTAGTGATGTGGCTGGACATAACTCGAGGCCTGAATGCCTCCTTCTGATTCTCCCATGCCCTCTTCCGGCATGCTCACACCGAGATTGCCATCCCTCCTCTGATCTACTTCCATATCCTCAGACATTCCTCCCTGCACTGTTCCCCTTACTGATCTGCTTCTTCCCAGATCCAAAGACCTTCTAGGGTCTCTAGCTACTCTGTCTTTGTTGGACCTACTGGACATTGCCCTAGGCAATGCTGAAGGACGGGCATCAGCGCCCTCGTCCTGAGGTGGCACACCAGTCAATCGTGCAGATCGACGAGTTCCTCTCATTCTATCTTCTGAAAAACAGCACATAGCACAAGCAATCATTAGCATCATATGGTTCATGTGGAAACACATGAACCCTCATCACATACATAGCATCACATCATAGCATTTATGCACATGCATATCATCATGGCATATCATATCATCATATAGACAGGACTCTACATCCTATCCTAGTGGACATGATTTTCCTAGTGTGCTTGACCTTCTAGAACATCTATGAGCCCGACACTCTAGGTCCGACCATATGAACCTAGGGCTCTGATACCACTCTGTAACGACCCGGAAATCCGACCCGTTACCGGCGCTAGGATCCAGATCGGCTTAAGGCCGCCGGGACCCGTAGCAAGCCTACATACCTCCTGTAAACCTGTGGAATCCCATACATAGCAACATATACATGATCTGTAAAAATTTTTCTTTTCTCTTATCCAAGCAAAACCTGTGCATACACAAAATCATACATAAACCCCACACTGGAGTCCTCATCAAATACTCCAATGGGGTATCATCATCATACATAACAGCTTGGATAATCATGGTCATTAACATCATTACTCATTAAACACTCTGTACATAATGGGGATTCACACACCTCTAGGTCAAGCACTACTATAATCCTCAATACATCATCAAATCATTCATTACATGGTCATAAATACTCATTACATCATGTTCATGTCCACTACTATCTATTACAACATACATGACTTGACTTCACTCTAGCCGACTTCTTGATCTCTCCAGTACCTGCAACTCTGGGGGTAAAGGGAGTGGGGTGAGCTACTAGAGCCCAGTGAGCAGAAACTAAGAAAAACATTTGTTTTAATTCCTCCATTTTTAGATATATTATTATTCATTTTATTATTATTATTATCATATAACTTTTTCTTATTCATGCTTTCATGTATGCGCCATAACACAAACATTTCACAACAAGGATGAACTTGTCACCATTTAGCCCCAATCTTTCTTACTTATACATGCCGGGGGCGTAGAGCCGTAGCAGGCACACCCGGACTTCCATAATCAGTCATAGTGCCAGGGGCGTAGAGCCATAGCAGGCACACCTGGACTCACATAGGCTATCATGACATACAAGGGCTAATGGATCATTCAACATTCATCCACATCAACAACAAAGTATGCAATGCAACATATTCGTGAATTCTAATGCAAACAACCTAATATTGCATGGCATAATGATGCATGGGCAATGCTTTATGATTCATTCATTTATTCATTTACTTTAAAGCTTAAGGGGGTTGTTCCACTCACATGGTAACTGAAGCTTTAACAACGAACTCTGAACGACTATCTCACAACCGGGGGTCTCGGTTCCTCGGGTCCGAACCTACACAGGTGGACTCAAATGAGGCACCAAACATACATGAACATGACTCTAAAATACTCCCCAAAAAACCCCCTAAAACATCCTGAAAACATCACATGAAAACATGCAAGAAATGGCTGAACAGGGCACTTTCGGCGGCACCTTCGGCGGCCGAAAGTCCTGGACAGAGACGAAACTCAGGTAGGTTCGGCGGCACCTTCGGCGGCCGAAAGTGCCAGACAGAGACGAAAGTCTCTTTTCGGGGGCAACTTCGGCAGCCGAAAGGCCTGCCTCCCCAGCCATGTTCGGCGGCCGAAAGTACCTTCGGCTGCCGAACCTGGTTTCTGCCAAAGGGCAGAAACTTGGCTCCCTTAGCACATTTCGCCTCCAAACCTTCCAAACATGCATATTGTTCAACCAAAGCATGCATACAAGTTCCTAGGGGCCTCAAACATGCATATACCCCATCTACAACACTTCAATCACACACAATCAAGCTACATTGTTCAAAGAGTCATCAAAAACCCATAGGTTTAACATATACCCTAACATGCATTCTACCCCTTAAAACTTCATAAAACTTGTTTAAATCATACATGGAGCTTAAGATCGGCTCTTACCTCTTGAAGATCGAGGGTTGAGGAGATCTAAACTTGGAGATGGGAGAAGTTCCAACTTTTGGTCTCCAAGCTCCAAAACTCGTTCTAAGCTCAAAGATCTTCAAAACCAAAGTTATAAACTTGTAAAGATCATGGAAAAAGGAAGGAAAAACTCAAGATTGGGGAAGGATGGCGGAATGCTCACCTTGGCCGAAATAGGGAGAAAAAGCTCGCCCATTTTCGGCTAAGGGACCCTTTTATAGTGGCTGGCCAGACCACGTTCGGGGGCCGAATGTGCCTCCGCATCCATGCAAATGTTCGGCGGCCGAACATGAGGTTCGGCGGCCGAACCTTGACTTCCCTCACTCATGCTTTCGGGGGCCTAACGTGCCTCCAAAACGCATGCATGTTCGGCGGCCGAACTTGACTTTCGGCGGCCGAACCTGGGTTTTTCTCCAAAGATTTTTCATGCCAAAACTCATTTAATTTCTTACTTAAAAACATGAAATACATGAAAACATTTCATAAAATCATAGTTTTACCCTTCTAGAGGTTTCCGACATCCGAGGTCCCACCGGACGGTAGGGATTCCGATACCGGAGTCTAGCCGGGTATTACATCATCAATGCCCCAATGGGCGATATACGTGTGTTGAGTTGGCTAACATCTGTATCATCAAATATCTAAGATCATGCATCAACAAGGGATTGCAATACTCATAGGGTCAAGCACATCTATAACCTCAATATACCTCATTACATAACATACTGTAATCTCTTACATTACATCATAGTACAATTGTCATGTTCACAATCTAACTATTACATAAACATACTTCAAAACTCTCGCTAACCTCCTGGTCTACCCTGTACCTGCACATCTGGGGTTAGGGGAGAGGGGTGAGCTACAAAGCCCAGTGAGCAGAATAGTGAAATCATATATTAAAATTTCATGCTTCCATGAAATGCAACACATCACAATAAATCACATCTCGGATGGCATTGTCACCAATAGTCCTCTACATAGTCCAACTGTGCCGGGACGTAGAATGGGTACAACCGGTCTTTCTCTTATCATAACATATCATAACATACCAATGTGCCAGGGACGTAGAATGGGTACAACCTGGACTTTCTCTTACATCGTGCCAGGGACGTAGAATGGGTACAACCTGGACTTCCATACCATATCATGCCATAACATCATCATGCCATATGAGGACTAAAGGATCATCCAATAACCAATCCACATCAACATCATAAATGCAATGCAACATATTCGTGAATACTAATGCAAACAACCTACTATATCTCATGGCATTCGTGATGCATGGATCATGCTCAAAATTCATATTTCATTTATTTTAAAACTTAAAGTTTATTCCACTCACCTCTGGCTAGCTCTGACAAACTCTGTAGCAGCTGGCTCACTGCTGGGGTCCTCGGTTCCTCGGGTCCGAACCTACACAGGTGGACTCTAATGAGGGACCAAACATACATAAACATAACTCTAATATACTCCCCAAAAACCCCCTAAAACATCATAAAACAACTACATAAAAGCATGCAAGAAATGGCTGGACAGGGCATTTTCGGCGGCAGGTTCGGTGGCCGAAACTCCCAGACAGAGGCGAAACTCATGCATGTTCGGCGGCACCTTCGGCGGCCGAAAGTCCCAGACAGAGACGAAAGTCTCTTTTCGGGGGCAACTTCGGCAGCCGAAAGGCCTGCCTCCCTGTTCGGCGGCCGAAAGCTCCTTCGGCTGCCGAACCTGGTTTCTGCCAAAGGGCAGAAACTTGGCTCCCTTATGCATTTATGCCTCCAAAACTAACCAATCAAGCATAAACCTATTCTACAACATTCCCAAGCATTCACAAGCAAACATACAAGCTCCTAGGGGCATCAAACCAACAAAAACCCCAACTACAACACACAAGCAACTCACATTGTTCAAAATCATAACATTTGCTTAAAACTCATACAACCCTATACATGCCATTCTACCCCATAAAACAACTTAAAACTTACTTAAAATGTACAATGAGCTTAAGATCGGCTCTTACCTCTTGATGATAGAGAGAGAGACGACCTAAACTCGGAGATCCAAGCAAATGAGCTCCTGAGTTCCCAAAGCTTCAAAACTTGTCTTAAATGCTCAAAACTTGCAATGAGAGGTGAAAACTCAAGAAAAATGGAGGAGATTTGGAGAAAGAACACAAGATCTGGGGAGAGGGAGGTCGGAAGCTAGCTATGGCCGAAAATGGGAGAAAGCTCGCCCATTTCGGCTAAGCGACCCTTTTATAAGTGGCTGGCCAGGCCACGTTCGGGGGCCGAAAGTGCCTCCGCATGCATGCCATGTTCGGCGGCCGAACTTGGGTTTCGGCGGCCGAACCTGGACTTCCCTCACTCATGCTTTCGGGGGCCTAACGTGCCTCCAAAACGCATGCATGTTCGGCGGCCGAACTTGACTTTCGGCGGCCGAACCTGGGTTTTCCTCCAAAGACTTTTCATGCAAAAACTCATTTAATTTTCATACTTAAAACCATGAAATACCTTAAAACATTTTATGAAAACATGTTTCTACCCTACTAGAGGCTTCTGACATCCGAGATTCCACCAGATGGTAGGAATTCCGATACCGGAGTCTAGCCGGGTATTACAACTAGAGTCCTCATCAAAACTCTAGCTGGGTCAACACAACATACATCAAGCCGGAGTCACAGCCAAAGAACTAGAACCTAACCTGTGCATGCATCAAACCACAAACATAAGACCTCCACTAGGGTCCTCATCAAACACTAGCGTGGTAAACAATACATGCCACCAGTTTAGTTCAAACACAACTCAACATCTAAAACATTACATACATCATGTATTAAAAAGGGACTAGCCAAGTCTTAGGGCCAAGCACAGTACTAATCCATAGACATAACTCTGCTTAACTTGCATTACATTCTCTTACAATTCATTATCTCAGATTACATTACATGTCCACACTAAAGCACTAATCTAATACTATTACATAAGCATAACTTTTACCCTTGACGTCTTCCTGGCCTACCTCTGACCAGCAAAACTGGGGTTAGGGGAGAGGGGTGAGCTAAAAAGCCCAGTGAGTAGAAACAAATAAAACAGTTCATTAATTACATGCTTTCATGAAATGCGTCACAGCACAAACATTTCACATCAAGGATGGACATGACCACCAAAAATTCCTCCAGTGTCAGTATGCCTGGCCCGGCCAGGTCTTACATCATTTGTATGCCCGGCCCGGCCAGGTCTTACAACAGCTCTAGGACTATTGGGGTCGCCTTGGTCCCTCCACATCATATACATCATATTATGCAATGCGTCATATTCGTGAAACTAGTGCAATCAACCTATTACATATAACATGATGCATGAACATGCTTTAGGCATTTGATTTCATAAAATAAAAGATTAAGTTTAGTTCTACTCACCTCTGGCAGACGCTGAACTGACTCTGCAACTGCTAACACTGATGGCCTCCTCGGTCCCTCGGGTCCGATCCTACACAGGTGGACTCGAATGAGGTGCCAAACACACTCTACACAACTCATAAACAACTCCCCAAAAACCCCCCTAAGCATCACTTAAACATGCATAGAAAACAACCATGAAAAGGCTGGACAGGGCACTTTCGGCGGCACCTTCGGCGGCCGAACCCTCTCTCCAGAGACGAAACTCGGGCACTTTCGGCGGCACCTTCGGCGGCCGAAAGTCCCTCTCCAGAGACGAAAGTCAGGCACTTTCGGCGGCCGAACCTTCCTTCGGCGGCCGAAAGTCTGCTTTCAAGCCAAAACTCAACTTTCGGGGGCAAGGTTAGGCGGCCAATCCATGCATCCAAAGGCAGGTTCGGCGGCCGAAACCACCTTCGGCAGCCGAACCTGAGTTCTTCCAGAACTCAGCCCTTGTGCATACAAGCCTGCCAACCCCCCAAAACAAGCACCCAACCTTACTAAAACATGCATAAACCCTTAACCATGCACAAAGGAGCTTAAACAAGCTTAAACTCCAACAAAGAACATCATAAAGCACACATAAAGAGCTTATGACCCACATAAGCCAAAACCATCAAAACAACCCAACTCCTCATATACTCTCTCCCCATCATGCATACTCGCTCCCACATGCATAGACTAGCTTAAACTTCCAAAATACCATCATATAAACATATATAAACATACATTTGCATAAAAACCCACATAAACCCTAACATGCATATCTACCCATACTTAACCATTAAAACCTCTTAAAACTTACTTAAAACTTCATGAAACATAAAGGAAAGCATAGATCCACACTTACCTCTTGAAGATCGAGGGTTTGTGCGAGCTCTAACTTGGAGATGGGAGGAACTAACTCCTTAGGTCTCCAAGTTCCCAAAACTTGATCTAAGCTTGAAAACTCTTCAAAACAGCCATAAAACTCATGAAAACATGAAGGAGATGAAGAAAAATATGAAAATGACCAAAGGAGGACAAAAACTCACTTGAGCTCGAGAATGGGGAGAAAACTCGCCCATTTCCAATCTGAGGGCTCTTTATAGGTGGCCTGGTCGAAGACCTTCGGCAGCCTAATGTGCCCCCTAAACTCATGCATGTTCGGTGGCCAAACTTGAGGTTCGGCAGTCGAACCTTGGCTCGTTCAAACAAGACTTTCGGAGGCCAAAAGCGCTCCCAAAACCTTTCCATGTTCGGCGGCCGAACTTCACTTTCGGCGGCCGAACCTGGCAAATGCCTCCTTGGTCTTTTCTTTTCAAAACTCAATTCTTTTTCATTTAAAACCGTAAAATCAGTAAAAACATTTTAGAAAACACAATTTACCCTTCTAGAAGCCTCTGGCATCTTCAGAAATTCCAGATTTCAACGGGTATTACAGAGTTATTTTATATATTGTGTTCTTCAATGACAACGAGGGATGGGTTTGCCTTCTTCAAAAAAGATTAAGGAGCATTCATTGAAGTCCACAAGGCGGGTTCCGCCAGGCCAAAAGATCGGACATTGGTCCCACTTAAAAAGGCATTTGTGCTAGGCCATAAGCGAGTTCTGCTAGGCCAAAAGATTGGACATTGGTCCCACTAAAAAAGGCATTCAGGCCAGGCTACAAGATGGGCTCTGCCAGACAAGAAAATCGGGCGTTGGTCCCATTAAGTAAGGCATCATGCTAGGCCACAAAGTGGGTTTTGCCAGGCCAAAAGACCGAACGTTGATCCCAATAATCAAGGCATTCATACCAGACTACAAGGCGAGTTTCGCCAGGCTAGAAGACCGGGCATTGGTCCCACTAATTAAGGCATTCATGCCAGACCACAAGACGGGTTTCGCTAGGCCAGAAGACAGGGCGTTGGTCCCACTAAGCAAGGCATTCATGCTAGGCCACAAGGCGGTATCCGCTAGGTTAGAAGATTGGGCGTTGGTCTTATTAAGAAAGACACTCATGCTAGGCCACAAGGTGGGTACAACCAGGCTAGAACAGGGCATTGGTCCTAATAATTAAAGTGTTCACGCCAGGCCATAAGGCAGGTTTCGCAAGGACAAAAGACTAAGCATTGGCCCAACTAAAAAGGCATCCATGCTAGGCTACGATGTGCACACAACTACTGGGTGTTATCCCATTTTTTAGGCATTCAGGGCTAAAGCCATGAGACGGGTGTTTGTAATCAGGTATTAGCCTTAAGATTATAAGAAATCCTACGAGGTATCTCAAACCCAAGACAGACATCATCCAGGTCATATGTCTGAGTGTTAACCCTGTTGTTTAAAAGTTTTTAACTTATTTATCTTATCACTACCATGGTGGTTGGGTGTTAATCCCTTAATGGTCTTTTAAAAACAAATACAAGATTTATGACTAAATGATGATCATGCAAAACTGTCAAAATAAAATGGAAAGATTTTTCATTCAAATAAAAGGAGTATTATAGGACAGGAGGGACATCATTAGTCACCACCTCCCGAGTTTCTAATATAGGTTCATCATGGGATATTGACAGAACGGTTGTCGAAGTCGGTAAAAAATAATCAATTCAGTTATCAACAATATAAGTACTATAGATAGTGGTGAAAGGATCGTATCCACAGGGAATTGATACTTATTTACCTTCCTTGAGAAGACCAAATGATTGAGCAGAAAACAAAGTGAAAGTAAAGTGCTAGTACAGTAAAAAAGGGGAGTTTGTAGTTGATTTGATTATACTAATAAAAAGAGCAATTAAAAGAAAGTGAATGGTAATTTAAGGATAAACAATAATGGTAAAAGCTCTAGTTGAAGATTCAGATTTACTTTGGTTGATGGGATTGATCATTGACACTTATATTCTTATGCTTGATTCAATAAATTAGTCATGGCGATTGAAGATGCTTCTCACAACCATACTTCTCCTTTATTATTAACCAATTAGGGAGAGTCCTCTAATTAATTACTAATCAACAAATTGCAAGGAACGTCCTTGAGCCTTAGGCTTACTAACAATTGTCAATTGCATTAAGATATGGAGAAAACCAATTCTAGTTACCCACAAGCATGGTGACAACACTAGATCATGTAATATCCTTGGCTTTTACACCAAGCGTTCTTATGTTTGAGCAATCCAAGCAATTACGGACTTAAGATTATCAAACTAACAATATGCTGCCTTGCAATCAAGAATCAATATAGATCTAAACAACAAAGCAACAATGTCTTAAAGCATGAAATCACATGAATATTGAAAAGCAAAAGATTAACAATGTGGTCCAAGTCTCTCAATCAAATTACAACCAAAGCTTCACCTATTCTTCAACTAGAAAGAAAAGGTTTCAGCCACTCATGGCTGAAACAAAACAAAAAATAAAAGAAAGGTAGAAGAAGAGAAGAAGAGGCCGGATGGGAGTCTTGCGCAAATGATGTTGCAAAAAATGTGAGAGAGGAATAAGAGTCCTGCGGCTGGCCTTGTGCTCTCTTTAAATAGGATTAGATGCTGCCCTAGGTCTCCCTTGCTTCCTAATTAGTGTAGAGGCTGCCCAAGTTGCTGCCCAAACTCAACTTGCTGCCCAAGTTGTTGCAGAAGAGGAAGATGGAGAGAATCAAGGCTTTCAGATGGAAGGTGGCACACAGATGGCCTTCAGAATAGGAAAGGAGCGTACCTTGTGCTTGAAAAAGAAGGAAGAGTGATTCTAGGCTGCCAATAGAGGAAGGAGATGCGCCCAAGACTTCAGATGGAAGGTGGAATGCCTGGTACTCTTGAAGAGGAAGGAAGGCGCGCGGATGCTTCTGAATAGGAAGTATGAGTTGTCCAGATTTCCTATTTAGGTGGAGCCTCTTTTGAATTATGAATCTAGACTGAATAAAGGCCAAGTGCATCTTGAGATCTTGCTTCCTGAATAGGAGTATCTGCTGAGGTGTCTGCATATCTTTAAACAAGGAAAGAAAGATTTGCGATTCGAATTTCGAATGATCTGATGGCTGCACTTTCCTTATCTGTTACCTTCCATATTTGACTTCTCATATAAGGAAAGAAGGATTTGCAAAATATTCTGTTGATTGCGCTTTCCTTTTTTGAGACTTTCCTTGTTTGGCACTTTCCTTGTTTGGCTTCACATTCTGAAAAAAAGCAAGAGAGATCTGCAGTTTGAATTTCAAACAGTCTGCCAACTGTGCTTTCCTCATCTGACTCTTTCCTTATTTAGAACTTTCCATATATAAAAACTTTCCTTATTTGGAACATTCCATATTTGTCACTTTTTGGCAGTTTTAAGAGCATTTTCTCCAGATTGTCTTTTCACACCTAGTTTTTTGCAAAACATGAACCAAACCACAAAATTAGGCAGAAAAGGTGTAAATAAACATCATTAAGATCATGATAATATGGCCTAAAATATGCTCTGTCAAATACCCCCACACCTAGCCTTTTGCTTGTCCTCAAGCAAATAAACATAGTCAAATAAGCTCCCCTTGCTTTGATCCTTAATTTCCACTTAAGCTTTTACTCTAGACCCCTATTTTGAATCATTGCAATGAATAATATATGCATCAAGGTTACTTACTTCTTTCCTTGTTTCCCTTTACTTACCATGGCTAGGATCTGTTTTACTCAAGAGAGAGATCATACATGCACAAGTTCTTGTTCAATTAAGACATATTCTAGCTTTCAGAGTGACTTGCCCTTACTTTGAAGCATTTTATTCAGCCTTTTGTACTTTAATCTTGCTTGAAAAAGTCACCAACCTTTTGACGTGAAGGTACATATTGGTGATACCCACCCCCAGTTACTCAGTTGGTCACCTATTCAAGTGGCTACTAGCTCTGTTCATAGTCTTTTGACCATTGGAACAGTTTTTCATTGTGCTTTTGAAGTCCTGCCTTTGCTGAATTCTCTTTTTCTTTTTCTCAATGATTTGGGCAAATCAACACCAATTGCCAAAACAAGTCATGTTAAGTTCATTCACACATCCATCAATTCATTCTCTCAAATGAGTGTCATCAATATATTTTTCACCATGGCAAGCTCAAAGATTCAATTCAAAAAAAATTCCCAAACATGAATACATCTCATTGCACCTGATTCAACATAGGTTTAAAGAGTTATCACATCAATGGGGTCATGGAAAGAAAGCTCATCTAACACAGTTCATCACTTTGAGTAAAGCAAATCAAAAAGAAAAGAGAAAAACTGTGGCTAATCAAACGCAAATTGAAAAGAAAATGCAACTGAAAGGAAATATGTGTCTAAAGCAAACTAAAAATTAAAGCAAAAATTTAAAATTCTCAGATCCGCACCCCCACACCTAAATCATGCATTGTCCTCAATGTATAGAAATCATAAAAGAACAAAAGAAACGGAGTACTCCCCTTGGTGTGGATTGCATGGTGCGATTGAGCCTATTCAGAATGGGTGACGATCTAGTGGAATTTCTTCCACTACTTGCACTGTAAAGCCTTCATAGAAAGGTTTCAGATGGTGGCCATTGACCTTGAACTGCTTTCCTGTATCTATACTGCGAATGTCTACAGCTCTATGGGGATAAGTATGCTCAACAATGAATGGTTCAATCCACCTAGACCGTAGCTTTCCTGTAAACAATTTCAAACGAGAGTCAAAGAGTAAGACTTTATCACCAACCTCAAAATGCTTTCTTGAAATTCGATTGTCATGGGAGGCTTTGATCTTGGTCTTGTAGTTCCAAGAAGTGTCATATGCATCTCTTCTTATCTCTTCTAGCTCTTGCAGTTGCAACTTGTGATGGAGTCCAACTTCCTTAAGATTCATGTTGCAGTTCTTGACAGCCTAATAAGCCTTGTGTTCTAGTTCAACTGGAAGGTGACATGCTTTTTTATAGATCAGTCTATAAGGAGACATACCTATTGGTGTTTTGTAGGCTGTTCTGTATGCCCACAAGGCATCTTCCAACTTTGCACTCCAATCCTTTCTGTTGGGAGACACGGTCTTTTCTAGAATGGCTTTGATCTCCCTGTTGGATACTTCAGCTTGTCCATTTGTCTGAGGATGGTAGGCTGTGGATGTTCTGTGCACTACATTGTGCTTTTTGAGAAGGTTTTCAACTACCTTGTTGCAAAAGTGGGTGCCTCTATCACTGATGATTGTCTTGGGTACTCCATGCTTAGCAAAAATGTTAGTTTTCACAAAATCAACTACTGCCCTTGCATCATCTGTCTTGGTTGCTTTGGCCTCCACCCATTTGGACACATAATCCACTGCAAGAATGATGTAAGTGTATCCAAAAGAAGGTGGGAAGGGGCCCATGAAGTCTATGCCCCATACATCAAATATCTCACAAACCATGATGGGGTTTTGTGGCATTTGGCTTTTGTTGCCAAGATTTCCTGTTTGTTGGCATCTGCCACATGACCTGCAAAATAAATGAGAATCTCGAAAAAGAGTAGGCCAATACAATCCACATTCAAGAATTTTATGGGCTGTCTTTCGTGGTCCAAAGTGACTACCACAACTATACGAATGACAGAATGCAAGTACTGAAGTAATTTCTTGATCTGGAATACATCTCCTATAATACCCGGCTAGACTCCGGTATCGGAATTCCTACCGTCCGGTGGAATCTCGGATGTCGGAGACCTCTAGAAGGATAAAACCATGTTTTCATAAAATGTTTTAAGGTGTTTTATGGTTTTAAGTAAAAAGGAAATGAGTTTTTGCATGAAAACAACCTTGGAGGAAAACCCAGGTTCGGCCGCCGAACCTCAAGTTCGGCCGCCAAACATGCAGGCATTCCGGGTGTGCCTTAGGCCCCCGAAGGTATAAGTGAGGGAAGTCCAGGTTCGGCCGCCGAACCTCAAGTTCGGCCGCCGAACATGGCATGCATGCGGAGGCACGTTCGGCCCCCGAACGTGGTCTGGCCAGCCACTATAAAAAGGGTCCCTTAGCCGAAAACGGGTGAGCTTTTCTCCCCATTGTCGGCCAAGGTGAGTTCTCCGCCGTCCCTCACCAATCTTTGAGTTCTTCCTTCAGATCTTTCGAGATTTTCACAAGTTTCTGCTTTGTTTTGAAGATTTTCAAGTTTTGAGCAAGTTTTGAGCTTGGAGACCCAAGGAAGTTGAAAATCTCCCATCTCCAAGATTAGGTCGTCTCTCTCTCGATCTTCAAGAGGTAAGAGCCGATCTTAAGCTCATTGCATGTTTTAAGTAAGTTTTATGAAGATCTATGGGGTAGAATGCATGTTTAGCTTATAGTTAGGTTTTTGAGTTTATGTTGTGTTTTTAAACAATGTGGCTTGCCAATACATGTTTGATGTGTTGTAGATGGGGCTTAGGATAGTTTGAAGCCCCTAGGAGCTTGTATGCTTGTGTATGTGTGTTGTAGAATAGGTTTATGCATGTTTGGATGGAATGGGAGGTGTATATGCATAGAAGAGCTGAGTTTCTGCCACTAAGGGAGAAACCAGGTTCGGCAGCCGAAGGAACTTTCGGCCGCCGAACATGCTTGTGGAAGCAGCTTCGGCTGCCAAAGCTTGCCCCCGAAAGGAGACTTTCGTCTCTGTCTGGGAGTTTCGGCCACCGAAAGTGCCGCCGAACATGCATGAGTTTCGCCTCTGTCTGGGAGTTTCGACCGCCGAAGGTGCCGCCGAACCTGCCTGACTTTCGGCTCTGGAGGGACTTTCGGCCGCCGAACCTGCCGCCGAAAGTGCCTTGTCCAGCCCTCTTTTGCATGTTTTACATGATGTTCTAGGGGGTTTTTGGGGAGCATTTTAGAGTCATGTTCTAGTATGTTTTGTCCCTCATTTGAGTCCACCTGTGTAGGTTCGGACCCGAGGAACCGAGGACCCCAGCAGTGAGTTCAGCTGCTTCGGTATTGTTAGAGTCAGCCAGAGGTGAGTGGAACTAAACTTAATCTTTTAAATTGAGAAATTAAATGTTTATCATGTTTCATGCATCATGAGTATGCAATAGGATGATTGCATTAGATTTCACGAATATGTTGCATTGCATTCTTTATTGTTGATGTGGGTGAATGTTGGATGACCCAATTAGTCCCTGAGGGAAGACCAGGACCCCATTCTACGGCTTGGCACGGAAATGAAAGACCAAGACCCCATTCTACGGCTTGGCACGGATATGGGACTCGAAGACCAGGAGCCCAGAGGAGGCCCTGGGGCAATGGTAAGTAATGTATGATATGACAGGAAGACCAGGACCCCATGCTACGGCCTGGCACGATTGATGCTGGGACTATTTGGTGACAAGTTCACCCAACCCTTATGTGAATTGTCTGTGTTATGATGCATTTCATTGGAGCATGTTTGTTAATATGTTTTTATGGTTCTACTCACTGGGCTTTTAGCTCACCCCTCTCCCTTTTACCCCCAGGCTTGCAGGTACAGGATAGAGCAGGAAGTCGGATAGAATAAAGTCTTGTGTATGTAATAGATAGAATGTGGACATGACGAATTGTAGAATGATGTAATGTAAAAGTACAATATAGATATGTATTGTAATGATGTTTAAGGATGTTAGAAGTGTGCTTGACCATAGTATGTTGTTATCCCTTTTTAATACATGATCTCAGATGTTTTATGATGTATATGTGAACCAACTCAACGCATGTTATGTAGCCCATTGGGGCTTGATGAGATCCCACAGAGGGGTCAAATGTTATGGTTACGTTTATGTTTAGTGCATGCGCAGGTTGAGGTTGGTACATGAGAAAATGAATGAAAGAAAAGTTTTAAATTTTTATGTATGTTGTTGATCATGTATGGGATTAAACAGGTTCACAGGATGTATGTTAGGCTTGCTACGGGTCCCGGCGGCCTTAAGCCGATCTGGATCTTAGCGCCGGTAGCGGTCCGATTTTCGGGTCGTTACTATCATTTGATCAGAACAACGCTTCCACAGGTATGGTTCATCCCAAACATAGTATTTTGCATCACTCTTTATTTTGTCTCTTGTGTGCTTGGGCATGTCAGAAGGCAGATTACCTGTGGCAAGGTAGTTTACAATATCTGCATACCATGGCTCATCATTTTGGGCATAGCAGATCTGTTCATAGAGGTCATTCTCACTTTCTTCAGAGTTTAGAAATTGCTGTGAGGAGGATTCCGTCTGTTCATTGACTGTCTGCAATGGTACTGGAGGCTGAAGAGGCGCCGATTGAAGTGTTGAGGACTTCGACGGCCGAAGGTTGGGTGCCACTTTGCGGAAGCTGAAAGGGCTTCTACGACTGGTTCTGCAGTCTCTTCTGAAGTGGTGCGATTGCCACCTGTTCTTCCTGCAGTGGTTTGCAGTTCAGCTGCTGGATGCTACAGACTGTTTCTGTCAGTTTTGGCTCTTCATTTTTCAGATCAGATTCCCTGCAGAGATCATTGTTTAGCACATCATCATGATTCTCATTAAAAATTTCCTGACTCAAGCAATCAATCATGTCTAAACCATAAATAGGGGACAAATCATGGGGATACTTCATAGCATCATAAACACTAAATTTAATTATCTCCCCTTCAAATTCCATGGTCAACGTGCCATCATGCACATTGATTTTAGTTCTGGCAGTGTTCAAGAAGGGTCGTCCAAGAAGGATGTCAGAAGTGGTATTGCTATGGTCATCCTTCATGTCAATCACATAAAAATCTACCGGAAAGACCAGTTAGTCTACTTGAACAAGAACATCTTCTAGTACTCCCTTGGGATGCACTACAGATCTGTCGGCCAATTGAATCACTACTCTTGTGGCCTTAAGTGCACCTGCATTCAAAGAGTTATAGATGGACAAAGGCATAACATTAATAGATGCACCTAAATCACACATGGCCTTTTTAATGCCAACATTGCCAATCTGGCAAGAAATGGCAAATATCCCTTTGTCTTTGCACTTAGTTGGGAGTTCTCTTTTTATGACAGCTATCACAACTTCTCCCACATTCACTTCTTCTCTTTCGACAAGCTTCCTGCGATTAGTGCACAATTCTTTCAAAAATTTTGCGTACCTTGGGATCTGTTTCACAGCGTCAAGCAGAGGTATGTTGATTTGCACCTTCCTGAAGGTCTCAAGAATTTCTTTCTCCTCTTTGTCTTTCTGTGATTTTTCAAACCTCTTTGGAAAGGGAGGTGGAACTGTGAAGCTTACCTTTGGATCTGTAGTCAGTCTCTGCGCAGGAGGAGTGCCTGCAGATTCGGGTTGCGCTGTATGAGCATCCGTGAATCCGGGTTGTGTATCCGCAGTTCCATGTCTATCAATTGTGGTATCCTGTAGCTCTTTTCCACTTCTCAACACAATAGCATTCACATTTTGTTTAGGATTATCTTCAGTTTGAGAAGGTAACTTACCTTGAGACTGAAGCTGGCTTATGGTTGTGGCCATTTGGCCCATCTGCTGTTGCATCATTTGCAAGGTCTTTGCTAACTCACCATTGCTAGGTTCTGAACTTGGAGGTGCTGGTTGGGCTTGATTCCTTTAGTAGTTCTAATAATTATTATCCTTAGCATAGCTGAAATTGGGATGGTTTCTCCAACCTGGATTGTAGGTGTTAGAGTAGGGATCACGTCTTACCTGGCTATTGTATCCTCCAATTGCATTGACTTGCTGGTCTTCTTCTTGAATTGTGGGACATTGATCAGTTGGGTGTTCCACATATGCACATATCCCACATGGCCTAGGTTGCTGAGGCTGTTAAGCTTGTCCTAGTGCAAATTTTTCCATAGCAGAGGTCAGTGATGAAATTTGGGAATCAAGAGAAAGCAAAGTTACCTCATGAGCTCCTCTTTGCAATTGCTTTTCTTCTCCATATTGCCTAGATGAGGCTGCAAGGGTGGAGATCGATTCTCTCATCTCTCTAGGTGTTTTGTCTGCAATGGAACCTCCACAAACTACATCAATGAATCTCCTTTCTGATGAGAACAATCCTCTATAGAAGAACTGTATGAGGGACCTGTCTGACATATCATGTTGAGGACAACCTGTACACAGTCTTTCAAACCTTTTCCAATAATCATATAAATCCTCAGTTGGTTTCTGTTTTATGCTAGTGATTTCTCTTATTATGCCAAGTGACTTAGATGTTGGGAAGTATTTGTTCAGAAAGTTTTTAACCATATCATCCCAAGAATTAATAGATCCAGGTGGCAAATAGAATAGCCACTCTTTAGCATAATCATCAAGGGAAAAAGGAAAAGCTCTTAGTCTAACATGATCTTCAGAAATATCTTGAGGCCTCATAGATGAACAGACAATGTTAAATTCTTTTAAGTGCTTGAGTGGATTCTCATTTTCCAAACCTCTAAATTTAGGCAGAAGATGTCTCAAACCTGTTTTGAGTTCAAAAGGAACAGTCAGAGGTGGATAATTGATGCACATAGGTGCTTGATCACCTATAGGGGCTGCCAACTCTCTCATAGTTCTTTCTCTTTGCACTGAGGCCCCATGGCTTGATTTTCTGGCCTAATCTCTTCATGGACAGCATGTCCAGCATGGGCAGCAGGTTGTGCCATGTTTTCAGCCATGTCAGATGGTGGAAATTGTGTTGGAATGGTTTCAGAAGGCTAATCTGCGATTAGATTGGTGTTCTGCGCAGAACTGGTTTGCGCAGTCTCCAAATGTGTACCTGTTTGCTTACCTAATCTTCTGATGGTGAGCTCAATTTCTGGATCGTAAGGCAGGATTTCCTCGCGTCCAGATCTGGTCATAAAAAGAAAATAGATCAGTTAAATCAATTCCCCGGCAACGGCGCCAATTTTTGACAAAACAGTTGTCGAAGCCGGTCAAAAATAATCAATTCAGTTATCAACAATATAAGTACTGTAGATAGTGGTGAAAGGATCGTATCCACAGGGAATTGATACTTATTTACCTTCCTTGAGAAGACCAAATGATTGAGCAGAAAACAAAGTGAAAGTAAAGTGCAAGTAAAGTAAAAAATTGGGGTTTGTAGTTGATTTGATTATACTAATAAAAAGAGCAATTAAAAGAAAGTGAATGGTAATTTAAGGATAAACAATAATGGTAAAAGCTCTAGTTCAAGATTCGGATTCACTTTGGTTGATGGGATTGATCATTAACACTTATGTTCTTATGCTTGATTCAATAAATTAGTCATGGCGATTGAAGATACTTCTCACAACCATACTTCTCCTTTATTATTAACCAATTAGGGAGAGTCCTCTAATTAATTACTAATCAACAAATTGCAAGGAATGTCTTTGAGCCTTAGGCATACTAACAATTGTCAATTGCATTAAGATATGGAGAAAACCAATTCTAGTTACCTACAAGCATGGTGACAACACTAGATCATGCAATATCCTTGGCTTTTACACCAAGCGTTCTTATGTTTGAGCAATCCAAGCAATTACGGACTTAAGATTATCAAACTAACAATATGCTGCCTTGCAATCAAGAATCAATATAGATCTAAACAACAAAGCAACAATGTCTTAAAGCATGAAATCACATGAATATTGAAAAGCAAAAGATTAACAATGTGGTCCAAGTCTCTCAATCAAATTACAACCAAAGCTTCACCTATTCTTCAACTAGAAAGAAAAGGTTTCAGCCACTCATGGCTGAAACAAAACCAAAAATAAAAGAAAGATAGAAGAAGAGAAGAAGAGGCCGGATGGGAGTCTTGCGCAGATGATGTTGCAAAAACCGTGAGAGAGAAAGAAGAGTCATGCGGCTGGCCTTGTGCTCTCTTTAAATAGGATTAGATGCTGCCCTAGGTCTCCCTTGCTTCCTAATTAGTGTAGAGGCTGCCCAAGTTGCTTCCCAAACTCAACTTGCTGCCCAAGTTGTTGTAGAAGAGGAAGATGGAGACAATCAAGGCTTTCAGATGGAAGGTGGCACACAGATGGCCTTCAGAATAGGAAAGGAGCGTACCTTGTGCTTGAAAAGGAAGGAAGAGTGATTCTAGGCTGCCAATAGAGGAAGGAGACGCGCCCAAGTCTTCAGATGGAAGGTGGAACGCGCGGTACTCTTGAAGAGGAAGGAAGGCGCGCGGACGGTGCTCTGCAGAAGAGGTAAGCGCGCGGATGCTTCTGAATAGGAAGTATGAGTTGTCCAGATTTCCTGTTTAGGTGGAGCCTCTTTTGAATTATGAATCTGGACTGAATAAAGGCCAAGTGCATCTTGAGATCTTGCTTCCTGAATAGGAGTATCTGCTAAGGTGTCTGCATATCTTTGAACAAGGAAAGAAAGATTTGCGATTCGAATTTCGAACGATCTGCTGGCTGCACTTTCCTTATCTGTTACCTTCCATATTTGTCTTCTCATATAAGGAAAGAAGGATCTGCAAAATATTCTATTGATTGAGCTTTCCTTTTCTAAGACTTTCCTTATTTGGCACTTTTCTTGTTTGGCTTCACATTCTGAAAAAAAGCAAGAGAGATCTGCAGTTTGAATTTCAAACAGTTTGTCAACTGTGCTTTCCTCATCTGACTCTTTCCTTATTTAGAACTTTCCATATATGAAAACTTTCCTTATTTGGAACTTTCCATATATGGCACTTTTTGGCAGTTTTAAGAGCATTTTCTCCAGATTGTCTTTTCACACCTAGTTTCTGCAAAACATGAACCAAACCACAAAATTAGGCAGAAAAGGTGCAAATAAACATTATTAAGGTCATGATAATATGGCCTAAAATATGCTCTGTCAGATATTACAAAAGAAGCTGGGTTAGGAGGGTTGCTTTCAGTTATTCCTTCCCCATGCTCGTCCTCGTCCCCTTCCTCCTCTAGAAGGATGTCATCTATCCAAGCAAAGTTCTCAGAAGAAAATTGCTTCACCAAATCCTTCTTGATTGAGTCTTGGCCCTCAACGAATATCTCTTCTCCTCGGACCACCATCTCCTAAAGCTCAGCCTCTAATTCAGCAATTCTTTTGGAGGTGGCCCGGTTCTCCTCCACTTGAGTTTACAGATCTTGGACTTGGCACTAAAGCATGGCCACTTGATCCTCAGCACTTTTAGCTCGATTCTCAAGGGCAAACCTCACCCAGGTCTGCCTGGAGTTTCTCTATTGACTCTAGAGTCTCTTTCATAATGCCTTCCACTTCATCAATTGAGTCTTCAGCCTTAAGCATTCCTCTGCTAAGAGCATCCTGTCCTTTTCTTGAGCACCAAACTCCCGCTTTAGGACTTTGTTGCGCTCTTTGGCTACATAGGCACAGAGGGCACTCTCTAGGGCAAAGTGCATGACATTATCAAAAAGATCATCCATCTCAAACTCATTCAGGTGGCGACAGTCCTTAGGCCTCAGGGCATTCTTGGTTAACAGGACGGCCAGGTTAAGATCCTTAAGGAGAGAGGCGTTTGGGTTAGCGCCAATGCCAGGCGCTAGAGGCTAGGAGGCCATGAGGATTCAACCCCCACGTTTGCAAGAATAGAGATGGTAGCAGAAGGCTAAAATATTGGAGCAGATGCAGAGGTGTCCATGGTAGAAGACTCAAGCTGCAAGTGGGCTAACTCTTCTATTATAGGTCAGGGAGGAGGAGGAGAAAGCATGATCACTTCTTTCGCCCGGTGAGCACGCTTGGGTAGGGGACCGGTTGTTCCAACGATAGTTTTGCCTTTGTGGGCAGCATGCACAGTTTCAGCAAATTTACTTCTTGACTTGGCAATATCTGCGTAAATAGAAAAGTAAGTAAGGCAGTTTAAAATCTAAAGGTAGGTAGAAAGAAAAGCACCTTGAACTCTAGTCAGGGAAGTGCTCTACCCAAGGCTGGGAAGGCTGGGCGAGTGAGGACTCTGAGTCTGACTCACCTAAAAAGGACTCTGCCAAGACAAAGTGGTGTTCCTCACCACCTTAGTAATGTCCATTTTCTGAAGGGACTTAGCCATCCTCAAGAGAAAGGATAAAGCCTCATCCTGATCCCTCCTCCATTGGATCCCATCCTTCATCGGCTCCACCATAGATTCCAGCTCATTTGGAGGTGCCCAAAACCCCCCGGACATTTGGTGATAGAGGATAAAAATCTCATTTTTTCACTACTTTAATGATGAAGATATCTAGTCAAACATCGTCTGGCGTTTTCGCCTGTTAAAAGCCAGAACTCTTCATTTTTATGGATACCCAGCTGGTATAGCTGAGAGAAGAGGGATACACTCAGTTCAATGTTGTTATTAAGATAAACGAACCAGAAGGCCACCAAGATTCTCTAGCTGTGGGGATGTAACTGAGAGACTGTAAGCTTATGAAACCGAATGACACTAATAAAAAATGGATCCATAGGGAACCGAAGACCCACTTTCAGCTGCTCCTCGAAGACTATAATAGCATCCTCTATAGGGATCGAGTCATTTATGCAAACGCTTGAGGAAGGGGCAAAGACACAAAAATTCTCTTGAGAAATTTAGTATTTATCATGAAAACAATCTATATCTTACTCTGATAGGATGGACGGGATGTCACTAATCAAGTTACCTTTGCTTTCTTCAGCCACCCTTAGTGGAACGATAAAGGTTGGAGCACGGTTGGGGTCGTCGTTGGAGGTGCTTGAGGTGGGATCTCCACTGAGAGTAAGAGAAGAATATGAAGTATTCCTATTCGTTCTAAAACAAAAAATAAAATAGAAATTAATATGAACATAAGGGAGTATAAACGAGAAAGAAGGAGCGACTGAGTCTTTCAGAGGCAAAGATTCCAATTACGAGTAAAAGCGATATTTGGAGAAGAAGAAAAAAGGCTCTTATAAGACGGTTTTGATGGTAAGCTTTAAATATGGCTCGAGAAAGGGGTAGCCATCATTGAAGGACTAGGTAGGCAAAATAGCGTAAGCAGGGAGGGACCAATCTCAATAGGCCATGTGCCCTAGGTCGTAAGAACAACTGTCACTTTCAAATCCGAAAAATCGAAGATCAGCGAGCACTATAAAAAAACAGTGATTTAGCGACCAAAATTTTGGTCGCTAAAAGGAAGAATTTGGTCACTATTATGAAATAGCGACCATTTAGCGACTAAAATGAAATGGTCGGTGTTTGGCCAGTCGCTAAAATTTTGGCGACAATCTGAAAATTAGTCGCTAAAATAGCGATCAATCAGCGACCATTTTTTGGTCGCTAATTTGGTGTCATGGCAAATTAAGTATTACAAAATAGCGACCAATCAGCGACCATTTTTTGGTCGCTAATTTGGTGTCATGGCAAATTAAGTATTACAAAATAGCGACCAATTAGCGACCATTTTTTAGTCGCTAATTTAGTGTTATGACAAATTAAGTATTACAAAATAGCGACCAATCAGCGACCATTTTTTAGTCGTTAATTTAGTGTCATGACAAATTAAGTATTACAAAATAGCGACCAATCAGCGATCATTTTTTGGTCGCGAAATTTTGATCGCGAAATAATCACTGTTTTGATCGCTAATTTGATCGCTATTTCATTGTTATTTGATCACCTCAGAAAAGAGTATTTGGTCGTTATTTCATTGCAAATTAATAGTAAAATCAAAAAAATATTTGTTATTTAATTTGCTTTTATAGCTGATTAGTCACTAATATTGACCCAAACTTCCCATTGAAAGTTTCAATAATGCTATTGACCCAAAAAGTTTCACAGCTTGACTTTTCTTTTTTTTGTCGAATTCACAGCTTGACTAAATTCCACAATAATAAGATAGTTAATAAAACAGTACAAATGGACCTTAATCAGTTCTCTGAGAGGGCCAATAAAAAAAACCCTAACTCTATTGCTTAATGTTGACTAGATTCTAAGGTATCATCATGTCATGAACCAACCAATCAAATTCCTCAAGCAGCCCCTTCCCTGTGTATGCACTACAGCCCACGATTTTTCAATGCCTAGTTTTGTCCATATTCTCTAGGTTTAGTACCTGCAGAAGTTTTGCAAACTCCATTTTAGAATTTCAAAAGACGAAAGCAAGGCTATAAATCAGACATAATAACTTTGGAAGAAAAGAAAAGGAAAACCAAAAAATTATATATATATATATATATATAGTAGCTTTAACCTGATTATGTTGGAAGTCTAAAGTCAATACACTAAGGCATGCTTAACCAATTTGAACCATGCTTCTTTCATTGCCCAAATATGGTCGCTAAATAGCGACCAAATAACGATCTGATTAGTCGCTAAATATGGTCGCAAATTATAATATTATATTTATACTCAAAAAATAGTCGCAATTTTATCGTAAATATGGTCGCAAATATCTCGCGCCACTAATTTCCACTAAATTTAGCGACGATTTAATATTTGGTCGCTAAATAGCGACCAAATAATGACCAATTTTTGGTCGTTGAACTTTTTATTAAATAAAAATATTATTTTATTCATGTAGTAGCAGAATGGTCGCTGATTGGTTGCTATATAGCAACTAAAAATCTTGGTCGCTAATTTTGGTCGCAATTTCACAATTTTTTTGTAGTGGAGAAACTCTGATATTACATAAGAGTCGCTCAAAGCGAGCTATGAGCTATCACAGCAAAATAAGGACATGTGGTAAGGATCTGATAAAACTGATACCAGGTCCCACGTAAGAAAAGAAAGATCCGGACACCGTTACTTCCGTTACATCCGGTTTCTTACCAAGACTCACCTTCACTGAAGAGGTCGAGGTTCGGTATAAAGTTACCGTTAATAGGCACATACCAGCGTATCCCTATTACGCCTCTAATCGTAGGATTAGCGACTGATTAGCTAGAGATATTCCTTATCAAACAGTCAGCCTCATCATCGCCAAATTTTTAGCAAATACCATATTAACTCCATCTTCTTACAGCATAAAAGCTAACGATCAGAGAGACAAATGTATGCAATTCTCTTATACAACTACTCTCAAGTTCTACGTTCACTCTATTCTCCAATTTATTGACTTGAGCGTCGGAATGACTGTTGTGGGCACCCACCACTTCATGTTCTCTTTCTTGCAGGATTGACTAATCACAGAACAATTTCATTCCGACTGCATCACATATAATATATATATATATATATATAATCAATCATTTAAATAAATGAGCTCGAATAATAAATATCCAATACACAAAATCTAAACCCGACACAAATATTATTTTAAAAATCAAACTCATTCTACACTTAATTATATACTATTTAAATCTATCATGATAAAATTCATTTGATCGTGTATCTGCAAAAATATAACTACTAACCTCCTTAACTATAAACTTAATTACTTATTTGAAACTTCGACAAACGTCATTTAGGAGATTTTTTTTCTTGTCTTACTTTCTTATTTTCTTGATGATATATCATATCACATGCCATATCATGAAGAGAAGTAAGATTGGGAATGGTTCTTGAGGTCACGAATCGAAATAAAGAATCGTACTAAACTGTATCAAAATTGAAAAAAACAGAAATTATAGAAACTAAACAATACTAAACCGAACTTATTTAATTATTTAATTATATTTTTAATTATTTGTCAACCGTATCAGAATCGAATAACTGGTTTTATGTATATATATATTTTTAATAATTTTTAATGATATTATGGGTTTTTTAGTGATATTATAGTTCCATATTACAGTTCCATAAGATAGTTTCAATAGTATATTTTGTATCTCTCATAGTTTTAATATAATCTTATAAATTATATCACTAAATTTCTATTTAAAGAATTTAAAAATTAATTTTATAAATTATTAAATAATATATAATAGAAAACTATAAATAAATAAATGTATAAATAAAATAAAATATTTGTAGGCTATTCAAAATTTAATTCGATAAAAAGTTAATTCATTATAGATGTATATATATACATACATTCTCTCCTTGTTTTTTAATATTTTAATATTATCTATTTACTTTTATATATTAAAATATTTATATAATTAAAATGTAACTCTCTCCTTCGATTATTAAATTGTTATTAATAATATTATAAAAATAATTATAAATTTTAATTAATTATTAAAAATTTATAATTATATAATTTTAAATAATTTAATTAATTAGTTATAAAGTTATTAAAGTATCGGACAATGGCTAAGCTGGCTGCAATAATAATAATAATAATAATAATAATAATAATAAGATGCAATCAACTTTGATTTATTTTTTCTGACTTATGTTCATGTTTTAGATTCTAAAGTTTGATTCTTTATACAAGAAAAGACAACTTAAACAGCTGAAGTGTTGAATAATAAATGTAAACAAGTTAAATCTCATGTTCATTTTTCTAGGTTTAGACTCAGTTTTGGATTTGAGGTAGAAACTATAATGTTGATCTATCTAATTACTTGCTTCTTTTGAAAATTTAGGAAGGAATTTTACGTTATTCTTTATGTTTCATTCTCTAGTTAATTACAACTCACTGTTAATGGCTAGAAAGCGTAACACAACAATTATGACTATATCTTTCACATTTATCAACTTTTCCCCTTGCAATTTTTTTTAAAAAAAATTTTACTTGGATCAAATGAAATGAATTGTATTCAGTTATTCTGTTCAAATTTTGGAGAATAGCTAAATGGTTTGCTTGTAGAGCCAATGTGCACTAGCATCTTGGTCAAAACATGTCACAGCAGCTCATGTATGGAAGTGGCATGAGCAGTTGAGCATAAAGAAGGTGTTATTTCTTATTTGATTGTAATTATTTTGAGTTATTGAATTGCTTTATTTTGTTGCTAATTCTTTGGCAAAGGACGGTGGTGGTCTTAGGGATTGAAATTGAGAAAGATTACATGTCGGCTGAGTTATCACCATAGCAAATGAGTTAATACATTTATAATTAATTAGTTTGTGTAAGAATATGCAATATTACTCCTACTTCATATATATTTCTCTCAATTGTATCTATTTTCCTTTTTCACTTTACTGAAATATGTTTTTTTTTTTTTTTTTTTGCTGCTAAATTTGCCATAAGGTATCTCTTTGAATATTTTTCTTTAGTTGTTTCTAAGAAAATTGACATTTATAAATTATAAAGCAAACAAATGGATAATGGATAGGTTATCACTCTGCACCTTTTTGCTTTTTTTTTTTTAATTTTTATTATTATTATTGGTAATTCGTGTATGTAATTTATCTTATTGTTTCTTATTTTTATATCATATTTAGAGAAAACTTGAAGTAAATACTGTTTTAGGTGTATCACTTGCTGCATGCAAAATTAGGGCTAAGGCATGATTCATGTTTTTTTTTTTTTTTTCATTTTAATTTAGAATTTTAATGTTTTTAATGTGATTTTTGTAACTTAAATTTGTACAATTTGATGTTTATTGCTTAAATATAAATTGTATTTATAAACACTTTTTAAATATTTGAACTTTAGGTTTTACGGTATAATTTGATGTTTATTTTTTAAATATTTAAAATATATTTATAGTTTTAGATTTCAAAATTATAGATTGAAATATGTATATATATCGTTGTTGCAATGGCTTTGTAAATATATTAAGAAAAAAAAGGGATAAATTAGTTTTAGAGCAGCGACTAATTAACGACCAAATTGTAAAAAGGGATCTAAATAAAAATTATCTACTTCAATTTATTTAACTTCCAATTAGCAACTAAATGGTGACCATTAGATGATCATATAATATCCAATTTATTTAGTGATCATGAAAACTTTTATAAGAAAAATTAAAAGAGATATTTAATTTTCATAGTGACCAAATAACTACTAATTTATCGATTTATTTTGTGATTAATTTAGTAATCAATTGTTAATGCTTATTTTGCTATCGATTTAACAACTAAATTTATTATAATAAAATTGCTTTCACACTCGATCAACGTAGTGGATTTAACAACTAAATTTATTATAATAAAACTACTTTCACACTCGATCTACGTCGTGGATTGGTTATTAATTTAACAATCAAACATCGATTCATCGTTTTTTAACGGTTAATCAAAGATTAATTTTTTTATTTAGTCGCTAATTGATCTTTATTTTTAAAATAGTGACCATTTTTTTTCAATTAGTGATCAAATTACAGTTTTTTTATAGTGAAAATAATTGATCCAAGATTTTTATGATCTTTTAAAAAATTTTACAAGAAGTTACGGATGATTTTTATCTATTTAATGGAGAGATATATGTATTCGCCTAAAAAAATACTACTAAGCTTCATATTTCAAGTTGAAGCATATAAATCAATTATCTCAGCACTTTTAGTTTTATGGAGAGTGCATCTGAGTAAAACGAAGAAGTTTTAGGTTCTATTCCCTCAATCTCTAATTTTCGATTTCCATTTCAAAAAAAAAAAAATTAATTACCTCTTTTTCAAGAAAATTAAGTATTGAGTTTTACAAATTAGTTTTTATGAATTTCAAATTTTATCATACTAAACTTTCAATCAGACTACATAAAAGTTTGCCTAGCTAATCTTTTAGTTATAAAGAGGGACGAAGCTAATTCAACATAAAATATATTTTATCAAAAAAGATTTTCATAATAGTGTATGTTAATAAATTTTTCTAGTGATGATAGTGGGAAAAATGGAAATTAGGGTCACCAGAATTTTATGGATTTACATTATAAGAGATATCACTCTTTAGATAGTCGACCAAATTTAACATGTAACGAACGTATTAATTATTATTAATGAAAATTAAATTTATTATTATTGTTATAATTTTAATAATTAAATATAATATCATCGTAATTAATATTAATGATTAATATATAATATTTTTATTAAAAATTTTTAATGATAAAAATTTTATGACGATTTAATAATTAAATAAAATGATTATTAATAATTTTTAATAATTAATTTTAATATTTAACTATAAATTTTTTTCCGAAGTGAATATTTTACTTGTAGTGTATTATACGTAAGTTACTTTATTTTCTTTAAGAAAATAATGTTTATTAAATTTAAAACGCGACTCTAAATATTAGGGTGAGTAGCATTCGGTTTAAATAGAAAAAATTGATCGAATCAAATCGATTTAAAAATTTAATTCGATTTTTTATATATTTCGGTTCGGTTTGGTTCAGTTTTTAATTTCAAAAATTTTGGTTATTTCGGTTCGGTTTTGATTAGAAAAAAACCGAAAAAATCGAACCGAATCGATTAGTGATAATAATATATTTTTTTAATAATATAGAGAAATTAAATCATATTAAGATTAAAATATTTTAATTAAATTTTAAAATATTAAAAATAAAGTGTAAAAAAATTAAAAAATTATTAAAAATCGAAACCGATCAAACCAAACCGAATCGAATCGAATCAGACCGGTTCAGTTCGATTCAGTTTCTGACCAAAATTGATTCGATTCGATTTTTATAAATACTAAAATTTTAATTTTCGATTTATTCGATTCAATTCGATTTTAAATCGAACCGATCAAATAGATACGGAAAATGAAACACTATGCAGATAAACTCTAAACAGTGGTATACAAATTTTTCCTTATGGGTGGTCCTACTTTTTATCTCCTAATCTTCAATAATGAGAAAAGGCTACAATCATTTTTTCCAAGTTGATATGTAAAGACAAAGTTGTCACCAAAATTTCCGCGTAAATCATAGTCTCTACCAACAATGTACTAAATCACACCTCAATGTCGGCCACAATTCTAGGCTTCTTAGCTAAATCGAAGCCCGTTTATTTCTTTTTTTCTATACACCGAGTTGTGGTGACATGGAAATGGGTTTTCTTCAAAGTAAAAAATTAAATCTCAAGTAATGTCCAATCGCATATCCAGCTGTATTCCATTATATTATTGTTGTCCCAACGGGGCCTAAGGCTAAGATTTTCAATTCTTAAAAAAAAAAAAAAAAATCCAATTTGATGGGTATTGGTTAAATTAATTCTTTATCTGTATTATAATTTTTATGTATTATATTTATTTTAAAATATTAATTTTTATCAAAATTAATTTCTTTAACACGGATATACTTAAAAAGTTAATTAAAAAACTTATCTTTTTTAATATGTGAAAAAATAAAATAGATTAAAATGATGAGACGGAATAAATATTATAATTTTAAAAAATAAATAATAATTTTAATACAATAAAAAAAATTACACAAAATTATAGCTCAGTTGAATATATATATATATATATATATATATATATATATATATATAGTTTATAAAATTTCGTAGAAGCAACCGAATTTATAACATTTTTATTTTTAAAAACAATCACAAAAAAGTTTTAATTAATGAGAATTCCCTGAATGTTCCATCTTCTAGAGAAGGCGCATTTAACTCGGATGAGGAGCATTACATAAAGGATGTTAAGGATACTTAATTAATACTGAAATTATGGGACCACAACATTAATTTTAATTATTAAATAAATTTACAATTAAACTTTGGCCAACTTTACATCTAGCCTTTTTCTTTGTTTTCTAAAATTGACGCGGTTTTGGAATCGTTTGCATGGACAAGTTGAAGGTATCTTTCAATTTTTAGCTCTTGGTCTTTTATGAGTTTAACTCGTTACATTAAGATATTTCGATCTAAATTGAAAAAATTGATCAAATTAAATTAATTTAAAATTTTGATTCATTTTTTTATTCATTTCAGTTCAGTTTTTAATTTTAAAAATTTCGGTTATTTCGGTTCAGTTCGATTTTAATCAGGAAAAAATAAAAAAAAAATTGAACCGAACCGATTAGTGATAATAATATGTTATTTTTAATAATATAAAGAAATTAGATCATATTAAAATTAAAATATTTTAATTAAATTTGAAAATATTAAAAATAAAGTGTAAAAAATAAAAAATTTATTAAAAATTGAAATCAATCAGACCGAATCAAATCAATTCTGTTCGATTCGATTTCTAATCAAAATTGATTTGGTTTTTAATCAAAATCGATTTGATTTTTTATCAAAATTAATTCGGTTCGATTTTCATAAATACTAAAATTTCAATTTTTTATTTATTCGATTCGGTTCGATTTTAAACCAAACCGACCGAATGCTCACCCTACAAATTCTATCTATAAAATTAGTCGTTCAAGTCGTCGTTGTTAAATAGGTTATATGTAAATATCCTTTTAATTCAAGCATGGATAGATTACATCCGTAAATGTGAATGAAAGTACCACATGATTAATAAAAAAATCTTTTAACACCCGCACCTCTACCCTTAAAGATCTCAATCTCTATAATTTTGAATCGTTCTAGAAAACATATAATTTCAAATATCATAAGGTTTTATTTGTTTTGCGACTACCATTCCCAGTTGTCGGAGATGAATCACTTGACCTTATTTAGTATAAATGAATTCCACAAAGTTTGAACTAATTTTATTGATTTTATTATAATTGATATGGCCGAAATAAAATTGTGTCGCGATTGATTAATCTGCAAGAAATAAAATATGAGGTGTTGGCACCTATGACAGACACTCTGACGCTCAAGTCAATAAACTAAAGAAAAATATAAGAATTTGCTTATAACTCAAGAGTAGTGGTGTAAGAATACATACCTTGGTCTCTGTGATTGTTGGCTTTTATACTATAAGGAGATGAAGTTAATTATCGCATCTTTTGAAAATCTGATTGGTGTCGGCTAATTGATAGGGAATCCCTTAATTATGGGCTAATCGATAGGGATCTACTGGATTGTAACTGCTAACAGCAATTTTATGTAAAGAATCGACCTATTCGGGAGAGTGCGAGTCTTTGATGAAGAACTGAGTGCTATAGTGTCCGGATCTTCCTTTCTATGGGTGGGAACACCTATCGGCTTATCAGACCCTTACCATGTAGTCTTGTCTTATGATGACAGCTCATGGCTTACTTTGGGCCATTATTGTGTTACATTAGCTGTCCCCCATTGGTCTTCGATTCTTTAGATTCGAAGGTGAAGGTTGTCTTCACAATTTGGGGCACCTGACATGTTTAGGTTGGCTTTTCATGCTTGTGTTGCTTTGCCTGATCTTGCCCATAAATAATGATTGCCCTGTTTTCTTAAGCCGCACAACTTGCAAATAAAGCCATCATATAAAAATCCTTCTCCTCAAAAAACCATTTTTACTTATAACTAAAATTTATACTTTTAGAGAAGACTCGACCACTCCTCTTTTCTTATTTACAGACTTCCTTACTCAAGGTAACTCTTTTTCGCATCTTTTCTAATAGCAATGAATAGGAATACTTGTTCTTCTTCTTCTAGTGGAAGTTCTGCCTCAAACTCTTCCTCTGACAACCCCATTCGTGCTCTGGCTCTTATCGTTTCACTGAGGGCGGTCCACGAAAGCAAAGGCAGCCTGATCAGTGATATAGTTTCCATAATAACTGAGAAAGACATAGAACATCTTCATGACAAATACCACATCTCTCGAGAAATCTTTCGCGTAGATGACCAGATCCTTGCAGAGGATACCATCATGGCATATGAAGAGCATCTGAAGGTAGGTCTTTAGTTCCCCACGAATCCATTTTTTATCGAGGTTCTTTGATTCCACAAGCTATCAGTCTCCCAGCTGCACCAAAACAGCTAGAGGATCTTGGTGGCCTTTCGGTTCGTTTGCTTTAATAACAATATTAAGCCAAGCATGGCACTTTTTTCCTAACTGTACCAGTTGGGTACACGAAAGAATAAAGAGTTCTGGTTGTTTAGCGGGAGAAAATGTCAGACACTCTTTGACTGAATCCCCTCATCTTTGAAACACTGGAAGAATAAATTTTTCATTCTCCGCCACTGGGTGTTTGGGGGTTTTGGTCCCATCTGTACCAGCTGGAACGTGTATGTAGAACTAAGAAAGGATGGGTTCCAGCCCTGGAGGAGTGAGTAAGAGGCCTTGGACTTCCTCCAGATGATGGCCACGTCCCAAAAAATAAACATCTTCCAAGCAGTGAGGAACGATGTTTTATCTTGGCAGAGCCATCTCCAGGCGAGGCAGGCTTAGGGTCCTCACTCGCTTAGCCTTTCCTGCCACAGGGAAAACACTCTCCGGCTAGCGAGCAGGGTATTTTTCTTTCCAACTATTTTTGTATTTCAAACTATCTTATTTACTCTTTTTTTTTTGTTCTATGCAGATATGGCTGTATCAAAAGCCAAATTCGCTGAGACTGTTTGTGCTGCTCAGAAAGGCAAAGCTGCTGCTCAGAAAGGCAAAGCTGTTGCTAGAACGACTGCGCCTCCACCTAAGTGTGCTCGTCGTGCCAAGGAGATTATCACTCTTCCTCCTCCTCCATCCCCTCTTGTAACAGAAGAATCGGCCCCTATTAAGCCCAAGTCTTCTACAAGGGGCACCTCTGCAGCAGTCCCTGCTTCTATTGAGCCGTCAGCTGAGAATACTGGTGCAGAATTCCAATGGCCTTATAGCATCCAACACCTAGCGTTGGCGCTAACTCGAATGGTCATCGCCTGAAGGCAGTCGAGATGGATGACCTCTTCGACAACATCATGCACTCTACCATAGAGAGTGTTCTCTGCGCCTAAATGGCCAAAGAGCGAAATAAGGCTTTGAGGCGAGAATTTGGGGCCTATGAGACAGTCAAAGGTCTCCTACAAGACGAATGCTTGAGGCTGAAGGCTTGGGTTGAGGAAGTGGAGGGCACTATGAAAGAGACGCTGGAGTCTGTGGACAAGCTCTAGTTGGACCTAGACTAGGCCAATGCTTTAAAGCTTGTCCTTGAGAATCAGGCTAAAAATGCCGAGGGTAAAGTGGCTATCTTCCAACAACAAATCTAGGAGCTGCAGTCTCAAGTTAAGGAGAACCGGGCCGTCTTTACCAATATCGTTGAACTAGAAGCAAAACTTCAAGAGACGATGGCCTGGGGAGGAGAGATGTTCATTGAGGGTCAAGACTCGGTAAAAAAGGAGCTAGTGAAGCGGTTTTCTTCTAAGAACTTTGCTTTGATAGATGACATATTTCCAGAGAAGGAGGGAGAGGATGAGCAAAAGGAGGAGAGGATTGACGACATCGATTGAGTCTCTATAGAAAATGTAATAAACGTAGAGAATGTTAATGTAACAGAGACTCGGAACGAGGGAATTGAATATATCTCTCCTCCCATGTAATCTTTTGTGATGTAATAAAAGTATCTCCTCTCGTGTCTTACATTATTATTATTTTTTACCAAGTGCTTTTATGATCGATACTCGACCATAACACTCGTCTATCCAAAAAATATTTTAAACAATCTCTAAAAAATTGCTAAGGGATTAACGCCCGATCAAAAAGAACTTAGTAATTATTGCTTTTGCTAGAAAATGACTAAAATAGGCTCACTAAACGAACATAACTCCTAGTCACTGGCCTAACTGGTGGCCCTGAAATAAATAACTTGAGAAATTTCCAAAACGGGACCAACACCCAGAGATTTGGCCTAGCGGATACCCACCTCTCGGCCTTGCATAAAATGCCTTGTTTAGTAGGACTAACATCTGGATTGTGGCCTCATATAAAATGCCTTGTTTAGTGGGACTAACACTTAGATTAGGTGGCCTAGTGGAACTCACCTTGTGACCTAGCATAAGATGCCCTGTTTAGCGGGACTAACACTCGGATTAGGTGGTCTGGTGGAACTCGCCTTGTGGCTTGGCTTAATATGCCTTTTTTTAACTTGACGAAAAGAAATTGTTCCGGATTGATGGTGATGTTTCTCAAAACGAACACCCTCAATGGTATTAACATGAACGTTTTCATTTGGAGTGCTAGCTCTCTTAATGGATGGATTAGCTATGTGCTCCTAATCTGCAACCCCAGAAAATAATTACACAAAAATCACTTTTTCGCAATTCAAAGAAGGTCTTTTATGTTCACTCATTTTTCTCAGTCTTTTCGTTTTTCCACACTTCTTTTCATATAAGAGTTGTGTTCAACCCAACTATCACAGTATCGCAGATACTAATATATCTATATGATAAGTCCTTTTCAAAAGAAAACGAAAAGATCTTTTATTTGTAACAGTTACAGATAGGTTGTAGATCTTTTAAATATTACTATTTCATAATAATAATAAATAATTAATATTAATAATAATAACATCTTTATTAATATTATTATTAATTATACTAACGGGCTCTTAGCCCATTAATATGACATAGCACATCAATGACGTTCTTTTGTATGTGACCCAATAGGCTCACATTAATTGGCAATAAGTCCAGTCCCACAAGACCCATAAATCATAAGCGGTCTCTAGCAAGACATTATAACTACCCAATTAATATGAGGATCGATAGTCCGATAAAGACTAATAAACAGAACATGTATTAATCCTTTTGTCACACGATATCTAGTTTGAATATAAGTCATAGTCAATATCAAACTTATAATGTTTAAACTTATGATTTCTCAATCCCTAAGTAGACTGATAAAATCAAATTATATTGATCACATTATCAATTCATTTGAGCATAGTCATACATTTCTTAGTCTCACTTATCGAGGGGCCCAGAAGATATCTCTCTTGAAGAGAGGAACAAATTCTATCTTGATTGTTCAATATCCTCTACATAATTTTTATTATGTTCAATCATAATCTTTATGATTATCCGATTAAAGATAATGTTTGGTAATGTCAAAATACAACAATCCTTATGTTGAAAACTATGACAATCTCAAGTCAAAAGATTAAAATATAACTATCTTGAGATTCACTTATGACAATAACTCATGTAGTGATCTCAATGTGAGTCCATCTAATACTTTATTCTCTAACAAGTATCTATGATTATTGATTTATATCAACATACATATATCTCATGATTATCAATCAATAATCATACTAGTCATATTTTATTATTATCATCATAATAATAAGTAATCAGAAATGTTAATTATTATTATGTAACATACAAACAAATAATAATAATAATAAAACCACTTTTATTAATAAAGAAAATGATATACAAAAATGTCCAAGATAATGGCTTAGGAAAAATACACTAATAATAATGTCATGTGATTAAAACCTAGAAAATCCTCAATTATTCCTATTCCCAACTTATTAAGTTCCTCCAACCTGTCCTTAAACTCAACCTCAAATGTAGACCATACACATGCTCAAAACTTCTTCCTCCTCTATGCTCCTCTCCATTTTTTTGCCCAGTTTACTCAAATGTGTCTTGCACACATTCTGTGTTCAACTTCTGGTAGCAACTCATCAATAGCAGAAATCAATGCCTTGCAATATATAACAAAATTAAAGAATTGTATTATAAATAAATATAATATATGTATCAATAAAAAACAAAAAAAAAAAAGAAGGCATTTTAATAAGGTAAATACATGTTGATACATTTTCCTCCTCTCTGCTCCTCTCCATTTTTTTGCCCAATTTACTCAAATGTGTCTTGCATACTTTCTATGTTCAACTTCTGGTAGCAACTCATCAATAACATAAATCAATCCCCTGCAATATGTAACAAAATTAAAGAATTGCATTATAAATAAATATAATATATGCATCAATAAAAAACAACAAAAAAAGAAAGCATTTTAATATGGTAAATACATGTTGGTACCTTTTACATGTTAGTTACAAAGGTCCATCCATCCCCTGACCGAATATGAAGGTCTTTAATTAAATGCTTGATGAACCATTTTCAAGTAGTTTTATCTTCAATACCAACCATTGCTCAAGCTACCGGATACATTTGGTTATTAGCATGCTTTGATACTACAATCAACAACGGACCCTTATTTTAAGGAATGCACCATCTAAACTTAGAGTTCTCCTGCATCCTTCAAGCATTTCATCTCTAAGTGCCTTGAAACAGACATAAAACACAGTGAAAATCAATTTTCCATCACCAGACTGCTTACTATTAACAATGCGGATCGAACCTAGGTTGCTTCTCTTTATCTCATCAGTATAATCATGCAATTTACCATATTCAATCTTATAACCACCTAAAGCCTTAGATAAAACCTTCATCTTTGCCCTTCTGCAAACAATTCTACCTACATGAACTTTCAGCTCTTCTCCACATAATTTTTGAATCTCTATAAGCTTAATCTCAGGCTGAGATATTATTCTCTTTTTAAATACTCTTGCAATGTAATCAAAATTGACAAGTTTATTCTTGTTTGATCTCTAACACTTATGGCAATGATTGTAAGTTTTCACCACAAAATTTCCAGTTTTTTTCTCAAGACCAGTATAAAGTATCCATGGACATCCTTCCTTTCATCTAACCCTTACTCTGTCTTTATCATTTTTAACCAAAGTCAATTGTACACCCTTAGCCACACCATACTTCCTAATAGCATGCCTAAATTGGTTTATATTCTCAAAAATCAAACCAAGCTCCCATTGAGGAATTGCACAATCTTCATCATAATAAATATTATTATTCCTCTTTTTACTTTGAACTTCTTTTTCCTCACCTTCAGAATCATCAGAACTAACTAACCTACTATCTGGATCATCACTGTTTAGATTCTCTTCAGTTCCACCTGTTCTCTGACCAAATATACCATCTTGCTTATCATTCTCATTAAAAGCAGCATAGTCTTTAGCTGGTCCTAGTTGAACATCAAGTGCATCCCCATCTTTTCTTCCTTGAGATCTACTTTGTTTATACTTTTTAAGATTATCTCTTACAACCTGCAATTCAACATCCACATCACTTTCTTCTAATGTATCAATATCATTAACATCCTCAATTGATTCTTCACTTTCACCGTCTTCTTTCTCTTTATCATCAACTCCAATATCCTCTACACTAATATCCTCTAAATTAATATCATTAGCTTGAACATCAACAGTAGCTTCTAAATCCTCTCCTTCACTATTATTTGATTCATCGCAGGAACCAAAATGCCCACTATTCTCAGTAAAATCAATAGTTACATTATACTCAGCAATGATAGGAACATCAACACTATGAGAGACATAAAGGTCTATTGTATCTCCTTACTTAAGACCTTGAATAATCTCTATTAACACTTGATCTGGCCAAACTTTCCTAAAATCTTCATTCTCATTGCCTCTCTTTCTAAAATACACACCTTCAACAGCCACATACCCTAAGTCTTCCACAAATGAGAACATCCCTAACATTGATAGTTTATTAGGGTCAACCCAAGGGACCATCGAGAACCGTCCATCTCTATAGCTAGGGTATGGGTCATTTACGAATTTACCACCATGATGCCATCTAAGACAAATGGTAAACGTTGACATGCTGTGCACACCAAATTAAAGAAATAAAAGGAATAAATTAATTAAACTATGTTGGACCACAATGACTGCATATGTAAGTTATTGAAAAAGACTAGAGAAGAGCAAAAACGAAGAGAGGACAAAGACATCACAATGAATGCCTTTACATTATCAACAAATAACATAAACACCACCTACTCAAGAAATGCAACTAAACACTAATAATGTTGCTCAATATTTAACAATGTCGATAAACTTCAATCATAGAACATACCTGCAACTTCACTCTTTCGTGAACCGAAATTTGCTGGATAAGTTCTTAGAATCGTTGTAAAACTTCTGTTTTTAATACAATGAGAGTATAAAATTAGAGATTAGAGATTCATCAGATTTCTATTTTTAATTTGGGGTTAGGGTTATTTACGATATTTTTCTATCTTTGCACGTGGATTGCTGAATCTGACACGTAAAGAATTTTATCCACATAGGTGTGAGTATAACTCACATGTAAAGATATATTATTTGAAGGGACTATTAAATGTCAATTTTAAAAGGTTAGGAGACAAAAGAGAATAATTTAAAGTTGAAGGGGTAAAATGATAATTTAAAAAAAATTAGGGGAAAAAAGATATTTTTACCTATTTTATTTATATACTTCGCACACTAGACTTTTATATATATATATATATAAATATAAAGATGGTCATAGACTCTGACCGACAAAAACATATATTGACAGGTATCAATACTATATATATAAATGTAAAAAGGGAAAATAATAGCATCTGCTAAAATGCTCGTACTTATATTTTATAACAACAATTTATTCTTTTATTTAATTGATTGGGAAAAAAATATAGATATTTATTATTGTTTAAAATCTTCAATTCGATTGGTTAGATGAATTTTTATTGAAATTTAAATTAATCAAGGAAATATATTTCCATTTAAATTTCAATTAATTAAAGAATTATTTAAATACTTAAATTATATTTAATTAATTTTTTTGTTATAATTCAAAACAAAGTTTAAGAAAAATATTAATTCATAATTTTTAAACAATTTTACCCTGAAAAAGAATAATATTTTTAGTGAAAATATTTGAATTACTTGATAATAAATTAATAATAGAGTCTAGTGAAAATATATTTAGTGTAATAAATATATGTTAGTCGCCAATGATGTTTAGCAACATAATTGGTGGCTAATATTATAAATAATTAACTTAATAAAAAAAACAACTTACACTAATAAAGAAAATATATGAAAAAAAGTTCTATTTAAATTTTATTAAAAGTATAATCTAAATTAATTTTTATAAATATATTTAAATTTTTATAATAGTAGAAAATACGTTACTCTTTTTATTAAAATTATAAGTGCATATAAACTCCATTTCAAAAAAAAACGTGCATATAAACTTTAATTATACTAAGAATAAAAGGTTTTAATGCATCGAATAATTTATTATAAATAATAAAACTTGGAATTAATATCTTTACTATATATTTTTTTAATCAGTCTCTCTATATATATATTCAAAGAAGGGCATATAAATTAATTATAATACATTAATTATATAAAACTATATAATATCACATTTATTTTTATATATTTTTTAAATTTCTTATGATATTTTTATAATAAATTTATTTGGTTCATTGTGTATTTATAATAGTACTAAAATTATTAAAATTGTATAAAAAAATTTTAAAATATAAATAATTTTATTTTATTTTAGATAAACTTTATAGTATAATTTTATGACCTATTAATTTAAAAATTTTTAAAGAATAAAATATTTACTTACAAATTAAAATTATTTAAAAAATTTAAGAATTTTGATAATATGAATAACTTTGTTATTATTAGGTTTTGTTACTCATAATAATACTAATAATTCCATTTTATACTTTCCATTTATATATATTAATATTAATAATAAGATAAATTATTACTATATCTCTAAAATTTAATCTAATTAATCAAAATATCCCTTAACTTTTGTAATTTTTTTAAAAGGTCCCTATGATTTGATTTCGTTATTAAGTAAGGACATCCGTTCAATTAAAAGGAGCTCTCACATTAATTATGAAAAAAATACCTTATTACCCTTAGTTAAAATAAAATTCTAAATCAGGTTAGGGAGAAATAATATATTATCAGCCATTGCAAGTCCATAATATCAACTAGGTAATCATATTTGATTGTATTTGCATCAACTTTGGCCTCTATAATATATTTCTCTGTGTAATGAAAAGTATCCTAACAATCATGAGAACTACTACACTGCAAATCTAATCTTATATATCTCATGGTTTTTGGATTTGAAAACCTCTGGTTCTACACTCTCATACAAATTCCTCCTTCACAGTTGATGGTACTAGATTTCTTTTTAGGACATGCAATTGCATTTCTCTCTTACAATAAATATAATTTGAAAATTTTCAACACTTGACTAGTGTACTTGAGTAGCTTCTGCTCATCATCCAATTAGGGATGGCAACGGATTGGGTATTTTCGGATATCCGATCCGACCGAACCCTAATAGAATGGATTTGGGTAGTTATAATCGGGTTTGGGACGGATTCGAATTTTAAAAATAATACCCGTTGCGGGTTCGGATCGGATTCGGATTTTATGTACAGGGTACCCACTACCCGAACCCGTTTATATAAATAATTAATTTAATATAAAAAATATATTTTACAATAATATTTATAAATTTTTTTTATATATTTTTATTTAAAAATTTAAATTTAAATATTCTTTAAAAATATTAGATTTTTTAAATGAAAATTAATGAAAAATATTTTTTATATAAATTATTAATTAAAATATATAAAATTAAACGGGTTCGGATTTTATTCGGATAATAATAATCGGGTTTGGGACGGATTCGGATAATTTAAATTAATTTTTAATCGGATTCGGAACGGATTCGGATATTACTAATATAAATCGGGTTCGGGTTCGGGTTCGGGTTCGGGTAGTTTAATTTTTGCGGGTATCCTACCCGTTTACATCCCTACATCCAATCGTAAGCTTTGGACCTGGTGTGTTCAGTATGTAAATTTAACGAGAGAAACAAAATTAATATTGTCTTAAATATTATTAAATTTATTTGCCGGATGTGATTAGCCTCTGTGATTCGTTTAATTTTCCAAACAACATAGCACCATGCAACCAAGATAGCCCTAAAAAATAATAATAGAAGAAAGCATGCCTAAGATGGATAGTAATGAACCTAAATTTTCTTTTTATGAATTAATTATTTCTTTTATTTACAAGGATACAACCATGTAAATAAGCAATAGGCTCTTTCTGTAAAACTCCAGGATGTTGTTGCGATGAGTCTAGAATTGTTATCAAATTGATATTTCTTATGTGTAACTTCATCTAGAGTTTGCTCTTTCTATTTTCTTTTTTTTTTTTTTCATTTTAATGGTACTTGTTGAATTGAGATTCAGTATGGTCACTGGATGTAGACACCTGAACTGTAGTTTGATTTGATGGGCATATCAATGAATTGTGATTGATTTGATGAGAAGTGAATGCCTTTGAGATTTCATACGAGTTTCTCCATGCTCGATCTTGAGGAAGGGACATGCAAAATATGAAAAAATGGTCAGGGGTCTATCGGGGATGCCTCAGTATAGACCATCCTATGTTTAAGTCAGATCTACAACTTTTAGAGTGATGCCTTAATGAAAAGAGATGCAAAGAGAAATAAAATAGAGAAGAGAAGAGAAGAGAAGAGAAAGTTCCAGAGAGAAAAGAGAGAGGATGTGTCCAAGAGTATATATGAGAGTGTGAGAGAGACAGAGTTGGAGAGAATGTGGAATCCCATCTTTGGGGTTAGATCAGTGGTATATATACCAATTGATCTTTCTGAAACTCCTTGAGTCATGTCCCATCGGGCTAGACAGGGTTATCTTCTTGCAGGTGTGTCAGACAACTTATTAATAATTGGTGGTTGGCTAATAAATGCAAAGTCGGTGAGACCATAACTCATCTACCACTGGCGTCAAGTCAGTCTATTTTACCTATATGCGCATTTATGGCCTTGGCGATGCATCGAGGAGATGACCAATGCATAGGAGGTCAGCATCATATCCTAGTCTCATTAGGTTGTGCTCAGATCGCCTGATCTATATTGAGGTGGGTCCCCCTATAAACTTATAATTGTTTGGGCTTGCATCCAATACCGAGCCTTGAAGAAGTCTACCCATCTGTTTCGGGCTTTGAGAGGATTATGAGTGTTGCTATAATCTTTACATCTCATAGGTTGGGCTTTCTATTGCTCACTCGAACCAGTCAGTGAGGTTCATAGAACCCTTCTGAATCCCGTGTACTCGTGTCGTGATCTTAATGGGCCCTGTTATTTATATGTTATTACATGCCCTTTTACTCCTCCGCAAGTTATTTATGATGATTGGAGGAGCAAATTTAATCTTAAGGAGCCATTATGGACGATTTTCGATGTATTTCCCTTTGAGAAACATGCTCTCATCATTATCAATTCTCGAATAGGTGCCATTAAATGAAGGCAATGATTATCGGGGGGGAGGGGGGTTTGAAGAATTGCTATGCAAGGTATTTTGGGGAGTTGAATCAAAATTTGAATTCTGCAGCCTATAAAGGCCTTCTCCTAAATGCTTTAGTATACTTTGGCATTTTGAACTTTGTTTTTCTACTTTGAACTATCCTCTTCCTTCACTTTCTATATTGGGTTTTGCTGCTATAGGTACGTCTCTTTTTGCCATGGCTCCTATTGAGTTTCCTCAGGTCGAGATGCTCCCTTCCAATGTTACCTCTAGCAACCTCCGTCAGGCTATTCCTAAGGTGCTTTTATCCGCTCCTTCTTATTATATTCGAGCTCCTTGTTCTATCAAGTGAATCACACTTTTTCTTCTCCTCCTCCTACTAGTCTTGAGGATGCTTAAAACGGGAAAAAGTTAGTTTTCTTCCTGAAATAGTTTCAGTACAAGCTGTCTTTTCCTCCTTCCCATTTTTTCATTTTTAGGTTTTATAGGGTCTCTCCTACGATGTTAACACCTAATTCTATCTTGTTCATGAGAGCCTTTAAGGCAGTGTGTTGGGGCTAGGGTTTTAGCCATCTGTTAGCCTATTCAGGTCTTTCTTTAGTATTACTAGATGAAATAACGAGTTCTGGAGTTTCAATGGTCTGATGGGTCTGTCTCTTTTTGTTGGTCATAAAGACTCTATCTATCACTAGATAAAGAGTTTCATCATTTTCTATTTAAGAGGAGAGCATGAGTGGGGTTTTGATACTGCTTGGGCAGACGTTGATCCCTCTTGCAATATTTTTCCTTGTTTGTCAAAGTGGAAGCGGTTATAATTTGCTCGGCTAGTCTCTCTTCCCTTCAAATATGAAGTTTTCAAGTGTCTCAATCTCCCTCTTGCGAGTGATTGTTGAGCTAATGGTACTTATTGCTTTATTTTTATGTTTATGGTTCTCTTTTTGTTAATTAAAACTTATTTTTGTGGTCTTGTGGCTTTTGTCATTCCAAATGGCAGAAACTTCAATGCCTATGAATTTCACTTTGTCTAAGAATTTTATCAAGCAAGCAGTCAAGCAGTTCACTCGTCGGAAGACCATGGAGGTCGTTCATGAGTTGTTGGGACCTGACCCTTATTGGAAGGAAGACGTGCTTCCTTTGGCGATTGTGAGACTGCATTTTGAGGGGTCACTAAGGAGGGAGCTACTGGCATGGGTCTATGGACAATGTAGGTGCCCTAGTGATTGCTCAAGACAACCCTCATAGTTCAGCCAGGATCCCTAATGTTTATGTGCTCCCGTTCGATCACTTCTTGAATGAGGAGGAAAGGACTGAACTTGTTAGGAAAAATTCATAGGCTTCATCCTAGAGGTCTAAACCTTCTCCTCCTTAGAAGAAAAAGAGAAGGTTAGTTAAGGAGAGAAAGATTCATGAGCCTCAAGGCAGAGAGGCCACCTCGGGTGATCATAGGAGAGGTGCTCCTAATGCGGTAAGGGGAGGCAATGAGGGTTTGTCTACTAGTGTCAGCACAGAGTTACCTCAAGCTCTTATTCCTCACAAGTCGTGGGTTGCTTATAGCCTAAACCATGAGATGACACCTACTTCTATTGCAAAGCTTCTCTGTAACCACCTTTTTGGGTCTTCTCTTGATATCTTCGACCCTCAGCTCTTGGGGACCTTTTGCCATCTGGTCAAGTCTAGTGCTCAGTCACAGGACAGCAGCTCGAAGCCGGTGGAAGAGCTTTTCTTAACTCCAAAAGACAAGTCCTCCTAGTACCTTCTTTATTTGCCTATTTTGCCTATTTGCCTATGCGGTAAGGGGAGGCAAGAGGAGGTTGCTCGTGTTGCGCCTTGCTAAAAGAGGAACATGAGGCTGAGGTGAGGAGATTGTCTCAGGTCCAAGCTAATGCGAAGCTAAAAATTGAGGGTTTGCTCTCGCGGACTAACCATCTCGAGGGTGAGCTTTTGAGGATATCCGATGATTTGAAGCATGCTCATCATCACTTGGAAAAGTTTTGGGAGGATTCTATCAATATAAGTTGGAGGTGACCAAGCTCTCTGCTCGTTGTATAGAGTATGAGGTAGCCATAGTGAATATGCGTAAGAAAACTGAAGGCATTGTGAGGACCACGTATCCAAATACGTATAGTCTGATGAGCACAAGTCCAATATCTAAACTCTGCTATGCGTTTTTATGCTAGTGGCTGCAATTTGGGGCTAAACGTCGATCAGGATGAACCAAGTAAGCCTCTTAGTGCTCTTTGACTAGCTGAGTGTGATTCTGATGGTGAGGATGTGAAGTATGGCCCTAACGACTTGCCAATTAAGAAGCTTGCCAAGGCCTTTGTCTCGAAGACCTCGGCTTCCAAGGCTCTTACCTCCGCTTCTTGTGGTACCTTAAGGAAGGATAGTGATCCAGCTGGTCAGATGACTGCCGATCCCAATTGAAACGACCTAGAAATCGGACCGCTACCGGCGCTAGGATCCAGATCGGCATAAGGCCGCCGGGACCCATAGTAAGCCTGACATACATCCTGTAAACCTGTTTAATCCCATACATGATCAACACATACATAAAAATTTTGAACTTTTCTTTTCATTCATTCACCAAACTCAACCTGTGCATGCACTGTTCATAAACATTAACCCCTCTTTGGAGTCCTCATCAAAGCTCCAATGGGGTGACAACATATATTAAGTTTGGTTTATATAAACATCATAAAACATTTCATTAAAAGATCATGTAACCGAAAAGGGATTAACAACATACTAGGGTCAAGCACAAACAATTCACATCACGGATGAACTTGTCACCATGTAGCCCTCTACACAGTCTAATCATGCCAGGGGCGTAGAGCAGGCACGCCTGGACTTCCATATCATAACATACATATCCAATAGTGCCGGAGGCGTAGTGCAGGCACGTCCGGACTTTCCCTTACATAGTGCCAGGAGCGTAGAGTAGGCACGCCTGGACTTCCATATCCTATCATCATGTCATAACATATGAGGGCTAATGGATCATTCAACATTCAACCACATCAACAACGTAATATACAATGCACATATTCGTGAATTCTAATGCAAGCACCCTAATATATCTCATGGCATTCATGATGCGTGAATCATGCTAAAACTTTCCTTATTTGTTTGAAACATAAAGGGTTATTCCACTCACCTCTGGCTAGCTCTGACAAGACATTGAAGCAGCTGACTCACTGCTGGGGTCCTCGGTTCCTTGGGTCCGAACCTACACAGGTGGACTCAAATGAGGGACCAAACATACATAAACATGACTCTAAAATACTCCCCAAAAACCCCCTAAAACCTCTTAAAACAATCATAGAAATCATGCAAAGGAGGGCTGAACAGGAAACTATCGGCGGCAGGTTCAGCGGTCGAAAGTCCCTCCAGAGCCGAAAGTCATGCACCTTCGGCGGCACTTTAGGCTGCCGAAGGTTCCCTCCAGAGACGAAACTCATGCATGTTCAGTGGCACCTTCGGCGGCCGAAAGTCCCTTCCAGAGCCGAAAGTCCACTTTCGGGGGCAAGGTTCGGCAGCCAAAAGTTGGCCACCACAGGCAGGTTCGGCGGGCGAAAGAGCCTTCGGCTGCCGAACCTGGGTCCTCCCAAAGTGGCAGAACCCAGCCTTTCTCATGCATAAATGCCTCCCAACTCATTCAATCATGCATTTTCCTATTCTACAACATCCATACTCAAGCATATAAGCTCCTAGGGGCTTCAAACTATCTTAAACCCCAACTACAACACATCAAACATGCATATTCAACATACATTGTTCATAACACACATTTAACCAAAAACTCATCATAAACCTACACATGCAATTCTACCCCAAGAAACTTCATAAAACTTGCTTAAAACATGAAATGAACTATGGATCTACTCTTACCTCTTGAAGAATGAGAGGAGAGACGATCCTAGCTCGGAGATGGGGAGAAATCAACTCTTTGGTCTCCAAGCTTCAAAACTTGCTCTTTTTGTTCAAATATCTTCAAATCAACATAAAGCTTGTTAAAACATGAAAGATCGGAGGAAAAACATCAAAGATCAACCACGGGAGAGCAGGAACTCACCGTGGCCGAAAATGGGGAGAAAACTCGCCCGTTTCAGCCATGGAGCTCTTATATAGGGGCTGCCTCGGCAGCCTAAAGTGCCTCCAAAACTCATGCAAGTTCGGCGGCCGAACATGACCTTCGGCAGCCGAACCTTTGCCACTTTCGGAAGCCTAACTTGCCCCCCTATACTATCCAATGTTCGGCGGCCGAACTTGAGGTTCGGCGGCCGAACTTGAGGTTCGGCGGCCGAACCTGGAAATGCATCCATAGTCTTTTTCATTCAAAACTCAATTTCCTTCTTGTTTAAAATCATAAAATACATTAAAACATTTCATGAAAACATAGTTTTATCCTTCTAGAGGTTTCCGACATCCGAGATTCCACCAGACGGTAGGAATTCCGATACCGGAGTCTAGCCGGGTATTACATTCTTCCCCCCTTAAGAACATTCATCCCCAAATGTTCACCAAACAAACATATCATGGCATAAAAACATAAACACACAACAAAACACATAACACTCACCTTAGAAGAGATGAGGATATTGCTGGAGCATGGACTCCCGTGTCTCCCAGGTACACTCCTCGATGTTGTGGTGATTCCAAAGGACTTTCACCATCAGGATTTCCTTGTTTCTCAACTTTCTGATTTGAGTGTCAAGAATCCGCACTGGTTGCTCAACATAGGTGAGATCTTCTTGGATCTCCACATCAGTCTCACTAAGAACCTTGCTCGGATCTGACACAAATTTCCTTAACATGGAAACATGGAAAACCGGATGGATTCTCTCCATTGAAGCAGGCAAGTCCAGCTTGTACGATACACTCCCAATCTTTTGCAAGATCTCGAAGGGTCCAATATACCGTGGAGCTAGCTTACCTTTCTTCCCAAACCGAATCACCCCCTTCATCGGAGACACCTTGAGCAATACCAAATCCCCCTCCTGAAACTCCACTTGCCTTCTGCGGATATCTGCATAACTCTTTTGCCTGCTTGCAGCAGTCTTGATCCTTTCTCTGATTATGGGCACCACTCTGCTGGTGATCTCTACAAGCTCAGGCCCTGCCAAGGCCCTTTCCCCAACTTCTTCCCAGCAAACAGGTGACCTGCACTTCCTTCCATACAAAGCTTCATATGGAGCCATCCCTATGCTAGCATGATGGCTGTTATTGTAGGCAAACTCCACCAAGGGTAGATGCTGCCTCCAAGAACCGCCAAAATCCAGCACACACATTCTGAGCATATCCTCAATTGTCTGGATGGTCCTCTCTGACTATCCGTCCGTCTGTGGATGGAAAGCAGTGCTAAAATCCAACCTGGTACCCATAGCATTTTGCAGACTCCGCCAAAATCTAGAGGTGAACTGGGGTCCTCTATCAGACACTATTAAAACAGGAACCCCATGCAACCTGACAACCTCATCAACATACACCTGCGCCAACTTGTCCACAGAATAGCCACTCCTGACAGGGATGAAGTGAGCAGATTTGGTCAGTCTGTCCACAATCACCCATATGGAGTCTAACCTATTGGACGATGCCGGTAATCCCACCACGAAGTCCATAGCTATGTTCTCCCATTTCCACTCTGGAATAGGTAGTGGGTTAAGCATTCTAGCCGGCTTCTGATATTCCAGCTTCACCCTCTGACATACTTCGCAGGCTGACACAAACTGTGCCACTTCTCTTTTCATAGCTGGCCACCAATACACTCTCTTCAGATCTTGATACATTTTGGTGGCTCCAGGGTGAACACTGTATCTGGCATTATGAGCCTCTCTCATAATGTCTCCCTTCAGACCTACGTCATCTGGTACACACAATTTGCTCCCATAGCGGAGGATCCCCTTGCTGTCAAATCTAAACTCTTCATTCTTGCCTGACTGAACAGTCCTGGCAATCTTCACTAACTCTGGGTCCTCATGCTGTTTCTGAGCCGTCTGATCCAAAAACACGGGTGCCACTCTCATCTAGGCTATCAAAGCACCTGTACCAGACAACTCCAACTGCAGGCCTTCATTAATGAGCTCGAAAAACTGCCTCACCACTGGCCTCCTCTCTGCTGAAATATGGGACAAACTGCCAAGTGATTTCCGGCTTAAGGCGTCTGCCACAACATTCGCCTTACCCGGATGGTACTGAATCTTGCAATCATAGTCACTGAGCAGTTCTACCCATCTTCTCTGCCTCAAATTCAGCTCTCTCTGACTCAGGATGTACTGCAGGCTCTTATGATCTGTGAAGATCTCACATTTTACCCCATAAAGGTAGTGCCTCCACATCTTCAGTGCAAAGATCACCGCTGCCATCTCTAGGTCATGCGTAGGGTAATTCAACTCGTGCTTCTTCCGCTGCCTAGAAGCATAAGCAATCACCCTTTCATTCTGCATCAGCACACAACCCAGTCCCACACGGGACGCATCACAATACACTGCAAAGTCTTCATTACTCACTGGCAGAGCTAACACCGGTGCTGAAGTCAACCTCCTCTTTAGCTCCTCAAAGCTCTCTTCACACTAGTCAGTCCACACAAACCTCTGGTTCTTCTTAGTCAGTCTGGTCATAGGAGCTGTAATCTTAGAGAAGTCCTGAACGAACCTCCTGTAGTAACCTGCCAAACCCAAGAAGCTCTTGATCTCTATCACTGTAGTGGGTCTAGGCCAGTTAGCTACAGCTTCCACTTTCTTAGGGTCTACTTCGATTCCATTTTTTGACACAACGTGCCCCAAGAATGAAATGCTCCTCAACCAAAACTCACACTTGGAGAACTTGGCATACAAGCCGTGTTCCCTCAAGGTTTGTAAGACTAACCTCAGATGATGGGCATGCTCCTCTGCATTCCTGGAATACACTAAGATATCATCTATGAAGACAATAACAAAGTGATCCAGGTATTAGCTAAACACTCTGTTCATGAGATCCATGAATACTGTAGGGGCATTGGTTAACCCGAACGGCATCACAAGGAACTCATAGTGCCATATCTGGTTCTGAATGCTGTCTTCGGCACATCCTCTTCTCTTATCCTCAGTTGATGGTACCCGGATCTCAGATCTATCTTGGAGAAACACCCTGCTCCGGCTAGCTAGTCGAATAGATCGTCGATCCTCGGCAACGGGTACTTATTCTTGGTAGTGACTTTATTCAACTGCCTGTAGTCAATACAAAGTCTAAGGGATCCATCTTTCTTTCTTACAAACAGCACTGGAGCACCCCAAGGTGAGGTACTCGGTCGAATGAAGCCCTTATCTACCAACTCTTGCAATTGCTCTTTAAGCTCTTTCAATTCAGCTGGTGCCATCCTGTAGGGAGGGATAGAGATCGGTCTAGTTTCAGGCATCAACTCAATTTTGAACTCTATCTCCCTAGCAGGCGGTAAACCTGGCAGCTCGTCTGGGAATACATCTAAAAACTCACTGACCACGGGCACTGAGGCGGGCTCTCTGATATGACTATCCAACTCTCTCACATGAGCTAGAAAACCCTGACAACCCCTCCTGAGCAGCCTACGAGCCTGTAGGGCTGATATCATACCTCTAGGTGTACTCCCCCTGTCTCCTCTGAAGACAACCTCTGACCCATCCTGACAACTGAACCTGACTACCTTGTCTCTGCAGTCCAAGGTAGCACCATGGGTAGATAGCCAATCCATAACTAGAATGACGTCAAAATCTGTCAAATCTAGAACCACGAGGTTGACAGAAAGGCATCTCCCCTCAACAAAAACTAGACTATACTGGCAGACTGACTCTGCCACTGATGGGTCGCACTTGGGTCCACTAACCCATAGGGGACACTCTAACCCAGAGACCATCAATCCCAACCTCTCGACGGCCTTCGGAGCAATGAAAGAATAAGATGCATCAGGGTCCATTAAGGCATAAACATCTGAACAACCAATGATGAGATTACCTGACACCACGGTGTTAGATATGTTCGCCTCCTGCTGTGTCATGGTGAAGATCCGTGCTGGGGCTGATGGACCTTCACCTCTGAAACCCGCTGAAGAAGAGGCTGCCCCTCTCCCTCTGCCTCTGCCACTAGCCTGAGTCGCGGCTGGAGCTGCTGGCTGAGCCACACTTCTAGAAGCTGTCTGCTGAGACTGTGCCATAAAAGCTGCTCTAGGACACTCCCGAGCCATGTGTCCCTCTTGCCCACATCTGAAGCAGGCTGTCATCCCAACCAAACATACTCCCTTGTGCGGCTTCCCACACTTCATGCATACTGCATTATCTGCACCTGAGCTCGAGCCACTTCCTAATCCCAGACCTGACTTGATCTTGCTCCAGAACTTGTTCTTTTTAGACTTCCTGTGGCCTCTGTCCCACTTCTTACTGCCTGAAGCTGCTGAACTCAAGGAAGAAGGATCCAACTTTCCCCCGCCTGGGGTCTTGGAACCAGAAGACTGTGCCACTGACTACTTAACTCTTCCCTCGATTATGGCACTAGCCTCCATCCTCTGAGCCATATCCACTATGGCATGGAAACTCTCCCTCTCTGCTGACTGGATCAAGGAGGAATACCTGGAATGAAGCTTCATGATATACCTCCTTGACTTCTTCTGATCTGTGTCAAGATTCTGCCCAGCAAACGGCAATAGCTCCAAGAACCTGTCTGTATACTCATCCACACTCATCTCATCTGACTGCCTCAACTGCTCAAATTCAATCATCTTCAATTCCCTTGAACTGTCAGGGAAAGCCCATCCTGCAAACTCATTTGCAAACTCCTCCCATGATAGGTTGTCCAACCTCGGGTTCACATAGTTTTTAAACCACTCTCGGGCCTTCTTGCATTTTAGTGTGAACCCAGCCATCTGAATGGCTCTACTGTCATCAGCTCCTATCTCATCTGTTATCATCTTGATCCTCTCAAGGTACACAAATGGGTCATCACTTGTTTCAAACTGGGGAGCACCCAGCTTCATGTAATCGGTCATCTTGACCTTGCTCCCTCCAGATGAGCTAGGCTTAGGCATTTGGGTTACTGGGACAGTAGGTTCTGCTGGTGGTGGAGGAGATGCAGCATCCCCTGGGGTAGGGTTTGTTGTACCTGGATAGAAGGATGGGGGTGGGTGTATAGGGTACTGTGAGTATAGTGGGTAAAAAGGTGGGTATGGAATGTGAGAGTGATAGGGGTTAAAGCTGGGGTAATCTGATGTACCTCCCATCGAATACCCTTGATTTTGAGAAAAGGGTGGGTACTGGGGTGGCTGAATAAATCCCGAGGCCTGAGTGCCTCCTTGGGACTCTCCCATGCCCTCTTCCGACATACTCACTCCAAGACTGCCATCCCTCCTCTGATCCACATCCATATCATCCCCTACATCCTCTGACATTCCTCCCTGAACTGTTCCCCTTACTGATCTGCTTCTACCCAGATCCAAAGACCTTCTAGGGTCTCTTACTGCTCTTTCCCTGCTGGACCTACTTGACATTGCCCTGGGCAATGCAGGAGGACGGGCATCTGTGCCCTCGTCCTGGGGTGGCACTCCAGTCAATCGTGCCGATCGACGAGTTCCTCTCATCCTGTTTACTGAAAAACAGCACACATCACATAAAACATTAGCATCAAATGGTTCATGTGCAAACACATGAACCCGCATCATATTCATCACATATCATTAATGCACATGCATAAAATCATGGCATTTCACATCATCATTTAAGACAGGACTCTACATCCTATCCTAGTGGACATGATTTTCCTATTGTGCTTGACCTTCTAGGACATCTATGAGCCCGATATTCTCTATAGGTCCGATCATATGAACCTAGGGCTCTAATACCAATCTGTAACGACTCGGAAATCGGACCGCTACCGGCGCTAAGATCCATATCGGCATAAGGCCGCCGGGACCCGTAGCAAGCATGACATACATCCTGTAAACCTGTTTCATCCCATACATGATCAAAACATACATAAAAATTTTGAACTTTTCTTTTCATTCATTCACCAAACTCAACCTGTGCATGCACTGTTCATAAACATTAACCCCTCTTTGGAGTCCTCATCAAAGCTCCAATGGGGTGACAACATATATTAAGTTTGGTTTACATAAACATCATAAAACATTTCATTAAAAGATCATGTAACCGAAAAGGGATTAACAACATACTAGGGTCAAGCACAATTCTATCCTCATTAACATCATTACATTACATTACTGAATTTTACTTTACATTACATCATTTTCATGTCCACTTCTAACTATTACATAGACATGACTTTACTCTAGCTAACCTCCTGGTCTATCTCGTACCTGCAAACCTGGGGAAATTAGGGAGTAGGGTGAGCTACTAGAGCCCAGTGAGCAGAATAATAAAACATTGTATTTAAAACATGTGATATCATGAAATGCATCACCGCACAAACAATTCACATCATGGATGAACTTGTCACCATTTAGCCCTCTACACAGTCTAATCATGCCAGGGGCGTAGAGCAGGCACGCCTGGACTTCCATATCATAACATACATATTCAATAGTGCCGGGGACGTAGTGCAGGCACGCCCGGACTTTCCCTTACATAGTGCCAGAGGCGTAGAGCAGGCACGCCTGGACTTCCATATCCTATCATCATGTCATAATATATGAGGGCTAATGGATCATTCAACATTCATCCACATCAACAACGTAATATGCAATGCACATATTCGTGAATTCTAATGCAAGCACCCTAATATATCTCATGGCATTCATGATGCGTGAATCATACTAAAACTTTCCTTATTTGTTTGAAACATAAAGGGTTATTCCACTCACCTCTGGCTAGCTCTGACAAGACACTGAAGCAGCTGACTCACTGCTGGGGTCCTCGGTTCCTCGGGTCCGAACCTACACAGGTGGACTCAAATGAGGGACCAAACATACATAAACATGACTCTAAAATACTCCCCAAAACCCCCCTAAAACCTCTTAAAACAATTATAGAAATCATGCAAAGGAGGGCTGAACAGGGCACTTTCGGCGGCAGGTTCGACAGCCAAAAGTCCCTCCAGAGCCGAAAGTCATGCACCTTCGGCGGCACTTTCGGCGGCCGAAGGTTCCCTCCAGAGACGAAACTCATGCATGTTCGGCGGCACCTTCGGCAGCCGAAAGTCCCTTCCAAAGCCGAAAGTCCACTTTCGGGGGCAGGGTTCGGCAGCCAAAAGTTGGCCACCACAAGCAGGTTCTGCTGCCGAACCTGGGTCCTCCCAAAGTGGCAGAACCCAGCCTTTCTCATGCATAAACGCCTCCCAACTCATTCAATCATGCATTTTCCTATTCTACAACATGCATACTCAAGCATATAAGCTCCTAGGGGCTTCAAACTATCTTAAACCCCAACTACAACACATCAAACATGCATATTCAACATACATTGTTCATAACACACATTTAACCAAAAACTCATCATAAACCTACACTTGAAATTCTACTCCAAGAAACTTCATAAAACTTGCTTAAAACATGAAATGAACTATGGATCTACTCTTACCTCTTGAAGAACGAGAGGAGAGACGATCCTAGCTCGGAGATGGGGAGAAATCAACTCTTTGGTCTCCAAGCTTCAAAACTTGCTCTTTTTGTTCAAATATCTTCAAATCAACATAAAGCTTGTTAAAACATAAAAGATCGGAGGAAAAACATCAAAGATCAACCATGGGAGAGCAGGAACTCACCGTGGCCGAAAATGGGGAGAAAACTCGCCCGTTTCGGCCATGGAGCTCTTATATAGGGGCTGCCAGACCACCTTTCGGCAGCCTAAAGTGCCTCCAAAACTCATGCAAGTCCGGCGGCCGAACATGACCTTCGGCGGCCGAACCTTTGCCACTTTCGGAAGCCTAACTTGCCCCCCTAAACTATCCAATGTTCGGCGGCCGAACTTGAGGTTCGACGGCCGAACCTGGAAATGCCTCCATAGTCTTTTTCATTCAAAACTCAATTTCCTTCTTGTTTAAAATTATAAAATACATTAAAACATTTCATGAAAACATGGTTTTACCCTTCTAGAGGTTTCCGACATATGAGATTCCACCGGACGGTAGGAATTCCGATACCGGAGTCTAGCCGGGTATTACACCAATGCTCTAAGGACTGTAAATGCCCAAGTTTCTCCTCCAAGAGATGCTACAACTGTAGACCCGGTTGTCGAGGCTGCTCGCACTACTCTTTCTATCTCTGGAATGAGCCTGACCTGGCTAGTGAACTTGCTTCCTCTGAGAAAATTCAACAGTAGTTTATAAATATATAGCAAGCTTGTTTTGCCTTGCCCTTAGTAGTACGTAGTTTCTAGTTTCTTGTAACACACATCTTTTTATTAGTAAATTACTTTTGTTTCTTGATTGTTGTTCAATATTAAAATTCATTTTTTGCCCTTCTTTTGGATTTTGGTTTCCTATTGGGCATACTCAGCCCTGTTTTTTATATGAGATCTTAAGGTCTCGTTAGGTCGGCAGGTTATTTATAACTTATTTTAGCTCTTATGGCATGTCGGGATGACAATACTTAAGATTATGTAAACAAAAAGAGTAACAGGAAAATTACTTGATAAAGATCATAATAAAAACTATCGCAAGTTGCTGTATGAAATCTTTGATCTGTGTTTTTTTTTTTTCAAGCTCTTTAGCCCTGAGTATTTTTTCAAGTACTCAGCTCTTTACTGAGCTTTTTAGCCCTTAGTATTTTTTACAAGCATTTTAGCTCTTTATCAGGCTCTTTATCCTTGATTCTTCATCCAAGTTCTTTGGCTCTTTGTAGTCTTTCGGGCTTCTTTAGTCTTGATTATTCGTCCGAGCTCTTTGTCTCTTTGTAGTCTTCCAGGCTTCTTAGGCCCTGATTATTTGTCTGTCTCTTTGGCTCTTTATAGTCTTTTGGGCTTCTTTCGAGCTGTTTACCCTGATTTTTCTTACGATCTCTTTCTCTCTTTATTTTCTTCTGGGCTCTTTACCCTTGGGTCTTCTTTTGAGCTCTTCGGGTCTATGTAGTCTTCCGAGCTCTTAAGCGCTGCGCCTCCATCCGAGCTCTTTGGCTCTTTGTGCTTGGGCTCGTGGCCTCACTAGCAATTTTCGAGTATTCTGACTTATGGCCCTAATGGCAATTTTTGAGTATTTCGGCTCGTGGCCTTATTGGTGATTCCAAGTATTCAAGCTCGTGGCCCTACTGGCGATTCCAAGTATTTAGGTTCGTGGTCTGGCGATTTTCGAGGATTCAAGCTCATTTCCCTACCGGCGATTCCAAGTATTCAGGCTCGTGGCTCTACTAGCGATTCCAAGTATTCAAGCTTGTAGCCTTATTGGCGATTTTTGAGTATTTAGGTTCATGAACTTACTGGCGATTTTCGAAAATTCAGGCTTGTGGTCTTATTTGCGATTCCAAGTATTCAAGCTCATTGCCTTACTAAAGATTCCAAGTATTCAAGATCATGGCCTTACTAGCGATTCCAAGTATTCAAGCTTGTAGTGTAATACCCTGCTAAACTCCAGCGTCAGAATTTCTACTTTTCAACAAAATCTCCATCAGAATCTAAAATCTTAAAGCTGAAATCTTTAGAAGAGTAAAAAAAGGGGGGGGGGGTTCAAGTCATCAAGGTTCGACGGCCGAACCTCCCATGTTCAGCCGTCGAACATTAGCTGACAGACCCAGCTATAAAAGGGTCTTAGCTGAATATTTTAGGAGAAACTCTTCTCTCTTCTTTTAGGCAGAGGTGGGCCTACAATTTCTTGATATTCTTGCTAAGATTTCTTCAATCCTCTTAGAGAATTCATGAATTCTTACTTTTATTTTGAATACTTGAGTTGTGTTTCAAAGTTCTAATTCTTGGGACCCTCGAAACTCATCTCTCCATCTCCTAAACCCTCCCTTTGCTTGCTGTCATCTTCGTGTTCTTCAAGAGGTAAGTTCAATCCTTACTTTTCTTCTATTTTCTGAAAGTTTTCAGCAAGTTTTATGGGTGTTTAAGAGGTTGTTGATGCATGCAAGTTTGTTATTTTAAGTTGAAAGGTTTGAGCTTAGATTTGATAATGGATGTTTTCACTTGGGTTCTTGATTGATGCATGTTGAATTTAGGTCAATTTTAGGTGTTTCTTATAAGTGTTAAGTGAGTATGGTTGTTTTAAGCTTCTGCATATATGTTTGAAAACCATTTTGGGGATGCATGTTTAGGACAGAATTAGGTTCTGCCTTGCTAGAGAACCTAGGTTCGGCCGCCGAACTTGCCTGTGGAGGCAGCTTTTAGGTTGCCAAACCCGCCTCCGAAGGTTTTGACCTTCGGATCTATGAGGGACATTCGGCTGCCGAACCTGCCATCGAAAGTCTCTTGCCTAACCTTTTCCAGCTTGTTTCCTACGTGTGTTCTTGTATGTTTATAGGGGTTTCTTAGGGTTGTTTTAAGTGTTGTAAAAGTTATGTTTGGTCCCTCATTTAAAATCCTTCTGTGTAGGATCGGACTTGGGAGACCGTAGAGGCTTGCAGTGAGATAACTGCTTCAGAGTTAGGCGTGTGTCAACTAAAAGTGAGTAGAACTAAACTGAATCATTACTTAAAGAAATCAAACTTTGTAAGCATGCTCATGCATTATAAATGCCATGTATATGTAATTAGGTTGTTTTGCATTAAAATTCACGAATATGATGTATTGCATAATTTATGATTGTATTTGCAGCTATCTGAAATAGATTTGAATTCTGTAGAATTGGTAAAACAAAAATTCTACAATCTGTTCGTCGAGTTTGAATCACAATCTTGGGCAAGACTGTACTTTTCCGTCAGAAATAGCTCTAAAACAATTTCTTTTGGTTCATTTTCTATTTTCAACTCAAAATCTATCCAAAATCAAATTTAAGTAAAAATCAATTGTTTATATTAAAATTATAGCAAAATTATGAAATTTAATATAGAAAAAGTTATGAATTTTATAACTCATCATCTGTTTATTTTATTTTGCAATCCAATCACTTATATTTTTAAATTTTTGCACTTATGTCATCAAAGAGAAGGTTAATGACGTAGCAATAACATCAACATATCATGTTAAACGTGACGATGATGTCTGCATGCTATATCAACATATTTAACACCGTCAACCACTAAATCCTCAATTGTTAATGGTACGAAAGTTTAAATTCTAAAATATAATGAAAGTTTTTTTAGTTTCTAAAATATAAAAACGAAAAAATTCAGATAACTAAAATATATTTTTCACTAAAAAATATTATATGAAAAAAATCCATTGTTAATTACTAACAACATAATTCTTATAAGTAATATTATTTTAAAAAATAAAAATACAAAAAATATATATAAAAATATTATTTACAAAATAATATTGTCGTTGATTGCTAACGATATAATTTTTAAAAGTATTATTAACTTAGAAAATAAAAACACAAACAAAAATGTGAATAGAAAATAATATCTGCAAAACAGTATCATTAGTAATTGTGGATCATATAATTTTTATAATACTATTAAAAATTAAAAAAATGAATAAAAGATGTTATTTAAAAGAATACCATCGATAAGTACTTAATGATATAATAATCAAAACATAATAAAAATGTAAATACACAAACATTAACTAGAAAATAATATTTTCGGTAATTACTGACTATATTTTTTAAAAATAATTTATTGATAAACCTTTCAGTTATTTTCAAGTCAAAGTTATAATGCGGGGCATTAAAAGGACTCATTAGTTATTAGTTTTTTAAATTTCATTTAAATTTAAAAATAAAAATTAATTAAAAAAATATTTTGGTCCGTAACTTAAAAATTTTTTTTATTCAAAATTTACCTACAACCATTATGTCGATGATTTCGTCTCTATTTCAATCATAATTTAAAATCTGCCCATAAAAATGACCTACTATATTATAACCAATTTTCAATGATATTATTGGTCAATTATGACACAAAAACTATTGATAATTTTTATGTATAATCAAACGAATAGTTGATCCAATTTTAGAAGGCAAGTCGATACAGTCCGACTCAAACCGATCTAAATAACTTTTAGATTTATTTTTCATTTAGTTCAAAATGATTAATTTAAATTATTTAGTAGTGTCGTGGTAGCCATTTATTATATACAATTTTTAATTTTCGTACTTTGCCGATGTAAAATTATTTAGTAGTGTCGTGCTACCTATTTATTATATACAATTTTTAATTTATATACTTTGTCGATGTGAAATGTGCCTCTCACATCCAAGCAGCTGAGTTTCACACTCTTTTCCGCTAAACTTGCGACGTATCGGATACAATTGCTAAATTAGGATTGAATCCTTTGGTATTATAGTTTATTAGTATCTCGAGTGACTCTACCTCGTCTCGCGCGGATAGCTCTTTTTCCGCAGGTCAATTAACTCTGCATAATTTTTCTGACTGTGATTCTGATACCAATTAAAATATCCCAAACGGTTGAGTTTCACACAAGTTGTTGGCAATCTTAATCCCTGTGAAAACCCTATTTTTAATTAATAATTTCTAATAATTTTGTTTCTTGCAGTTCTAGACTTTGAGCCATGTTGTGTTTAAGTTGGATAATGTCTACTTTATAATTTCAATATTATTTATATTTTCTGACTTTCTTATATATTCATATATATATATATACACGTGTATACGTGTATATCTATAAATAAATAAATGGGTATAAATTTTTAGAGTAACTAATCTTGTGAATATAAATAATTACATAAATTATGACTACAATCAATATATAAATTATCTAATTAAGTTGAATACTCAACTTATTTAAATTTTTTTTGGGTGACAAGTAAACTTTATTGAGAATCTATCATGTATCTTTCTCTGTAGAATTTTTTGAACATTTTGTCTTATAGGATTATTTTCAATTTAAATGTAGAACTCTACAATGACTGTAACAATAGTCCTTATGTTGCATACATAGTTTATTAACTTACTATGTTGTCTTATTAGATTTTGGGTAGAGTTTAGCTCCCAATTATAATATTATATTTATATTTGTGTTGTAATTGTAAGAGTGAGCTGGCTTAAATTTGTTGGCTTGACTGCATTTCCAGCTTTGATGAGTTTTTCTACTTGTTGAGATGTCATTTTACAGCCAAATTCTGTTCATGAGTTCTTGAATTTGGATTTTTTGAATAGGCTTTAGTTTAGGGTTGAATTTTCGTTCTCTGGTTGAGTTGTAAGCGGAGGTATCGTTCGAGTACCGAGTATATCAAAAACTCAAATTTTAATATTTGTGAAAGTAGAATTGATTTTAAACATAAATTAATTTAGATCGAATCGATCTAATTCGATTCGATTTAATTTAATTTGATTAATTAAATTTTTTAATAGACTTTTTATTTTTCACATTTTATTATTTTAAAATTTAATTGAAGTAGTTAAAATTTAGTTATGATTTAATTTCTTTATATTATAAAAAATAATATATAATTATCATCGGTTCAGTTTAATTTTATCGATTTTTTCTGGTTAAAATTAAACTGAATCGAAATAACTAAAATATTTAAAAATAAAAATCAAATTAAATTTAAAAAAAATAAAAAAAATAAAAAATCAAATTAAATTTCTAAATTAATTTAATTCATCAATTTTTTTGTATTTTAATCGAATAATGCTCGCAGCTTATTTTAAGAAAAGATAGCTTTTAACATATTTTTATCTTTTTCTCCTCAATTCTTTTCTCGTTTCCCACTCTACCTTCAAATTCAAAAGCATTCATAACAGGCATCAAAATTTAGGGATAAATCCATGTCGGGTCCTTTTGAATTTTCTTTTGGCTTTTGAGTGTTCACCTCCAAGCACTCTCAGTCTATACATCCATGTAGTCATGTACAAACACGCATGCACAAGCACAGACATATGCTGCTTCCATTTTTCATTCATTCTCACTTGAGTACTCAAACTAGATTTAGCATAAAAGTCCACATTCAACTCTAATATTTCTCTTAAAAATCAGGGCATATATGAGTTTGTAACTTGTTTTATTTTAGTTCCCAATATTTCCCCTAAATTTAAGCTATTATATTATTTTATGATAGAAAAAATAATGTCAATTTTAGTGCTTAGCATGATTAGCTTTCTTCACTGTTCATATTCAAATCGAATCTAACTTTTACCGCTGATGTTTGATGGAGAAAACTTTTGAAACGCACAACTTTTAAAAGTGTGACAAAAGCCACAGGCCTGATCACAAAATTCGATACAGAAATTTCATCTTTTAGAGATCAATTTTGAATTTTAATTATTTTTTTAGATATTTTTATAATTTTACATATTAGAATTTTTTTTTTCTATTATAAATTGATTTTCTTACATATTAGAGACTCAATTTTTAATTTTTGAAAAATTTTAATAAAATTTTTCAATTTGTAATCTATTTTTTCTTTTATTTCGTCTTAAATATTTATTAAAACTCTGAACAAAATCTAATCAGTTCTTTATTGTATAAACTAGAAAATAAAATAATTCAACATTTAAATTATGAATGATCACTTACAAAAGTAGCACAACATTTTATTTTATATAATGAAAATGTTGTTAATAAATAGATAGACATTAAAAAAAAGTATATGCCTTCGATATATAAAAAAAAAAAGAATATTTATAAATTCCTTTTCGATGATCAATTAGAGACGAAATGGCAGTTGTCATAACCTATCATCATTAAACAAAATACATTAGTATTTTAAATACGATAAAATCTAATATCTAATCATTTGCTATATTTATAAAACTTTAAAAAAAAAAAATTACTTACTTGGATCAACTGTGACAAGCATCGCAGTCCCACCGAAATCACAGGTGCCTCCAGCGATCTTTTTCTTCTGCCAGTAACTATTAAATGCATAAGAAGCGTGTGCTACCAAATTATTCGGCTGGAAGCACAATCCATTGGGTTGAATTGACTTGCAATCTGCTCCTGACCCACAAGCATAGTCCAATGCTGCTTGAATTATTGGTTCCGGCAAAGTAGGTTTTGCCACACACCAGACGGCGAACTTCGGCTTTTTATGCGGCGGCGGTGACGGAAATGCAGTGATCGGTGGGTGAACCAAAGGCGGTTGATAGATTGGTGGGCTAAGGCCATGGTAATGCGGTCTAGGGGGGATACTTGGTGGGTTAAGCTCATATTCTGGTGGTCTTGCAATTGGCGTGTACATGGGCGGGATAGCAAAGTTATTTGGTGGGCTTTTGATCGGAAAATTAGAAGACGGAGGAGGTGAGACCACCGTAAACGGTGGTGTTGGTATCAAAGTTGGTTGTGATTCCAAAGGTGGAAGAGCATATGGCTCAAATTCTGTTGGTTCTAACATTCTTTGTTCACCAAATAACCTGGCATCTAATATAAAAAAAAAAAAAACATATATGGTACGACCATTATAAGATGTAATAAAGAGTTTCAAAATTATTATATCAAAATTTAATTATAATAAAACTTTTTAAATTATAAAAATATTTTAATAAAATTTTTAGAATCGATATATTAATTAATGAGTTTCTCATACAGTAAATATATAATATTTTTTAAAAAAAAATTTAAGTTGAAATGCAAAAATAAGTAAAAAGACCAAAATAAGATTACCTTGTATGAGAAGCAATAAACAGAAGTGAAGTCTTACCACTGAGAAGGAGGATGCTGCCAATAAGGACTGCACATATGCTGATTTTGACGTGCTGAAGTCTTGGCTCCATTTGATGAAGTGCTCCAGAACTCTTTCAACTTACCAGTTTTTGTGGATTTTCTGCCATGGAACCAAACACATGGAAATATAAATAAGCTCCAAAGTGGGGTCCATCCAAGGTGGCAAAAGAGAATGAAGCAAAAATGGCCCACTTTATATGGCCAGGCGGATCTTTAAGAGACAATTCACCAAGCTTTTGCAGGAGAGATTAATTTCAAGAAGGGTCTTAAAATTAAATGGTTTAGTGAATCACTCTATTTATTAGTTCAATTTATGAAAAATTAGAAATATATTGTGAAAATAGTATGAAATTGAAAAAACATGTATAAATTTTTCAAAAGTTTAAACTTTTGAAAAATTAATTAATTACAAAATAATTTTGAATATATTATGTTTTAATGCTTTTCAAATGTAAAATTAAAATTTGCATAAGAAAAAAAATTATGTTATAAATTTCTACAATTAAAATTTGAAAATTATTTACTTGTAATTATAAAAAATTTAGTTATATTATTATAAATTTCATAAATATTTAAAATAATTTTATTTTTTAGTTATAAATATATGAATATATTTTTAATTTTTGTATTAAATATTATTCTTTATTATTAATAACCATATGCATTTTAGTTAAAAAAAAAAAAATTAAAAGTTTCCTCAAAAAAGGGGAATTAGTTATCACAAAACAGCAGCACAGATTTTCCAGAAATTCATTTCTTTATTGGGAATAAATGCTTGCTTGGCAGGAGAGTCATATAAAAGAAAAGGAATTATATTTTGCTTTTGCTTAATTCGCACTCAAGGATATCACTATCCTCCTTTCTCAACCTTTTATTTTTCCTTTTTCATTTTCTTAATCTTTTGAGTCATTTTACCTTGAATCTGAATTAAAATTTCATTTTATTATTTAAAATAATTGAATAATTTACTGTTACATCCTTATTATTTTAAAATTACATTAAAATATCTTTATATTTTATTTTGTTAATTTCTAGTTTATTAATAAAAATTGAAAAAAATTTTATTATAATTACCACCATGTTTTTATAATTTATTCTAATTAATTAAAATATTCTTATAATTTTAAAATTATATTAAAATATTTTTATATTTTATTGTATTAACTAATAATCACCCATTAATTTTATCCATTTTACTATTAGTTTATTAGTCAAATGTTAAAAGAGTTTTTTTATACCTAAATTACCCCTCTCGTTAAGTAAAACTTACCATCTATCTCCTTTCGATCTGTCTTTATATTTCCCTTTTATTTTCTCGCATCTCTTTACATATTTCTTTTATTTTCTCGCATCTCTCTATATATTTCTCTCAAAAAATAGAGATTTACAATCAATAATCAGAGTATTTACAATATAAACAATTATAAGCTAACTGACGAGTAGGGGAGTGAGTAGTGAGCAATGAATTTTATTTAATACAATATTAATTTGGCATATAAAAACTTTTTTTAGCTTTCACCAATAGGCTAACGATAAAAATAGATAAAATAATTGAGTATCCTTTTTAATTAACAAAATAAAAATATAAAGACATTTTAATATAATTTTAAAACTACATGGACTTACACATTTAATTGTTGTTGTGACTAAATATTAGATGATCCACTAGCTCTCGAATATGATATGATATGTTTATATATGACGAATATGGAAGTCAAGGCCAAGACTTATTCTATGCCCCTGAGACTATGTAAAAGAAAGATTAGGTGTCCATTCTATGCCTGTTAACCTCAATTTTTATATATATTTAAGCACATTTTGCATTCATTTGACTCATGTAAATAACCATTTTTACTTATTTATTTGATATTTTTAGTAATTTTAATTAAGTTTTATAAATTAGTGTTTTGCAGATATTTTGCCCTTATTTTATAAGAAAAAGACATGTCAATTGGGTCTTGAAAATTATTTATTTCAAAGAGGTATAGAAAGTTGTATAAGCATCAAAACAGTTATGTCACAGTTTATGTCAATCAAGCTGTCAACTCATTTTATGTGCAGAAAATTAGTAATTTATGGTGATGACAGATGGCAGCTTTTTACTTTTGTTAGTACAACCTTTTAGGGCATATAAATAGTTCTTTTTTTGCTTTGGAAGAGGGAAGAAAACCCTAGAATAAATAAGTGTATAGCCACTTACCTTTGTCTCCCACTTTTTCCACCACTTTTACCTTCTTCTTCCTCATTCCATATGGAGAACAAAAGGAGCAGCTGCAAATTCACCAATGGAGACTCTTTGGGCATGGATTTTCATCATTTGAAGAGTTCTTCATTTGAGTTGTTTTTCTTCTCCTTTATTAATCTCATACTTTCTTTGTTTTATTTTGAGATTTCTTTTATAAATACCATCATTAGTGAGTAGATTTTTAGATTTTAGAGATTGGGTATGTAATACTCTATTTTAATCTTGAATTTGAACTAATTTCTACTAATGGATTTAAGTTAATTTCTAATTTTGAGTTGGATATTTGATATTTATTCTTTTCCTTGTGATTTAATCTATTGCTTTGTGTTTGGCCAACCAAAGTATTGTTTTAATCATTAATTGATGTACTGAAAGATGAAGATTAATGGTAGAAAATATAGGATTAGAACTTATATTCTTAGATTCAAGAAATTGACTAAGGACATGAGAGGGTTTCAAAATTAATTAAAGGACTTAATGTGTTTTTATTATATCAAGAGCCAGGAAGGTAGGAATTGATTTAATTAAGACACAACCTTGATATCTTAAAAGAGAATTAAGGTAATTTTAGAATTAATTTCTTCAAGCCATTGAATACCTACGAATAGATAGAAATTGAGGAAAATCCAAATTAATTAGAGTGTGAATCCTAAATCTCTGAAATCGCCTTTCTATTTTTATTTTTAGTCTTAATTAATAGCTAATTTTAGTTAATTTTGAGTTAATTTACCATTGTTTAATTTAATTGCTTTCAATTACTAGTTGATTTCTTTTGCTAAGTACAGAATTAATTAGTTTAATTGCCATCTTCTTATTAATTTGTGATTAATTTGTTGTATATTTTACTTTTATTAGTTAATTTTAGCATCAAATTGATTAGTCCGAACAATTACTATAACTATAATCTAGTACTTAAACACTAATTCTCTGTGGGAATGATACTCTACTCTATCATTATATTATTTGTGTCACCCGTATACTTGCAGTATCACAACAATGTCCTTAGCACTATAGATATATTATGTACAAGAGAAAGTTCTGAGGAGCACCCGTTGTAGGCCAGGCACTATTAGATTTTATGGAGGGTTACTAGTGACAAATCCATCTTGTTGTGTTTTGTTTGTGCCATGATGCATACATATGTATATATGTTTATTTAACCTTTTTATGTCATGTTTCTACTCATTAGGCCATAGTAGCTTATCCCTTTCCCCTAACCCCATATTTGCAGGATCATAGTTAGCGTGAGAGTTCCACAAATTTCTTGGACATAGTTCTTTGCGTAATAGCTTAGTTGTGGACATGTAATATTATTATGGTTAGTATATTGCTTTGCCCAGTTTTCCTTTTATGATCCTCTTATCAATGATCATAGTTCTTCGTATGTAAAGTTTAAATTTCATGTTACATTTGAATCAAATTGTGGTATGTAATGATGATTATACTGGAGTATTTGATGAGAGCTCTAGTATAAGTTTATATTTATAGTTATGGATATATGCACATACCGAGTTTGGTTCATGTTATGAAAATATTTTATGTATGTTCTTAAGATAATGTTGGGGTTGTATTAGATGTATCAGGATGTATAATAGGCTTGCTACGGGCTACGATAATCTTAAGTCGATCTAAACCCTAACACCAGTAGCGATCTGATTTCTAGGTTGTTACAAATTGGTATTAGAGTCCTAGTTTTATATGGTCAGATCCATAGTGTTGGGCTTATAGATGTTAAAGAGTAAGCACGATTAGAAAAATACATGTCCACTAGGGATAGGATATAAAGTCTTGTCTTGATATGTAAATGCTTATGTATAATTCCACGAACGTGTGCATGTGCATTAATGATGTGATATGTATATTGTAAGTTCATGTGTATCCATATAAATCATACGATGCTAATGTTTAGGTGTTTGATACTGTTTTTCAAAAGACAGGATGTATGGATCCCGTTGATCTGCATGATTGACTAGTGCCCTACTTGAAAATGAGGATATGGATGCCCTTCCCCCTATTGCTCCGTCAAGAGCATGAGCGAGTAGAAGTAACAAGGAGAAGCATCAAGGAACCCTAGAAGGTCTTTTGATGTAAATAAGAGGAGAATAGATATGAGTAGGATGTTTGTAGATTTTAGAGAATCTATGAGAGATGAGTAGAGAAGAGATGGAAGTTTGGATATGAGTTTTGAAAGATAGGGTGTGGGAGAGTCTGAAGGAGGAATAGGAGGCGTTTAAGTCTTAGGATCAACTTATCCACCTCAGTACCAATTTTACCCATAAGGACTGGGTATTCAATGAGAGGTTCATCGGATTACTCCAATTATCACCTTTACCCCTCATACATACTCTACCCTCTATATTATTCACTATATCCACCCTACCCTATGTACTCACCTCTACCATATTACCAAAATCTAGCAAATCCTAACCCATGGAGTACAACACCATCACCTCCCCCCTAATAGAAGTAGTAGTTCCTGAAATCCAACCACCTAGATTTAACCTATTAGTAGGGAGTTAGATAAAGATGACAGATTATGTAAAATTGGATGCTCCTAAGTATAAGGAGGGAGATGAGACATTTGAGTACATCAAAGCAGCATAAAATAATAGCTGATGAGTTGGAAGCCAGTGACAGTAGAACCATTCAGATGGTCGAGTTCACTCTAAAGTACAAGAAGGCTAAGGAGTGGTTCAAGAACTATATGGAACCAAAACTAGATAGCTTGTCTTGAGAAAGTTTGCAGGATGGGCTTTTCTAGATAATTCAAGAGAGTTAAAGGTGATAAAGTTTGAGCAACTAAGACAGACCAAAGTGATGAGTGTGGATGAGTACACAAATAAGTTTTTGGAATTGCTGCAGTATGTGGGTCAAGCTTATGACACAGAGTAAAAGAAAGCTAGGAGGTGTACCATAAGACTCCACTCTAGGTATTTCTCCTTGATAGTAGAGAGACAAAGTTTTCACACCATAGTGGATGCAACTAGAAAGATGGAGGTCAGTGCCATCATTCAAGAAATAGTGAAACAACAGGTTGCACAATCATCAAGTTCTAAGACCTCGAGTATATAGAAGTTTGATATCTCTTTTCTAAATGCAGCTGCCACCGAAAACAAGAAGTAAAGTAAGTCCACCAAGAAGAACAAGTTCTAGAATATATTGAAGTTTGGTTTAGGAATGTGTAGTGGCTAAAGTTCTAGTTTAGATAACTCTGGTAATGTTAGATGTGGGAAGCCGCACAAAGGGCCTCAGTAGTTTGGAACTATAGCTTGTTACAAATGTGGACAAGAGGGACACATGGCACGAGAGTGTCCTAATGCAGCCAGGATAGTATAGTCCCAATAGACAGCTTCTGGTAGTATGGCTCAGCTAGCACCCTTAGCCAAATCTCAAGGAAGAGCGCAAGGTAGAGGAAAAGGGACAACCTCTTCTTTAGTAGGTTCCCAAAGAGAAGGTCCTTCAACACTGGCATGGATCTTTACCATGACACAGTAGGAGGCCAACACATCAAATACAATAGTGTCAGATAAACTCACTATTTGGTGTTCTGATGTGTATGCTCTTATGGACCCTAGTACCTCTCATTCTTTTGTTTCTCTAAGGGCCATAGATAGATTGGGTTTGATAACTTTTAGGCTCAAGTGGCCACTTTGGTCAGTGGACACAAGTGTGATCCATCTTTGATAAAATCAATCTGTCGGTTTAGTCCAATTATAGTTGAGGACAGGTGTCTTCCAATCGGCCTTGTGATTCTAGAGTTGAACTGATTTTGATGTTATTTTAGGAATAGATTGGATCTCTATTCATGGTGCTACCTTAGAATGTAGAGACAAGGTAGTTAAGTTCAGAATATAAGGTTGATTAGAAGTTGTCTTTCGAGAGGACGAGTCAGGTGTGCCTAGGGGTTTGATATCTGCATTACAGGCTCATAGGTTACTTAGAAGGGGTTGTCAGAGGTTTTTTGCTCATATGAAAGAGTTTGACGATTACATTAAGGTACCAACTTCAGTGCCCATGGTTAGATAGTTTTTCAGATGTTTTTCTAGAGGATCTACCTTATAGATATATACTATTAACCATACAAATGTAATAGTATAAGATTTGGCTTTTTTTCTTCGAACAATTATTTAGTTGTAGTTAATTGAAGATTTGCATTAAATGGATAATTTTTCAGCATATTTAATAGTAATTGTATTAATACATCTTGTATGTATTTAACTAAATAAAGTAGAGAATGGTTGTTTTATACTAACTATTAAAATATATTCTCTAGGACATTAGAAATAAGATTTATATTCTTAATCTTGATTTAATTATTATGGACAAATATACATTTTCTTATGCTTTAATTTATTAAAGAGTGAGTTTCATTTATCATGACAATATAACTCGTTGAGTTGGGTAAATATGAAATGTATTTGTGAAATATTAATTAATGATAAAATCCATGTCTCGGTATAGAGAATGATGATGAACTTTAAGTAAACTTATAAGGTTTTATTATGTAAACTCTGCAAGTGAATTTTTAATCTGACACATGAAATAAGTTAAGTGACAATCTTAAAGGTTGAATTGTTATTTAAATAAATTGTCAATAATTTATTTTATATGATAAGAATTTGTAATCTTAACATGGGAATATAAATTATTACATTATGGAAAGATAAAATTAATAAGGAGTTCAATCATGAATTTTTAGTGGAATAATTTATGATTAATTATAATAAGAATGTGTTGGTCCGTTATAGATTCTTAGTATAATTTGTAGTCTTATTTAATTTATTCATGTGATTCTTGTTGTGCCTTTATTATTTAAACCCTGACTAGGCTTTATAATTTAAATAATTAATAGATTATTATAATTAAAATTTTATTTGTTAACCTTTTAATTAAAAAAATAATCTGTTGGTTTTTAAATTGTAAATTATATAGGTAATAGAATGATAAGTTATATCATTCGCTTCCCACGCAGATAAGAGGGGGAAGATTTTTTATTAAAATAATCTTCTTCACATCGAAAATATTGATATATAACAGATAAAAATAAATCCACAAGTATCTTAAGCCTATCCCACATTCTCAATTTTCTGCACACAATGAAAAGTAGATTTAAAAAAACAATCAAGATTACATAACAGAAGACTATATAGTGACTTAAAGATCAACTAGAAAGAAGATCGGTGAACGATTATGCACTACAAGAGGTTAGTTTTTGTTTGATTACATGTTTGGTCTATCTTTATACTTGTTTCGTTTCTAGATTACTTATAGTACGGTAATATATGCTCCCATCAATGAGAATCAGAGCCTACAAAAGTAGTATGAAGGTGACCAGTTCACCACATAATCGTTTTTATTTCATTTTTTTTGGATTGATTGGTTAATCTTTTAAATTAATACATGATGTTAATGTAATAGAAACCTATTTTTGGAATGATGGGTTAATCTAGCTAGAAGTGGAAAATGATTTTTCATTTTTTTTTTTCGAATCGTTTGTCTGAGATGATTAATGTAATAGAAACCTATTTTTGCTTCCCTCATTTTCATCTTATTTTTTTTATCTTCTTACTGACAACAAACACAATTTCGATTTTTTTTATTTGTTTTTGTCAAAACCAATTCGTTTCTTTTGTTTTTATAAAAAACTATTAGGAATGATTTTTGAAACCATTATTTCATTTCGTATAGTAAGAGAAGAATTATTTTTATTATTTTATGTCTAGATAAAATAATCTTAATGAAAATTAGGCTTTGGAAGTCTCATAGACCTAAATTTTTAAAATCGATAGATTTTTGCTGCAAAAGGCAAATGATTTTCGATTGGACTAAAATTTGATGCAGACATTTAAAATGGCTTTTTGAGTAAAACACACGACTAGTGCCGTGATGTTCGTCGTTTTCGATCCTTCGAGATCATTTAGATGGGTTTTAAGCCATTTTTTCTATTTTTCAATTATTTTTTTCTGAAATTTTTTTCTAATTTTAAAATTTTTTGGTGATAAATTCTTTTGGAAATTAGATGTTTATGTTAATTAGAGTGCAATAGAATTTATTGAAATTTTAGAAATTAAAAAAAAGGGCATTTCCATTACTTATATATTGTGATTACTAGCATATTTTTCCCGATCGAAAAATGATATGTTTAATGAGATGACTATATCTAATATTGTCAATATTACTTTAACTCTCCATCTGAGTAAACTAATTAGGGGCATGGACTACATGTGCTAGTTTTTCCTTTATAGTTGTTTTATGGCATGTTTCTCCTATCGAGTAATTGCATGTTTGTCCTTTTATTAATTATTCATGACTCTATGATTAGTTAATTCTCCCGTTTGGATTGTTGTTCATATATGTTGTTAGGAATGCATAAGTGAATTTAATGTCAATTTTATTTATGAAATTGTGTTTTAAATTCAATTAATGATTGTATTGATATTTTGTTTTTTCTAATATATAATATCTATAGAAATGGCATCCTTTAATCCCCTTGCCAACATCCTAATCCAAAACAAGCTTGAGGGTCCCAACTATGTGGACTGAAAAAAGAATCTGGATATTGTGCTTACTGCTAAAGAGTACAAGTTTGTGCTCACTAAGGTGTGTCTTAAGAAACTCGGTGATGATGCCTCTAAAGAGGTCATCAAGGCTTACTAGAAATGGATTAAGGCTAATGAGATGGTGTGATGTTACATTTTGGCATCCATTTCAAATGTTTTACAACATCAGCATCAGCCTATGGATATTGCTTATGATATCTTGGAGAATTTCAACGAGATGTTTAGAGATCAAACTAGTGAATCTAAGCAAAATGCACTAAGGGAGCTTCTTACTTCCAAAATGGAGAAAGGAACTCCTGTTAGGGTCCATGTCTTGAAGATGATGAGTCTTCTTAATGACATGAAGATCCTTGGTGCTGAGGTTGACAAGGCTACTCAAATTGAGATGGTTTTGCACACTCTGCCAGCCAATTTTCAGTAGTTTTGTCTAAACTATAATATGCCTAAGATAGAATTTACTCTGTCTAAGTTATTGAATGAGTTTTTAGCTACTAAGACCCTTATTAAATAGAATGTTACATCTATTGTGCTTAATGTTGAGTGACGTCCTTCTTCTATCCAGAAACAGGGTAAGAAGAAGAAAAAGACTTTTAAGCCCAACCCCATAACAATTGCTAGAGCTAATAGTGCAAGTGGTGCAATGAAAAAACCTAAGAGAAAGTGTTTCCACTACAAGGAGCCTAGGCACTGAAAACAACAATGTCCAACATGGTTAGCCAAGAAGAAGCAAGGTATATCTCTTTTCTACTTACTAGTTGTTGAAACTTGTTTTGCGATATTGACTACACTCCAATGGTGTGTAGACTTAAGAGCCATTAATCATGTCTGTAATTGCTTGCGGGGTTTTAGGTAACACACTAGCTAAGTGAAGGAGAAGTCAAAATTTTTTGGTGGATGGCACAGAAGTTACAGTTTTAGTTATAGAAAATGTTTGTTTAAATTTTAAGAATAATAGAGCATTGGTTTTTAGGGATGTTTTATATGTACCTTCAATTAGAAAGAATTTAAATTCTATTTCTAGTTTGAGTAAGAATAATTATTCAATTTATTTTAATGAATTTCATGTTGATTCTATTGTTATTAAATTCAGAAAATAAATCATTTGTTCTAGCTTTTTAATGGATGATTTATTTATTATTAAAATTTCATCTGAATTGTAACTTAATTATAAATGTAATAGCTTAGATGTTGTACCATTTAAGATAAAACGTCCTATTGAAATTAATCAAACTTATCTTTGGCATTTAAGGCTTTGTCATATTAATTTAGTTAGAATTTCTAGGTTGGTTAAAGATGGACCTTTGAGTTCATTGGAAATGGACACATTACCAACCTGTGAATTCTATCTAGAAGGTAAAATGACTAAGAGGCTTTTTCCTTTAAAAAGTAATAGGGCCAAAGAAGTTTTAGAACTCATTCATTCTTATTAGTGTGGCCCAATGAGGATCCAAGTTCGGGGTGTTTTGATTATTTTGTGACTTTCACATATGACTACTCAAGGTATATGTATATTTACCTATTGTATTATAAGTTTGAATGCTTTGAAAAATTCAAAGAATTTAAGGCAAAAATGAAGAAGCGATATGGAAAATATATCAAGTCACTACGGTCTAATCATGGTGGCAAATACCTCTAGGGAATTCATTGCTTATTTATCATAGCAAGGAATTATTTCACAATTATCTGCACCTAGTATGCCACAACAGCATGGTGTAGCATAAATGAGGAATAAGACAATTATGGAAATGGTTAGATTAACAATCAAAATCTTTGATTTTGAAAAGTGTCATGATGAATCTTGTGTGTATAACAAATAGAATGGTAAAAAGGTAGTATTTCTGGTATTATATATGGATGATATTCTGCTTATAAAAAACTGTGTAGGTATCTTGACTTCTATCAAAGACTGATTGTCTAAGCAGTTTGATATGAATGATTTGGGAGAAGCTGCTCATATTCTTAAGATCAAGCTTATGTGACATCTTAAGAAGAAAATGATTGGCTTATCTCAAGCACTTTATATTGATAGCATTCTTGCTTGTTTCAACATATAATATTCCAAGAAGGGTTTTCTCTATCTAAGGATCAGTGTCCTAAGACATTTGAAGTGATAGAGAGCATGAAGGCAATTCCTTATGCTTCTATAGTAGGAAGCCTAATGTATGCAATGTTATGCACTAGACCTGATATCTGCTACTTTGTTGGCATGGTTAGCAGATTTCAGTCTAACCCCGAGCAAGAACATTGCACTGTAGTCAAATATATAATCAAGTACTTAAAAAGAACTAGAGATTATATGTTGGTCTACCAGTAAGAAGAACTTGTACCCATTGGATATACAAATTTAGACTTTCAGTCAGTCAAGGACTCTTGAAAATCTACCTTAGAAAATGTTTTTGTCTTAAGAGGTAGAGTCATGAGTTGGAGGAGTATTAAGCAAACTTGTGTTACTGACTCTACCATGGAAGCCGAATATGTGGCAAATTCTGAGGCAGCCAAAGAAGTAGTATGACTTAGGAACTTCCTAATGGATCTAAGTGTATTTCCATCAATTCAATCACCTGTTACACTTTCCTATGATAATAGTGGAGCAATTGCAAACTCGAAGGAGCCATGGAGACATAAAAGGGAAAAACACATTGAGTGGAAGTATTTGTAACGACCCAAAAATCGGACCGCTACCGGCGCTAGGATCCGGGTCGGCTTAAGGCCGCTAAGACCCATAGCAAGCCTGACTTGCAACCTGAAAACCTGTTTAATCCCATACATGATCAACAACGTACATAAAAATTTAAAACTTTTCTTTCATACATCCAACTCAACCTGAACATGCACTGCACATAGTCATAATCATAATCATGATCCCTCTGTGGGATCTCATCAATGCCCCAATGGGCAATACATCATAAGATGAGTTGGCTTTCATGAACATAATAAAACATTTTTTTGATCATGTAATAAAAGGGATACCTCATACACAATGTCAAGCACAATATCTAATCCTCAATATCATCACATGACTGAAACTGTACCTTTACATAACATTAATACATTTATCATGTCCACACTAACTATTACATACACGTGACTTCATTACTCTTGTAAACCTCCTGGTCTACCCTGTACCTGCAATCCTGGGGAAAATTGGGAGAAGGGTGAGCTACTAGAGCCCAGTGAGCAGAATAATAAAACATTTAAAAACATATGATAACATGGAATGCATCACATCACAGCTAATCACATCAAGGATGAACCTGTCACCAATAGCCCTCTACATGGTCCAACTGTGCCAGAACGTAGAATGGGTCCTGGTCTTTCCCTTACATATCATAACATAACAGTGTCCAACTGTGCCAGAACGTAGAATGGGTCCTGGTCTTTCCCTTACATAGTGCCAGCGAACGTAGAATGGGTCCCACTGGTCTTACATTCCGTACCGTACATATCACATCGTCATATCATAGATCAAGGGCTATGGATCATCCAACATTCATCCGCATCAACATTTAAAATATGCAATGCAACATATTCGTGAATTATAATGCAAGCAACCTAATTCATCACATGGCATTCATGATGCATGATCATGCTCAATCCTTGCAATTGATTTGCTTAAAAACATAAAGGGTTATTCCACTCACCTCTGGATAGCTCTGACCAGACACTGGGGCAACAGACTCACTGCTGGGGTCCTCGGTTCCTCGGGTCCGAACCTACACAGGTGGACTCAAATGAGAGACCAAACATACATGAACATAACTCTAAACTATTCCCTAAAAACCCCCTAAAACATCATAGAATAATCATAGAAAAACATGCAAGAAATGGCTGAACAGGGCACTTTCGGCGGCAGGTTCGGCGGCTGAAAGTCCCTCCAGAGCCGAAAGTCAGGCAGGTTCGGCGGCACCTTCGGCGGCCGAAACTCCCAGACAGAGGCGAAACTCATGCATGTTCGGCGGCACTTTCGGCGGCCGAAAGTCCCAGACAGAGACGAAAGTCTCCTTTCGGGGGCAAGCTTCGGCAGCCGAAGGCTGCCTCCACAAGCATGTTCGGCGGCCGAAAGTTCCTTCCGCTGCCGAACCTAGTTTCTCCCAGAATGGCAGAAACTCAGCTCCCCTATGCATTTATGCCTCCAATCTCATCCAAACATGCATAAACCTATTCTACAACACTCATACACAAGCATACAAGTTCCTAGGGGCATCAACTAACTAAAACCCCATCTAAAACACATCAAACATACATTTGCAAGCCACATTGTTCAAAATCACATCAAAAACCCATAAGCTCAACATAAGCTACACATGCATTTTCTACCCCATGAACTTGCATAAAACTTGCTTAAAACATAAAGTAAGCTAGAGATCGACTCTTACCTCTTGAAGATCGAGGGTGGAGGCGATCTAACTTGGAGTTGGAAGAGATTTGAGTTCTTGAACCTCAAAGCTCCAAAACTTGCTCAAAACTCGGAAATCTTCAAAACAAGATGAAAACTAGTGAAAAACTCGAAAGATCTAAAGGAAAAGACTCAAGATCGGTGAGGGGTGGCGGAGAACTCACCTTGGCTGGAAATGGGGAAAAAGCTCGCCCGTTTTCGGCTAAGGGACCCTTTTATAGTGGCTGGCCAGGCCACGTTCGGGGGCCGAACGTGCCTCCGCATGCATGCCATGTTCGGCGGCCGAACTTGAGGTTCGGCGGCCGAACTTGAGGTTCGGCGGCCGAACCTGGACTTTCCTCACTTATGCTTTCGGGGGCCTAAAGGCACTCCCGAAGGCATGCATGTTCGGCGGCCGAACTTGAGGTTCGGCGGCCGAACCTGAGTTTTCCTTCAAGGTTGTTTTTATGCAAAAACTCATTTCCATTTTACTTAAAACCATGAAATACCTTAAAACATTTTATGAAAATATGATTCTACCCTACTAGAGGCTTCCGACATCCGAGTTTCCACCGGACGGTAGGAATTCCGATACCGGAGTCTAGCCGGGTATTACAGTATTACCTGATACGAGACATTGTTCAAAGGGGGTAATGTGATGGTGATGAAGATTGCATCAGAAAACAACCTAACTAATCCTTTTACAAAGAGCTTATCAACAAAGACTTTTGATAATCATGTGGAAGGACTGGGAGTTCGAATAATAGATATATGGTTATGAGTCTAAGTGGGAGATTAATAAATATATACTATTAACCATGCAAATGTAATAGTATACGATTTGAATATTTTTGAACAATTATTTAGTTATATTTAATTGGAGATTTGCATTAAATGATAATTTTTCAGCATATTTAGTAGCAATTGTGTTGATATATTTTGTATGTATTTAATTGGACCAAGTAGAGAATGGTTATTTTATATTGACTATTAAAACATATTCTTTAAGACATTAGAAATAAGATTTATATTCTTAATCTTGACTTAATTATTGTAAACAATTATACATTGTCTTATGCTTTAATTCATTAAAGAGTTAATTTCAGTTATCGGGATAATATCACTCAATGAGCTGGGCAAAGGCGAGATGCATTTGTGAAATATTAATTAATGATAGAATCCATATCTCAATATAGAGAATGATGATGTAATTTAATTAAGCTTATAAGGTTTCATTATATAAACTTTGTATGTGGATTTTTAATCCGACACAAGATAGATATGAGATTCAGGTATCAGTAATTGTGGTTTTAATTTTGTCAATGGATTTGAACAGAAACCAAGATTGGGAAATTTGAAATTTATCCAATCTAGTTTTCTATTTTTCCCTCTTCACATCGGACAATATTAAAATAAATTAAACCTAATTTCTAAAAAAACAATAAAAAAGGAATTTGGGTTAAGAAAAGAGAGATACTATAAAGGCTCCGGAAGCTTAATAGAGAATGAATCAAGTTATCAATACGGTCATCAATACACTTAAGAATGAACAGTATTCGATTCAAACTGAAAATACAAATGAATAATATGGTTGTTCTCTTTATTGGTTACTGTTCTCTTCCTTGGCTCTACTTGTATAGTCTTCCTATTTGGGTTTGTTTTATGTTTCATATGCGATTTGTCCATCATTGACGATTTTAAATTTGGTCCGTCGAGAATCCAGTTACCAATAATCACATGGCAGGATTGAAGAATCGAGTTCTTTTTGAGGAGCAATCTCACAAATCCCTATCGAATTTTGTAATTGCAATGCGTAAAATATTTATAGATTTATTTCCAGATAATGAATTATCAGGGACAAAGGTTTTGTAAATTTTGGGGTTGTGAATTTGGTGTATAGCCGGTACGGAGATATCCCGGCATACCATGAAGCAGGCAATTAGCAAAGCAGGAGAGGGGTTTTATCTCTCTCAATTGGTTGTTTTCAAAGTCTTTTGATTAATAGAAAATATAACATAAAAACTATATAATTGTATTTTAATTAAAATTAACTAATAAATTTTTTAAAAATTTAATGATTTAATAGTAATCATCTCAATAATAGATTTCCACAAACACAAATATTCCCTTTTACTTCTCTCCTAATATCATATTTTCTAATCAAAATTTAATAAATGTTTGATAGTTATATTAACAATAAAATATTTACACTAAGCATATCACATATAAATTTATTAGTATTATTTTTTATTATTAAAAACTTTACTTGTTTTATATCATTATTTTTAAGAAATTAAACATAAAAAATATTTAATATTAACTAAATTGTAATAATTCATAAATTATTAACAAATTACTAATATTAGTTTTAATTATATTTTTATAAGTATTTATTATTATTATTATTATTACTATTATTATTATATCATTTAAACAAGTTAAACTTGTCAATATATATTTTTTATAAAAGAAAAAGAAAAATAAAAAATTTAGAAAACTAAAAAGAAAGAAAGAAATATTTTTTTTATTAATTTAAAAATATGCAATAAAAGATAAAAAGAAAGTTTTATGGAGTTATAGACAAGATTGAAATTGTACTACCAAATTTAAATACAAGCAAATTTGAGCAACTGCATACGTAAATTACTCACTTTTTGGGTAGGTGTACCGATTTGTATAAGGGAAATCTAATATTCACTCAATTCTATAATTTTTTCTATTTTATTTTTTATATATTAAAAAAATAATTTTTGATTATTTTTTTAATTTTAAAAATTTTAAAAATATTAAATTTTATTAAATATTAAATGATATTTTAAATATTTTAAAAAATAATTAATAGAGATTATATTAAAAATAAAATAAAATATAAGTATAATAGCTAATTTATCCATTATTATAGTATAAAAAAATAAATAATAATTTTAAAAAAAATAATAATAATAATAAGTTAAATAAAAATATGAAACAGAAAAAGTAATAATAAACACGCTGCTCAAGCAGCATCGAAACCAAAATCCCAACAGGAACCAGACCTCCAGACGATCAATTGGTTTTTACTACAAAAATGGTTTACAGCTATACGAAGATATTAACTAATGATTTTTTGGTTGGTTGACAGGGAAATTCTCTTCAGGCTGCCTTTGCCACAGATAGTTTGCAGCCTCTATCCAACGTGGATGGACCAAAAACTTCTTGTTCTTCAGAGCCCAACGAGACTTCTCAGTCCCAGCATCCTGGGAGACCACATGTGTAACTGATGTGTCAAGGTCCCTGGAGCATGTGGCTCCCAACTGCTCAGCCATCTTCCAGAGATGATGATTATCAGCCTGGAATTGGGTGGGAAATACTCGAGTGAAGACAATTTTACATCCCTTCAGCACATCCTTCCGAACAATTTTCAAAACCTGCAGAACGAGAGGAAACCCAATCAATCCTAGTATACGCAAAAACTTAAACCACAAAAGTTTATTTTTCCCCTCTTCTTTTTTAAGTTCTAGCACATATAATGAGAGAATTTGATTAGGGGAGACATGTAATACACCAACTAATCAACAAATATGAACAAATCTGCATATCTTTATTAGCAGGAAATTTAGGATTATTCAGAACACGCCCAATCAAATATAAGATAATGATGTCAACGATCAAACTATGCATGGAAGAAAAAGACGGATAAATAGAAATCAAGAGAGGGGAATTTTTGCAAAAAGGGACAAGGAAATTAAAGACGACTTTCAAGAGACTGGCGGGCATGGCAAACCATAAGGCCTTCTTCTGAATAAAAAATTGTCATCTTTGATGGTCCAATTCAGTTCACTGGTCAACTCTAGTAATGAGCCGATCTATTTATATCAATTAATTTGAACTTCAAATTCACAATCTTTAATGTTATTTTTCTTGCAAAAATTGCATATTTTCAATAGTCATTATTTTGAAGTAAATATGAACATATACATTTTGGTAGCAATTTGTTGTAATTTCCTAAATTAATTGTAAAGCATATTAAACAATAAAACTACAAACACATAGGACTTAAGGTTGAAAATTGAAAAAGCATGTTTATTTATTAAACATACTATATCTAATAAATCACAATCAAATCATATATAGAACCAACTTTTGCAATATAAACTTTTTATCAATGTCAGATTTTTCAATTTCCAATTTTATTTGTTCAACCATAAATGCAAATCATTTACTTGAAAGCATTCCTGTGTATGTGTTCATGCATGAGCACACATGCACGTGTTCATCCTCAAACTGGGGAGACAGGACAGGATAACAATGATATACACTTGAAAGAAAGAAATCACTTTGTTCAATGGTCCTTTTTACCTGTCTCACGTCTCTGTCATCAAGATTGTCCACCAGCTCCTGCAAGAAGGTTCTCATTGTATCAGAATCAGAAACAAAAACAGGTGACTATAACAAAAAGTTTAGGAAGAGTGGCCATACATCAAAGAACATATGGTGAATTTTCCTTAGAACTTTAAGAACAGATGCAAGCGCTCCATCCCTGTCACTCTCATCACTCTTTAGCTCAGAAAGAGATTTACAATTGAAGCCAAATTGATGACAACTTGAAGCGAAAAAGTGATATCTTTCCATTAATATCAAATTGCCTTTATGCTTTGTCCATGCCTAAATCAAATAAAACTAGCTTATAAGCAAAGAATAATAATTTACTGGCTCAAATCTACCTACAAATAAACTGCAACTTAAAGATAAAGATAAGAAATATTTTCTCAAATATGCACTAGCGCACCACCAACAGCTGGCTTATTACACAAGTGTAAAGAAAAATACAAGGTAATATGCACTCCAAAGACCTTCAGTCTTCATATCATAGAAAAGATATGGGAAAGGTAATTCAACAAGAACGAAGCAACATTTCACACAAATCTCTGGTATGAAGCACTCCAAGGCACTCAATAGTTAAGCAACACGATGTGCTCAAGGCAGAGTGCTGAGCATGGTTGTTTTCTGTGAACTAAAACTAATCTTCTTGGCGGTCCAAGGCATACAAATCTTTTAGTTTTGTATTAGAGAAAGTAGAAACAGCTTAAAATTACAAAGTGAACAATGAAAAGAATTAGGGCTGATAATTCATTGGTTTGAACCGAAAAACTAAACCAAAGAGAGTTAATTCGGTTTTTTCAGTTTTGTTTTTGGTAAATCCATTTTATTTTGGTTATTATTTTCAAGAACTTTCAGTTCAGTTCAGTTCAGTATTTAAGGCTAAAAGCCCAAAATAACTGAACCGCTTTTGCCCCATTCAATGCTACTTGCCTTTAGAACTAAGCACTAAAGCTTATTTTCTCCATTTGCCCTGCTCTCAACTGACTTCCCTTTCTTTTTCTCCCCTTCTTCCTTTTCTTCACTTTTCTTATTCTTCAAGAGACCCAAGATGCTATTGATTGCCATCAGACTCAGGGAGTGGATCTAGTGACTAACAGCATACACATCACAGAGATGCATCAACTATGTCCATCACGGTCACACACTGTTCGACTAACTAACGAAGATTATGATTTCATTTCTATTGGACCGAGTTCTCTTTCTTTTTGCAATTGTTATGTTGTAGACTTTGATTCATTCCATTGTGTCATGAATTGTTGAAAGATATAGGATTAATGAGTTTTCTTTTTTTTTTTTCCTCTTTGCATCTGGATAAACTTTAATGGGTATTGATTTATTGGCTTTTTTTGCATTTAGGTATTGTTGTATATGGCTGGGATGGGAAGGATTGGTTGGTAGGAATTGTTGGTTGTGAATAAATGACAACGTTAAATGGTTGTTGGGAATAGTAGAAAGTGTAAAACCGATAAGCTCCGAACCGAACTGAACTAATAAGATTTTTTTTTGTTCAATTTTGATTTTTAGCTCATTGTTTTTCCTTTCTACCAATAATTAATTTTCGCGGAGACAACATAATAGGTCTACTCCTCTAATATTTTGTATCATTTTTTAGCTATTAACTAATTATAAATGTTTTGTTACTCTGTTAGTGTGGTGAGCCAGTTTATGTCTCCTCCAACTATTACCCATTGGAAAGCCTTAGGGCAAAACTTATGTTATTTGAAAGGGACTCTAGGACGAGGTTTAAATGTTGAATATTTTTCAAATGCTGCCTAAGCAGGTTCAAATTAGATTGAAGATTGACCATAAGGAAATTTGATGTCCTAAAAAAGCAAAATGCAGAGTATAGTTTCTCAATCTATTGTTGAATCATAAGACAAAGTTATGGAACAATCGGCATGTAAAGTGGTGTGGATGCTTCAATTACTAGATAAATCAGTTTCAAGACCTCCCTACCAACGAAATTATGGTATGATAATCAAGTTGCCCTCCACATTACTTTCAACCCTGTGTTTTATGAGCGGACTAAACATATTGAGATAGATTGTCATTTTGTTCATGAAAAAATCCAATAACAGATCATTTCAACAGGGCATATCAAAATTGAAAAACTAGGAGACATTATTCAAAAGCTTTGAATGGAGCTCGTATTGATTGTATTTCTAACAAGTTGAGCATGATTAACGTCCATGCTCTAACTCGAGGGGGAGTAGTATGGAAGGTCAACTATATGTGATTGTATAAATAATATCTAGTATAATTAGAGGGATACCTTCCTGGAACCACAATTATAGGAATCCTTGTATATAAATATTGAAAAATTCTTTCAAGTAACACATAGAAATAGTCTTTCGACAAAGATATATTGCTTTAACAATTAAAATATTAAAACTAAAATGCTATAAGGAGGATATGAAAATACAAATGTTTTGACTTTATAAATTAAATTTATTGTCAAAATAAGCTTCAATTTTAACATTGCAATAATTTATACCACATTAGATTTAAATGTTTATATAGTTATAGTTACATGAATCATGGTACTCTTGAGTTATGATATGAGCACGTGGTACATAATACATCAATTAATGAAATATAAAGTATGTAGGGGTAGACTTAATTGGTATGCTAAATCGATTAGCAGTACATTTAATTGGAACACCAATTTAATTTAGAGCATATAAAGTATATTTATTCAATATAATATAATGTTCAAATAATTAAATATCTGACAAATAATTGATAATATTTGTATTTTCTAAAAAATTTTAAATCTTAACTAATAGAATTATCATTTATACTCCCAAGTTAACACTGTCACCTATTCCACTAGCATTTAAATTCATTACCTTACTTAAAGTATTTCAAAATGTAATCTATTCTTTTTTATTTTTCTTTTGCTATAGCCTTTTTGCCTCCCTCTCCTCTCCTTCTTGTGCCTTCATACTATCACACAAATGCATATTTGTTGACCTTTCTTCTCTTTTCCATCTTTTCATTCTTCGCCGGAACCTCTATTTTGGTGACTCGAATCGCATTCCCTGACAATTTAGGAGCAAAAATATCACATCCAGTATGCAGTACCTAGATTGCGCTTCCCTTGGGTGTGAAAGAATACGGTAACTATGGTTAAACATTTATTTAGGATACCATAATGAATAATAATAAATTGGCTCTTAAATCGCCAAATATATATTATTTTGTATTAATCCAAACTGATGAATCTAAAAATTAGATTAAAGAGAGGTGGTCTCTAGGGCTAAGGTTTAAATCAGGGGGTTTGGGAATTGAAGAAATTGTGCCATGAAATAAGACAGTTGTAGGTAAGCAAATTTGGGAACTAATATCCTCCAAGTTTTCCCTATGGGCTACTTGGGTGGTGAGAAATAAGCTCAAGCTACTATGCTTTTGGGGAAGTACAAAGGCTATAGAGGCAAGTTAGTCCTGGAAGCATCTAGTAAAGATGAGGGACAGTTTCAGGATGTGTTACTCCTATAAGTTGAGAATGGGTGAATTATCCTTCTAGTATGTTCCTTGGCTGGACGGGTTGAGTATTGTAGAGAGATATGCTTCCCCGAATATTGAGGATGCTAATATTCCTAGACAAGCTAGGGTGATGGAGGTGCAGAGGAAAGGAAATTGGAGTCTTCAATACCCACAAAGAGGCTGCTTGGGTACAGGTAAGACAGCATAATATTTTGGAAGTGTAGGAGGACTTTATAACCTAGAAGTTGACAACCTCTGTGAAGATCCCAAGTCACAGATCACATCACGGAAGGATTGATAGGGCCTCTGACTCATTAACGAGAGAGTCTTAAATCTCAAATATGTTATTAATCTGTTTGTTTTATTCAATAAAGAGAAACATCTTATATAGTGGAGTTTCATACAATTATAGTACTTCTAATTAAAGTAAAAATCTAATACAAGTAGTCATTAGATAAGAATCTATTATGATAAGATGATGAAAATCTAATAAAATAATGGAAATCTGACAAGAAACTAGTAAATAAATATAATATGTTCTTTATAGATTTGGTTTATCTATTATCCATAACAAAAGTATACTATTGCTAGTGCTTGGCAAGCTTTGAGAAACAAAAGTAGCAAGGTAAAAAGGTGGAAGCTGGTGTGAGGAAAGTATGGGATACCAAGGCATAACTTTATTACTTGGTTAGCTATTCAAAGTAGACTTGCTGTTAAGACCAGGTTGGCAAGGCGGACAGCGGCTCCTAATTCCTAGTGTTGTTTGTCAGGTAAGTGAGGAGACTGTGGAACACCTCTTTTTAAATTGTCCATATCTGGTGTACTTTGGCGAGCAATTATGCAGAAGTGTGGATTAAGTAGGCAGCAGCTTAGTTGGAGGGGGAAGTTAGCTGGTTCTCTAGGAGAGCTACTGCGAAAGGCCTGCTAGCATCAGCGAGAAGAGTTGCCTTTAATGCAACTGTCCATTTTATTTGGTTTGGAGAGAAATAAATGGATCTTCAAGCAAGCCCCTGCCGATGCAGGACAGGTTAATCATTTGATTGTGGCCTGTGTAAAGCTGAAGTTGATACAAGACAATAACCAGAGCCCTTGTGTTGATTGGAGCTGCTGGGTTTAGAAGTCTTGTAGAGAGGTGGGCTGTTTGTTTTAGTTTGTATAGAAGTTCTGGTTAGATTGCTTGCTGTATGTAGCCCTGACTTTTTGTCAAGGATAAAGGCCCCGAGTCTGGTTGGGCGGTTGTACAGTTGTTTGCTTTTGTTGTTTTGGAAATAAAATTACATTTATTGACCAAAAAAGTTAGATTAAAAATCACTAAACGAAAAAGTAAGTTAACATAACCTATTGCATCATGACTAATCAATTATATGATACTAAAATTCAATCATGTTTACAAAAGTTATTACAGACCATTTAGAGTAGAGATTGTAAGGTAAAAAAAATGAGTTTTATTGTTGGGCTTTATTCTAATGCACTAAGAATTTTAGAATTAATATTTTTATATTATATTTTATTTAAAACAAATTAATTTTTAATAGTTAAATATATTTTCCATCATGGTCATACTAAATAACTTTAATTAAGTGGGAAGAAGGATGGGGAGAAAGGGAGGATAGAGAGGGGAATAATGGGATGGCCATATATATATATATATATAGATAGATAGGTAGATAGGTGGGCATTGATTTCAATTTGGCATTCAACTGAAACCCATTGGCACGTGTCCATATCAATTTGAAGGTAGCTAATTTAAAGTACTTATAACAAAATGCTTATGCACTCACAGTTTCTGTATCATCGAGGATCAGAACAGCATTTTCTTGCCCCAGCACAATATCAAGACCTTTTTGATGTCTCTGAGTTCCATCATCACGTGAAATAACTCTAGCATCAAAGTACTCTCTTCTAGGATCAAGCAGCTTTGCCATTTCCATTGCATATGCTCTATCACCCATTGTGTATATGTACATCTCAAACATTTGACTTGCTTCCTTGAGAAACATACGTACAAAGGGCCTTAATCTGGTCATCATTTGCAAGAAGTCCAACTTGAAGAGGCTACCTTTTGAAACATCTATCCATTTCACAAAAATATACAGTAGATAAAAAGGCTCCAACTGTTGAGGATAATTACAAAAAAATGTTCACTTATCAAATAAATAGAATATTGTCAAATGAATAGGATGACCACGATGTTTGCAAATGGAAAAGAAGTACATGCACAATCTACAGGATATACAATGATGAAAGTAGTAAATGCAAACTAGCCAGAAGCTTCATGGCACCCCCCATTTATTTGCAGGCTTGGCTTGGAAAAATGATTCTATCATGATGCATTATCTTACAATCTAAGTATGCATGCTGCAAAAGACTGGCAACAAATTTATCTACAAAAACAGAAGGGCAAACTTCAAAAAAGTACCAGGTGATTCCACAGATTACTTAACGTCATTTACAGGCCCTCCATAACTTGCAAGTGTACCGTCAAGTAATAATTGACCTCTTCAAAAAATTGCATACAACAGTACAATCTGCTGTTTTCTTCTTTCAAGCAAACTCCATACAGCAAGGTGAGCTTAAACTTCTCACTCAAATTTCTTAGTCTTTCGATAATTTTATCTATTTAAGCTATAAGAACCATGAACAATATGGTTGAGATACTTTCTATAAATAGCCTAGATTTGTAGTGATTGTATGCATAATTAGAGATATGATTGTGTGATATGATTAGGCTATAATTAGAGAATTAATTTATTCTTGTAAGTAGTATATATATTCCAATTGGTTTGAGGAGAATAATTAAATATCTTTCTCTCAAAATCTTTCTTCTTTCTTTTTTCTTTTCATCATTGTTTCATAGTATCAGAGCCAAGCGTCTTGGCCGATTTGTGAGTGGCAGATCTGCCACCTTCATTTGGAGGTTTTCTGGAAGTCGGTTAATCTCACCAGCCTCGCCGGTCTCCGAACAGCACCTCCCTGAAGCGCCATCACCAGAGACGCTGCCACTCGCCTTCATGCGCTGCCACTTTGTTTCTGCATCCGGTACACGCGCCAGCAAGTGACCCTTATTCCAGCGACTCTTTTCCAGACTCGCTCGACACCGGCAACTCCAGCCCACTAGGTCCGGTCACCTGCCCAGCTCTCCCATCTTTCGTGAACAGTACTCTTTCTCAACATGTCTCAGAAGCGGATAACCTAAATACAGTTCACATGGCCCAATCAAATAGAGTAGACTCACGTTCCAAACCGAATTCAGTCACTCTAAATGAAGCAAGAGTACAGAGAATATTTGCAGTTCCGAGCTACTCAGCAACATTCTTCTCCAAACATTGCTCATTCTGGTAACTCTTTTACTTATCTAACCAAGTCTTTACCCATCAGTTCATGGATCTTCGACTCTGGTACTTTTAATCATATCTCTAGTAATTCCAATCTTTTCTCTACTCTTGTTTCACCTTCTATACCATCTAAAATCACATTACCTAATGGTTCACAAACTCAAGTTAAAAAGATAGATAACTTATATCTCCTTCCTTCTATTCCCTTGACTAATGTTTTATTCGCCCCTAAATATCCATACAATCTAATCTCTGTTAGCAAATTGACTAAAAATCTTCACTGTTCAGTCATCTTTACTGTTGAATCTATGGTTGTGCAGGACCGAAGTACTGGAAAGATGATCGGAGCAGGATATGAGTCACACGAATTATACTATTTTTCCACGTCTAACCCTCCAATTGCTTTTGTGCCTACCACCTCCGCTGAACTCATTCATAGTCGTTGGGGACACCCAAGTCTGAACAAGTTACAAAAACTGGTTTCTAGTCTCTCTTCCTTACCTTCTTTAGAATGTGAGTCTTGTCAACTTGGAAAGCAAGCTCGAACTTCTTTTTCCAAGCGGGTCAATAATAGGAACACTTCTATATTTAACATTGTTCATTCAGATATTTGGAGTCCAAGTCGGGTTAGTACTTAGTATAACTATGAGATTTCAATATTTTGTTACCTTTATTGATGACTATTCTCGTTGCACTTGGCTTTTTCAGATGAAGAATCATTCTGAGTTGTTCTCTATTTTTCAAAAATTTTATGCTGAAATCCATAATCAATTTAGAGTTCACATTAAGGTATTGCAAAGTGACAATGCAAGAGAATATTTGTCTTCCTCATCCACTCATTGCTTATCTACTCAGGGTATTACTCATCAGATTTCTTGTTCTCATACCCCACAACAAAATAGGGTTGCCGAGTGAAAAAATAGGCATTTGATTAAAACAGCCCGCACCTTACTCCTACATCACAATGTTCCATTGCGTTTTTAGGAGGAAGCTGTCCTTACTGCCTGTTACTTAATTAACCGAATGCCTTCCTCTGTTTTGCAGCATCAAAGTCCTCATTTTGTTTTATTTCCTAACTAGAATTCCACCCGGTTGTCTTTGCGTGTTCTCGAATGTATATGTTTTGTTTATGATCATACTCCTACCAAAGACAAACTCCAGCCTAAATCAATTAAATGTTTTTCTCGACTATTCACGGCTTCAAAAAGGTTACAAATTTTATGACCTACTACTAACAGATATTTTATGTCTGCAGATGTCACCTTTTTTAAAACCTCTCCTTACTTTTCGAAAACTTTTCTTCGAGTCCAACACACTTTGCCTATACCTCGACTCTTATCTCTCCTTTGCCTCAAGTGTGTTCGTCTCCCACCTCTATGCCACCTCTTTAGGTCTACACATGTCAGCCTCACCCATCTGCTAATAACAACAACATTTCTCTCCCTAATGCAGGTACTTCTAATGACTCACCTACCGTTCCATCATCACCTACTTCATTATGCCTTCAGCAGCAACAACCACTCCTCTTCTTGCTCTTTGAAAAATATTCGCTCTTCTCGAAATCCTCATCCCATTTATAATTTTGTAAGTTACCATCATTTGTCTCCTTCCTATTATACTTTTATTTCTGTTGTGTATGCTATCTCTATACCCAAGACAGTTAGAGAAGCATTGGATCATCCTAGTTGGTGTAATGCTATGGTTGAAGAAATGACTGCTCTTCACAATAATGAAACTTGGAAACTGGTATCCTTACCGTCTGGCAAATCTATTGTTGGTTGTCGATGGGTTTACACAGTTAAGGTGGGACCTGATGGCTCCTTAAAGCTCGCCTTCTAGCTAAAGGTTACATACAGATCTTTAGACTTGATTACAGTAATACTTTCTCTCCAGTAGCCAAAATAGCTTCTATTCGCTTCTTTATCTCATTGGCTGCAATTAATCACTGGATCTTTCATCAACTGAACATTAAAAATGCATTTCTTCATAGAGATCTCGCCGAAGAAGTTTACATGGAGCAACCTCCAGAGTTTGTTGCTCAGGGGGAGTCAGGCTTAGTGTGTCATCTTCAGCGCTCTTTGTATGGATTAAAACAGTCTCTAAGAGCATGGTTTGGACGATTCAGCACTGAAATTCAATAGTTTGAAATGTCTCGAAGTAATTCCGATCATTCTATATTTTTTCATCATAATGGTGATAGATGCATCTATTTAGTGATCTATGTTGATGATATTGTCATTACAGGAAATGATCATGATGAAATCTCTCAATTTAAGCAACATTTGTTCAGTCATTTTCAAACTAAAGACTTGAGGAAATTGAAGTATTTCTTAGAGATTGAAGTGGCACAGTCTAAACAGGTATTGTGATTTCTCAATGGAAATATGTTTTGGATACATTGGAAGAAACAGGCATGTTAGACTGTAGACATGTAGACACTCCCATAGATCCAAATGTCAAACTTGTTCCTGAACAGGAAGAGCCACTTAAAAATCCTGCTAGATACAGAAGATTAGTTGGCAAGCTCAATTATTTCACTATCACGTGACCGAAAAAGGTGAGACCATGCCAAAAAAGGAAGACGGCAGATGGAAGATGGGAGCACACACCCACATGCACCGATGCATGGATCTGTTAGAAAAGGAAGATTTGGCGCGTGGGAGCCACACGTCGGGATTCCGGTGATCAAATCTTGGATGCAGGCGGTTGGTGGCCAAGGCATCTTCTCAGGTAAGAGGTGAAGATAATGGTCACTCTAAATAATGGCCTTAAAGTGGCAGTAAAGGGATCCTCCAAAAACAATTTAAAAAAAAAAAAAAAAAGTTAAGGTTCTTCAAATGATGGCTATGATACCATGTAGGATTGAAAAACTATGAATTTGCACATTGTTATAGGTTATAGGAAGTAAATATGTTAATATAGGAAATAAATATTGATAGATGGATCAGTTGCTTAATCTTAAGATTATACAATCATAGACTTAATTTCCTTCATGTTTAGATACCGTCTCTCATGTATAAATAGGTTGTAATCTCTATTGTGAAATACAACAACAAATATTATCCTTTTACATGGTATCAAAGCTTAAGTCTCCAAATGTTATCCTTTATGGGTAACCCAAATAAACATAGCCTATGTCTCCAAATGTTACCCTTTATGGATAACCCAAAATGAACATAGCCCTAATTCTCCAAATGTTACCCTTTATGGATAACACAAATGAATAGTCCTAAGTTTTCAAATGTTACCCCTTTATGGATAACCCAAATGTTCTTCTAATCCTTTGTTTATTTTGATTATTTTGGGTTGATTGTTCTTATGGCTGAAATTGATTATATATGTAACAAGTTGGGCATGATTAACATTTATACTCCAACTTGAGGGGGAGTGTTATAGATTATAGAAAGTAAATATGTTAATATAGGAAGTAAATATTGATAGATGGATCAGTTGCTTAATATTAAGATTGTATAATCATAGACTTAATTTCCTTCCTGTTTAGATACCGTCTCTCATGTATAAATAGATTGTAATCTCTATTGTGAAATACAACAACAAATATTATCCTTCTACACACATATTTCATTAGATGAAATATTGCATATTTATACACAAGAGTCCTAATATAAAAAGGAAAAAATAATCCCTAAAATCAAGTCCTATAATCAAGCTAAAATATATGTATATATTTACTTCATATAACACAACGAAATATCAAAACTAGTAGCTCTAGCAATCACAATCACACTCACATTCTTTCTAAGAAATGTGACATTAGAAAAAGAAAATCACTATCCAAGAAGAATCAAACAATCATCTCAAATGAGCATACCTTGCAAAGAATCTATTTGACTATATAGATATTCCTCTTCTAATGTTATATGCATAAGCCGAGTAGAATTAAGCAACGTATGGTCTAAATCAAGAACCAAGTAAAGCTTTTTCTGGCGTAACAAATTCTTCATATCTGTTCTACGTAACCGCACAATTTCATCGTTACCAAGCCTTAACCCCTGCAAGTAAAGTTGTTCTCTACACATTATAATTATAGTAAGGAAGTGACAAATAAAAATGTCACATGCTAAGGAAAGCAATTCCAACATATCTACTTCTACACTGAGAATTTCCTTTTATCATTTGAGAATTTCCTTTTATCATTTTATACAAGGGGATGATAAATCATAGCTCCGTCAAATTGAAAGATACATCAACATATTGAAGACCTTTTCATAATATACCTTATGTATGTATCCAAATGTTACACCACCAGTTTCCTCATTCAACATTTGCCCACAGAGTATGCACATGTCTCCAAAAGATCCTGGATGTGTGCAGGCATCCTTACTTGAGGACACTTCTAAATAACAACAGGTCAGAAGTAGTTTGAAACCAACATAGAACATGTTCAAGTCAAAGACAATCATGGAATGAAAATGATACATACATTTTAAGCTGCTGGTTGAAGAAACATAAACACCAAACCAAAATGCACTAACCAACAATAAATGGAATCTCCTGATACTAAAATGACGTGAACATTTTCTTTCAAGTGACAAATTGCTAAACCAGATGATATATTTCTGAACTTTCCCTCACCGCCACATGAAAAACAATTACCAATTCAAAAATCCTTAAACATTAAAACAATCAGCAAGGTTGATAGCATCAATCCAACTTCTGAAGAAAACAAACTTAATCGGGATAATTCCTTAACCTTACAGTTACCAACTATACTGGCTATAAAAGTTCAAAACCATCAGCATGAATTTATTGATTTTATCCAATTCAAATCTGTTCTTTAATTCCTGCATTTGCACATTCCTTCAGCTTTTACTAAATCAAGCAAATTTCATAATAAATCGAATAAAGAAAAAAAAATAATGTTCTTAACAGTTGAATAATCAGATCCAAATATTTTAACGCTAAGCAATTGGTGGCCAAGAAGTCCATGGATAGTAGGGTACAGGTGGACTAAAAGACCACAACCAAACATTTATTTAAAAGAAGAAGAAAAAGGAAGTTTACCTAAGTTCTGCTCTAGGGAACCATGAGAAGTTGATCCTTTAGGATCCTCTATGTTCTCCACTGTCTCCACTCTACACCTTTTTATCCTGCATGTTAATTCATAAAACCAAGTTTGCTGTAAATAAGATTTAATTTGGTGAATTCAATAAACAGATAAGAAATTAAAATGAAATACAAGTCACTCAAACAAAGTTTAACTGAAGCCAACTTTGATCCACATTTAGACCTGACATCCATCAATGATACAATAAACTGCAAAATAGATTATTGTCAAGTACTTTGGATTCATCTAAATTCCAAATCCGTGCATTAGAATTATTAAAACAAAGCTAGAAGCGGCTTCTTACAGATCTAAACAATACTATCCCCAAGCCTTAGGAAGATGTTTGGGGTGACAATATTGATTCAATAAAAACAAAATTGTGTATTTTCAGAGGAAATAGTTTAGGACAAAAAAGAGTTGTGAGAGAGAAAAAAAAATAGTAGCTAATGGCTTAGGAAGGCAGGTGCCATAGTTATTAAGGGCACCAAGTAGATTAATGCGCAAAGAGGGCTTGGAGCCAAGGTGCAAGGCATAAGCACACGCCTGAAAGAGATGAGGCTAAAAAATATTAATAAAAAAATAAAATTGAAATCAAATAATCATAAATATAGCATTGTTTAACGTAACTTCAAATAACAATAAACAAATTATTAAAAAGCATAGAAGAATATAGTAAATGGATATAGACTTCACCACTAATAATATTTCTTTCTCTTGTAAAAGATAAATAGCATTAGTCATTTTTGAAAAATAAAAAAACAAAAAGAAGCAATCTCAGAAAAATCCTAAAATAAAGGAACCATATAGCTTTGTTAGTATTGTTAAAGGCAAAAGAGGGCAACCTCTGTTGATTTAGAAACAAATGACTCCAAACAAACAGTAAAGATGAAAGAGATCATGAAAACAGGTATGAGAAAACGGGAAGGGAGAATGAAGTAGAACAATTGTGCTCTTAGATGTTGTGGTTTGATGAGATGCCATTATTATGACTTTTTATAAGCAGCAACCTTAATTCTGGCGACTTCCTGGAGCATGAACACCAGATTATAATAGATCAACATATTTCAAGTGGTAATGCAATGAGCACCTAGGAGAATAGGGTGAGTGCCTGTTAGAAGTCGCCCACCTTTCCATGTAGATACATCAGAAGCCTTTTGAGCCTTGAGCTTGAAGTGTGGCTTCAATAACACTGGCATTGGCAAGGGGTTCGGCAGCATAAAAGGGAAACATAAGTTGATGAAGCTAGGCATCAAAAGAGGCTGAATTCAGGACCTTGAGAAAGATATTATTTTTCAAAGGAAGCCAGGGAAAGAAACTCGAGCTAAGTTCTAATTGCAATTAGGTAACTGATCAAAGAGAACATATGTCATAGTAGAATTATTAATCCTACCAGCATTAGGATTTGGAATCCTAAACAAAAAAAATTTAAGCAAATTCTAAGGCATCCAAACCAAAAGTAACTTCCTTAATAAATTAATACTCCACTTACTATATTTCTTTGTAAATACGTAGAAAATCCCAGCATCGCTTTGCTTCTTTCTAACCATGAATCCCCAAAAAAACAAATGCAACGAAATATGAACTTTAGAAACAATGATGAGTCTATTTTCTGATGTACATGCACGGAACAAAAAGAAGTGAAGAGTCCAATTCCAAAAAGAAATAAGTTCCAAATTGAAGTATTTTCCCATGATATAGCTTCAAAAGTCTTTTGAAAGATAGAAAGAAACCTAAATACCTCTGGCTCTCAATTTCAGAATCATTCTCAGCTTCTTCATTTGGTGATGAGTCTGATGAATCAGAATTGAATTCATCATTAACTTCTTCTTCATTTGGTGATGAGTCTGAAGATATAGAATCCAACTCTGCATCAAGAAAAGCTGCAAAATCGCCACTACTGGACGAGTGTACTGGAGAATCAGTTGCAAGGCTCATCTGAAATACCAGCTGAGGCATGAAACACTTTAATTAAGAATTCACATGTTACAGAAATAGAAAAGGAAAAGAAAAAATTTTAAGATGGGTGAAAGGAGAATATTGCTTTCAATCCTAAACATGAGAAAGACATGGTACGATGTAGCCATTAAAATGAAGGGGCAAAAGGCATTATTTTGAAAATTGTTGCAATTCCTTCTCCTCCATTAAAAGAAAAAGTGCAAAATCAGAAAAGAAAAGGCCTCATTACAAGATCAATTTCTGTGTGGAAGTATTTGTAGTATACAAGCACGATTTGGACATACAACTAAAGAACTGCACCAAGTTCACCTCAAGAACGGATGGGGAAAATATTTTCCAAATGCTACTAAATGATCATTTAAAATATTAATTAAACAGAGAGAGAGAGAGAGAGAGGGAAATTAGATAGAGAGAATTTTGCTGTCATGCAGGTGAGGGATATCAGAGATGAGCTAAAGAGAAGGTATGTTAGCTGATGAAAACTATCTTATAGTCGCTCTTTGCTGCTTAAACTTTTGTTCAACAATGGGCTACACAAATACTCAGTTCAGCTGTATAGTTGCAACTACTACTGGAAAATACTTGGTTCAGCTGTATAGTTGAAAAACAGAGCTATACACAATAAGCAAGAAAACCCACTGTTCTATTAAATCAAACCCTTTCTTAGCTAATCGATAAATGTACCCAAAAAAAGACAAACTAGAAGATCCTTTAGAATCAGTGCAAGAACCGGGGAAAAAAAAAGTGAAAAGAGGAGTTACGACTTAAGAGATCCTAAAGAGTATGATTCACAAATGCATAGTCTTCAAAACTTGTAGCAAATCGTAAGAAGCAACAAAAATATATAAACGAAGACATTTATTATTAAAATCCAGCTTACTGTATTCCATAAAAGCCAATTAACAGTACCAAACCATAGGGAACCAAAAATCCAGCTACATTCAATCAAGAAACAACAATTTTAAAAAGAGACAACTGAGATAACTCTCATATCATGCTAAGTAAGCAACACCTGGTTAAGAGAAGCAAAAAGCAAGGACTGGGTACTAGCTAAAAAGCAGCATAGATAACTGGAAAAACCATTCTGGGACTAAAATTGAGAGACAAGCCCCCTCATTCATGCCTCCAGCTTGATAACTCCCAAGCAAACAGAATTCAAAAGCAGAAACAAGAAGGTATCCGAACAGTAGAAGAAATGAATAGGGGAGAAAAAACATACTTTAAAGGATCAACAAAAAAAACAGAGTACTTGATGTTAAAGTAGCAAATAGAAGCAATTGAATAGTATGTTAACAATAGAAGAAATGAATAGGGGAGAAAAAACGTACTTTAGAGTATCAACAAAAAAGAACAGAGTACTTGATGCTCAAGTAGCAAATAGAAGCAATTGAATAGTATGTTAACACTGTCAATTTCTCCATACCTCAAGAATTACACTGTAAAAGAATCAACCAAAATCACACACTCATCAGTATGGTTCCAAAGCAATGTAAGGGGTAAAAGTCAAGTCACGACGGCCTCTACTTCTTCTTGTAAAATATACAACATTTTCAATGCTTTGAAAACTTCTTCTTGGCAACAAAATAGTTAATTTAAACCCAGAAGACGCATACAAGAAACAGAGTGAAACTAAGATTCTTTCTTTTCAGTATTAGTGTTGTAGCATTAGTGTTCAGTAGTACAACAGTAAAACTAAGAAGAAAATAACCCAGAAGTTCCAATCTGTTCTAATAAATCTGAACTCATGCGTGATTGTCATTTTTAGCATGAACAAAAGAATTTGTCAATAAAATACACCAACTAATTGGTTTCAGTTAAGTACACCAGGTTGAAGGACAACCATGTCACCCCCCCCCCCCCAAGCCACAAAACCCGCACCTCACAATGCCCTCCACTGAGCAACATTTCAAAGTTCAAACAGGTCTTTCTTCTTCCCAAGTCCTCTGTCCAAGTCATTTCTGAATTACACATTCTCAAACATGGAGAGCCATAGCAGTGAAATTCACAGGTGGTTAAGCTATGCATTTCTATGGAGGTAGAATCCTCTTCATCTTTCCTATACTCACTGTGATAAGATCATCAGGCTTCCTGGTCAACCCCATGTGGGTTTTCAACAGTTATCAAGTTATGTCACTGTGGATAACAAGTAGGATAGAGCTCTTTTCTATTACTTCATTGAAGCAGAAACAGATCCAGCTTCAAGGCCTTTGGTTATCTAGAAAGGCGTGTCTGTTCTTCTCTAGGAGTAGGGACTTGAGAGGTGGAAATCCGTGGGGACAATTACCAAACCACCACTATATGTAAGAATATATCTTTAATGGAGATTGAACAAAAACAGTGTGTTTCAAGATGTATCTTCTTATTCTTTATGACCGCCACATCAGAAGATTTTTCGGTCACCAAGTCCTCCAACCAGTTAAAGGTTGTACTTAACCCAAATCAATTACTTGGTGAACTTTATTGACAATTTTTAGTTGAGTTGAACATAATACTAGCTTTCCCTCTTTATCTCCATCTCATCCTGATTTCCACTTCCTTCCACCCCTTGGCCCTCTCTACTTCCTACTCTTTCGCACCTCTCTACCTCTCTCTCAATGAACCCAAAATCATTTTTAGAAAGAAGTCCAAATTCAATATCCAAATCAAAGGGAATATTTCAGAAAATCAACATCTAATTTTCCACCTCAAAACCCTAAACCCATCTAGTAAAACATAATGCAGGCAATTATTTGCCAATTCTTTATTCTTCTCAAATGCTCAATTCCACTGTTTAGAAGCTAAAGAAGAAGATATTCATTTACTTTGCAACCGAATTCTAATAGACACAACCCTAAGACTCAAAAGAGCAATCCCATTCATACCCAAGCCAAAGAATTCAATTGAGCCGCATCTATTTGAGAAGTGCAAACACATTGAGGGGGAGGGGGAGGGGAAATTAGCTGAAAGCCTCTTTTGGCCCCTACAGGTTCACCTTTAATTACAACCCATTGGATACTTAATTTATAAAATATAACTAATTAACCGCTATGATCAGGCAACTTACAGTCACAACTTGTATGTATTTCAACTTTATTTCATAATTTAATAAAGTATAAGGGTGTAATAGTTACATTTTTATAAGTTTTGGGATTTAATGATTATTTTTTTATATATAAAATTTATGTGTCAACTGAATACAAGGAAATGTGAGAGGGTCAAATGACTTTTTAGGTAAAGCTCCTTTCGTCCGGGAGGAATTTGAGCAGAGTGTGATAGAAACAGAGTGTTTATGGCTTATGGGTGAAGGCCTGTGGGTGGTGAGTCCGCTGCGAGACAGAGGAAGGGGGACATGGTCGCGATAATAGATGCAGAGGGTGGGTGTGCGGGAAGATGAAGGGAATGGAGCTTGAAATTTAAATTGAATGCACATATTCAATAGTGACCACGGCAACAATAAGATGAGCAGCATACTGGAGAAATTAGAACTGCAAAACTCACCTTACACCAAATATTGGTGAAAGACAACGTTTGCGGACTGTAGGAGTCGATAGCAATTGAGAGAAAGTCTTCAGTGACGATGAGTGAATATAACGGTGAACGTCATCAATTGGAAGGAAAACAATTGCCTGAGCTCCTGTAAGGCAAACAACGGACCTTCAGCCATGGTGAACTTTGATGGCTTCAAAATGCAGAAAGAAAGAAGGTGAATGAAAACTGGAATGGTGATCAATACTGGAGGCGAACCGGAAGTTGACTAAGTGGCATCAAGCTTCAAGCGAGAGCGCCTGCAGCCTACAGGGTCGAGAGATCGTCCAGTTAGGGTTGGGGGCGGGCGTTCGCACAGGCGGGCGGAGAGTCAGCAACTTAGACATGTCAGCAGGATGATTGGATGAAGCGGCCAGGACGGGGCTTTGCCATCCCTTCCCCCACATATGATACTAGCAGAATGCTACACACGGTAAAGAATTTTATTTTTAATATAATATTTTAATTATATTTTAAAACTTATTTCTTAAATTAAATAATAATTAGATTTCATTTGAATTTTCTGAATTAATTTAACTTTAATATTTTTAACCCAATTAATTTATATCATAATTAATTAAAAATATATTATTTTATTTACAAAAACAACTTAACTATATCATATTAACTTTTTTATGATCAATTTAACTATGTCATATTTATTTTTATATGATAAAATTATAAATATCGATTATTTTGAAATTTAAATTATTATAGCAATCTAAATTCAATAACAATAATTTTCTAGAATTTAAATTATTATGCACCTTTATAGGTAAACCTTTTAATTTAATATTTTAATTATAGTTTTTTTTATATTTTAATTTATTCACTTTTAAATAATATTAAATTCTTTACTAATGTAATTATTATTCAGAATTTTCCATTAATATTTTATTTAATTATATGATAATAATTTAATAACTTAGTGATATAGTCAGAAAACGGAACTGTTCTATAATTGGGGATTTTTGTAAAATAAAATTAAAAAAAAATATTTTTTAAATTCCGATTTGTGGAAAAAATTTTTCTAAATCAGGGTTGAATCAGGCCTCTACTAGGCTTCTATCGCATTTTATAAGTGCGGTAGGTTTACCGCACTTATAAAATGCGGTAGAAAACCGTTGAACTTAAATTATAATTTTTTTAAATAAAAAAAATTATACCGCATTTTTAAAGTGCAGTAGAATTTTTAATAATTTTTTTTTAATAATTAAAATTCTACCGCAGGCAGAATGTTAAATTTTACGATAATTGAAAATTTCTATAATTTTTAATAATTGAATTTTTTCAATTTACATATTACCGCACTTTTAAAATGCGGTAATATCAATTTCCTTACGTATTTGCGGTAATAGTAGGGTTTATATTAAATATATTATATTAATTATATTTATTTATTTATATATATAATTTATAAATAATTATAAAAATTATATTAATATTAATTATTTAATATAATTAAAATTTAATATAATAATGATCATATAAAAATTTATTTTAATAATTAAAATTATATATTTATAACATTATAATTATATTTATTTAAATATAATATCATATATTTTATATTTATTCATAGAATTTATTATTTTTATTAGAATTATATTTATAAATAAATAAAAAATATTTAAGAATCATAAAAATTTAAAAAAATATATAAATAATTAAAATTATAGAATGTAATAAAAATAAAACAATATAATTACAAATGATAAAATAAAAAAATAATGCTAATGATGTCCCAAATGTCCTCCCGTGCCACATGGACGTCCCCTTCGTTCATGTGGACGTCGAGTTCTATATGGCCGACGGTCACCACTTGTACCCTCACCTTCAGCAGCAGCAGAATTAATATTAAGATCAGGAGTTACCGAGCTCGGATCTCGTGTTGCAGTATAATGCGATGGTATATAGATATCATCAGATGCAAAAGTGGAGTACTGTTGGTCCGATGTGTACTGTACGTCCGATGTGTACTGTACAAAATTGCCAGAGAATGGTTGTATGCCTAGGCTAGATGAAGGAATATCCACAGAATGTCTAGCCGAAAATGCATTAATGGAGCTACTATGTCGTGCAAAAGCATCAAAGGTACTACCTATCGGGGTCTGCATCTGAAATGGATTATCTTGAATACCAACCTGTTGGAAGGACCACTGTGTTGGGGTTATATGAGGTGGTGGCATATAACTACCATGTGTCCACGTAGTATATTGTGATCCACCTTCTTGTGGAACACTAGGTCCTGCTGAAAACTGTCCAATATCACCAAATGATCGATGAGTGTGGAATGAAACGGGTCCCGGAATGATGACATTTGCCGAGACAGTAGTATGTACATCAGGATCAGCTTATTGGCGAGAGCTACGTCTACGCCTAGGCCTCCTTGGCGGGTCAACAGGCTCTTCAGGGTCATCTGGCATAGGTTGCGCCCGAGGTGCTGGCTGTGGTGGAGGTATCTCTGTTATTCGTTTCTCTTCTTCCATGGCATAGAACATTGTCGTTGTTTGTCTTTCAATAAGATCTGTGCCCGGATTAGGAAACTGTCGATTAATTAAATGTATATTCTCGATACCATCCTCCTGTTGGCAAAATAAAATTTAAACATTGATATGTTTTAAAAAAATAAACATATGTAAATATAATGAATAGTTAAATATTACCACAGTGCCAATAGCTGCACCACGATGCGATATCCATCGACGAGAAACTCGTCTATACCATTCGAGGTACTCTGAATGATAATGTAGTGGCCCATGTAATGGTGCTGCTTCAACCAACCTTTGCTATCTATTTTCCTAAATGGCAATCCAATGTGCATGAATTGTAATCCAATTACTATCGGATGATAATAGAGATGTGTTATGAAGATCAGCTGGCTGGTGTGGTGGGATGTCGTATTGGTTGTTACATTCCGAATTAGAGCAACACTCTATCAGGTTGATGCCATTCTACCACGTGGAAGCATATCAAGGGAACCACTGCTCTCCAAATGTCACGTCTTTGCGTGCAATATAATGGCAATGATGCAATGAGTTCATCGGAATATGGCTCCTATACCATCTGAAATGAAAAAAATATATATATTTATTAGAAATTTGTTAGAAATATCATAGTAATGGAGGTACATTCCATAATTCGTATTATACCTCTGGGTCACCCATTCTGTCAAATTTATAGCGTATTTCTATCAAGACATGTGTTACGACTTGAGTGATACGTCGTGCATTACTCCACTTGAAAATATTATTAAAAAATACAAGAATTTAATATAAATGCGTCACATGCAAATCATAATCATGTCATAATAAGCATAAAATAGTAACCGACTTCCCAGTGGAGCATCATTATGTGGGTCTCGTATATTTATAGATGGTGATATTGAAATAAATCGTTCCCATGCCCATATCTACAGGATGTGTAGAGCTCCACCTAATTGAGACACGCTCGGATCAGTGGCCCGACAAAGTTCTCGATATAACCAGGCAAGACAAGCTGAACCCCAACTATACATACTTGCTCTATGTAAATTAGCAATTAGAGGCAGAAACATTAGGTTCACCCTACTAGGATTCCTATCAGTAAATAAGGAACCCCCAATGATCTGCAGAATGTAAGCACGGGCATATCTCTGGACCACTTCTTCATCAGCATCATCTAGTAGCTCATTAAAATTTTTGACTAACCAACTTAATGGCAACGAGCTACCCCACATAATATTAGTGGGAGGTACGAGTCCTAAAGTATCTTGACAGTACATCATCCAATTGATAATAGAATTACCTACAACAGCATCTCCATCAATAGGTAGGCCGGAAATAACACCGATGTCCTGGAGAGTAATTGTACACTCTCCCACTGGCATCATAAATGTGTGTGTTTCAGGACGCCATCTCTCAACCAATGATGTAATTAAATGATGATCCAGTGAAAAGTAGCCTAATCTGACAGCACCATAGAATCCAGAAATTCTGAGATAGGCTTCAATACGGGGGTGAAAATCCTGCTTCAAAACACTCGCTGATCGCCTACAAAGTAGTGACTCATTTTCAATCTCCTCATTCCAAACCGACTGTGATCTATGAGACTGCTGTTGTGTCAATAAAGACTGGTCAAAAGGGCCCGGACTCATGTAATCACGATAATTTTATCTGCCCGTCATATCTGTGAAATAAAATGTGAATAAATATGTCATAAATTGATGATAATTTTCATTAAAAACATAAGTATGAGTAACATGCAATTTTATCAGAGAAGTCACATGCAATGAATAATCTAAATTATGAGCTCACAGAAGCTGAGATAAGAAATATAATGAATAATCCAAATTATGCATCTGATAAAGAGATGTCTGATGAAGAGTAATTGTTATCTACTGTCACATTTTAATACTTGTGGTGGCAACTAATTGTATTGTTATGTTATTTACAATTAGATGTGTTATAATTTTAATATGCGGACTGTATGTGCTATGTATTACTATGTTATATACAGTAATGTATTATGATCAATAATTTTTTCTTACTTAACAAAAGAAAGGTACTAAATATCTTTTTCCACTTTAACATTTTACAAACTATTCTACTATTCTTTTCAATTATTACAATTATCATCCGATAGTGGCACATCGGATTGGCACTCTGGTGCATTTTCTAAATTGTACTATGCTTATGTTATATATTTTAATCACTAACAACTTAGATGTCAAAACACATTGCAAATATTTTACAAAATCATTATCATCAACACCCTTAAAAATAATATGTATTTTAATTAGCAGTGCTTTATTAATCTGTCCAATATAGAGAAATTATCAAATTACAGTCACATAAATCAATTCAACAACGTCTGACGATACATGTTTGTTTATTATGACCAGACTTTCCACATATAGTACAATGATTTTTAGAAGTTGAAGAAACCTTTGATGCCCTCCAGTCCATCTCGTTTTGAATTCTGCTACTTCTTGGTCGACCCTTTTTTCTAATTCTTTGCATATCAGGAATTAGAGGTTTACCGTCTGGTTCTGGCCAGTAATCAGAATGACCCAATGGATTGAACATACTGCCATAACATTTTAAAGTACGTTCCAATGTATAGTATGTATCAACATATTGATCATAATCCATGAATTTCGACAGACAAGCTGCTATGGTGTGTGAACATGGGATTCACATCTCTTGAAACTTACCACAAGTGCATGTACCTTCTATTAGTTTAACAACTTGTTTATTCCCGGTGCCACTGGTACGAACTTCAAAAACTAAAGTTTCGTTACTAAATCGTGTCACCCGATGTCTTACTGCTTTCATCTCGTTGTTTCTAATTACTTCTGCACATGCATGCGTAAAAGTGTGCCCCATTTGCATTTGATTCAAATACGTCGTATGACGTATGTCAAAGTAGTTAGCACATTGGTAGAATATTTTTTCAACCATAGCTGTGACAGGCAATGCGCGAAACCCCTTCAACATCCCATTGACATATTCAATTGTATTTGTTGTCATGGATCCATACCTTTTTTCCTCGATCATGTGACTGTGTCCATGTTTCTAAAGGTATTTTAAGGGCCCACTCAAATGTTTCAGGACTGACTTCCCGTATCTTATTCATGGCATCATAAAATTTTTGCTTCTGATTTTGATTAGCTGAAAGGTAAAAATACAAGTACTTAATGTATATATATTGAGCAATAGTTAAGGACACATAAACGAATGACTTGTTTATATTGAAATTGAATCACTGACCTGCTGTGCGCAAAGCTTTCTTCATATCGGTATTCTTAAATTTTGTATTGTAATTGCTTAATATATGTCGAATGCAATATCGATGGTTGGCTGATGGGGGCTGCCACCAATCATTTTGCATTGCCTTTTTAATCCCAATGTGTCTGTCGGATATAATACATAATTCTTCTCTGTCAGTAACATATAATCGAAGACAATCCATGAACCATCCCCAGTTGTCACTATCCTATTTTTCAACTAATGCAAATGCTAATGGAAAAATTATATTATTTCCATCAAGCCCAGTTGCACAAAGAATACAACCACTATATTTCCCATATAAAAAAGTTACATCAACAAAGATGACTGGCCTACAAAACTTGAATCCTTCAATTGATTGTTGAAATGCCTAAAACATTCTATCAAACACTCTAACGTTCCCATCCAAACGACCTTCAATCCAGTGTGGATCATCTTCAATTGCGACAACTGTATCGGGATTGTAATTCACAATAGCATGCATGAACTTACACAATCTCCCATATGATTCCTCCCATCCACCAAAAATCTTTTCAATTGCAAATTGTTTTCCATCCATGTTTTTTTATAGGGCGGTTCATATCCAACCTTATCTTTGATCTCAGCCTGAAGAGTGGCAACTTTCATATCTGGCTGTTGTTCGATCATGGGTAAGATAAATGCACAAATAAATCTAGAATCAAGGTGGTCATGATCTTTACTAACACCTGCGTTTCTACATGTATGCGGACCGTTATATCTTGTTATCTTCCAAACATCAGCATTTTCTTTACGGGATGCACGAAGGTGCCACTGACAACCAGATAATTTGTCCTTACACTTGATCGAATAAGTCCTACTCTTAGTTTTATCATAACAAAATTGGTGATGTCGCAGCATATGATACTCTGTCGCAGCAGCGATGACAGCCTCTCGAGATCTGAATATCATTCCTATAGAAAATTCTTTCGACTTATCCCAAAACAGATTCGATGGATCTTTTGCATAAGGATCAACTCTCATTACATCAGAGTCGATTTCAGAATACGGAAGTGGAAATATCAATGGTCTAATAGGATTTTCATATCCACTATTAAAACACATTGAAGAATTTATATCATGATTATCTCCATCATTAAACTGAACACCTGGAATGTCGTCTTCCTCGTCAATCCAAGGATCATCTCCATCTGTATCTAAATCATCAAGAAAATCAGTATCATCATCGTTTTCACCCTGGCCAACATCCTGTGCATTGTGTTGTAATTCATGACACGTTTCTATCCCCACAACCGGACAATTATCATCCTGGAAATTGTCTTCACCTTCACCCTCCATAACAATTGGACAACTAGTTGAAGGCCCAACACCTCCATCTTCTGTTCTATGATGACGAGATAAAATATCTACATATAATACAATTGAATCTACTGGCCTGATTGTCGATATGTAGTCAAACATCATGTCCACATCTTCGTCATCACTTAGTTGTGCTAATCCATATTTAATGATACCATTATCCAACATCGGTTGTCTAAAAATAATCCTTGTTATCATATTTTCATGCATTGACAATTTCATGGCACGAACAATTTTAATCACTAATTCTTCATAATTCAATTTCTTTTCGATACTAAACATTCTAGACTGTCCACCAACATAATCATATCCAATATCAATATTAACTATGTGTCCATCCCAGTACACAGTACCATAACGCGAAGTAATCATTTTTCTTCCTAATTCACCTAGTAGACAATAATAGTAGAATAAATTATGAATAAATAAAAAAGAAGCTAAATACATATATATCATAACACCATCCATATTTGCTATATAAAAAAATCACTCATTTCCTAATATTTTCTCAAAATAAAAAATTTACAACCAACATTTACAATTATAAATTTTTGCCACTTTAATACTACCTTAATCCCTACAATTTTAGTCACAACAACCTCTGTATATTAAATTAATTTTTAAAATACTAAAATTTCATATTTATTATAAATAATATAAATTTATTTCCCCACAAAATATTACTTTAAAATTTTAAATCAAATATATATAACTAAATAATTTTTTATCCATTTCCTAATATTTTCTATACACAGAAAATTCACAACAAAATTTATATTTATAAAATTTTCATATTTTAATCCCTATATTTTTTTTGTCCAAAACCCTATATATATTAAATTTCTTAAATAACTATATTTTCAGATTAATTATGAATATTATAAATTTATTTCACCACTTTTTATTTTATTAATTTTTTAAATAAAATAAATCTAACTAAATAATTTTTTTTTAATTTTCTAATATTTTTCCTACACAAAAAATTTACAGCAACATTTACATTTATAAATTTTTTCATACTTTAATACTACCTTAATTTCTACAATTTTGCTCACAACAACTTATGTAAATTAAATTTTTAAAAAAATTAAATTTTCATATTTATTATAAATAATATAAATTTATTTCCCCACAAACCACCCTATTTTTTTACACATTTCTTTTTTATTTATCACATTACTATAAATCAGATAATTTTTTTCTCATTTCTTATATTACTTTTAATAATTTTAAATAAATACAACTATACATTTTTTTACTATTAATTACATACAAAATATAATTTTTTCAACAATATAAATATCTTACTAATTAATTAAATAAATAAAATATATCATATTTTTATAAATAATATTTAATTACTTACTTGTATGAAAATCAATCACAAATCTCACGCGTCCACGAAGACTGTATCCGAATAGAAAAAACTACAAAATACAACATTTACATTTATTAATAAATTTTTATTTATCTAAATTTCATAAAAAAAATTAATATAACATGTACCTTTTGTTGAAAATTTGGTGAGATGGATTGTGCATTGAGAAAATGGAGCAGGAAGAAAATGGGGAGCAGGGAAGAAGATGGGGAGCGGGAAGAAGATGGGGTTTTATAGTGGGTTGGGTTGGATATACTCTCTCCTCTACCGCAAAAGTGCGGTAGAGGACTTTCTCTACCAGGTGCAGGAATCTCTGCACCTGGCAGAGATAAAGTGCGGTAGAAGGCAGGAGGCGTGCCTGCCTCCTGCTGACGGGAGACGGGTCTTGTCTCTGCCCTCTCTGCCAGGTGCAGGGATTTCTGCACTTAGCAGAGCTCTATCGCACTTTTGAAGTGCGGTAGATTTTAAAAAAAAATTATTAAAAATTCTACCGCCCTTCAAAAGCGCGGTAGAATTTTTTTTATTTGAAAAAAATTATAATTTAAGTTCAATAGCTCTCTACCGCATTTTATAAGTGCGGTAAAGCCTACCACACTTATAAAATGCGGTAGAGGCCTAATTCACCCTGATTCAGGAAAATTTTTTTCGCAAACCAAGGTTTAATAAATATTTTTTTTAACTTTATTTTACAAAAAGCCCTGTAATTGATTAAACTAACAAGAAATAGAATTTGAAGTGGTGGGTGTTCACGGCAACTATTATGATGTTTAAGTTAATATACTGGAAAATAGAGCGAATATAATAAATTAATTAGAACCTTAGTGTAAGGGAATAACATACTTTTGTTTATACGATCTTTCTTCTTTTATATTTGATACTACATAATAATCGCTTAAAATAAGTTATGAGCTATTACTATAAGACAGTTCCACATAACAAGAATTTGATAAGTAACTAATGCGGTGCCACCCGAAAAAAAAAGACCTAAACATCTTAAACATTCGATTGTAATTGGATTACTGTTCATGCGCGTTAAATTATTATATAGAAAGATAGATGGCGAAGATTGATTGAAGTATCACCATTAAATGGACAACTTTATTATCATTCAAAATACCTTGAATGGTACAAGAAAGTATCTCGTCGATATGATATTATCGTATCCTGGTGCAACTATTGGCATAATGATAATATTTTATTATTAATATATTTTCATATGTTTTATATTCATTTAATATATAAGTGTTTAATTATATAATGCAAACAGGAGTACAATATCGAGAATATTCATCCAATAAATCAACAGTTTCCTAATCTGGATACAAATCTTATGAAAAAACAGACAACAGCTATGTTCTATACCATGGAGGAAGAAAAATGAATTACTGAGATACCTTCACTATAGCCTGCTTCTCGGGCACAACCTATGCCAGATGACTCTGATAAGCTTGTTTACCCGCCGATGAAACCTACGCGTAGACTTAGCTCACGCTAAGAAGCCGATGTTGATACATATTACTCTCCCAATAAATGTTACAATTTCAGCACTCATTTCATTCCATACTCATCTACCATTTGATGAGATTGGACAATTATCAACAGGACCTAAGTGTTCCACAAGATAATAGAACACAATATATTAGCTGGACACTTGGTAATTTTATGTCACCACCTCATATAACCATGATGTAGTGGTCCTCCAGCAGGTTGGGACATACCAGCTCCGTTAATGTATTCTTTGCTAGACATTCTATGGATATTTTTTCATCCAGTCCAGGAGAGCAATAATTTTTTTAACATTTATATAGCACACGTCGGGACAACAGTACTCTAATATTGTATCTAATCGTGATTTATTTAGTTCATAAGATGATATCTTTTTACCATCACAATATATTGCAGTACAATATTTGAAGTCGGTGGCCCCTGATCTTAACATTTATATGACTTCAACTAATATTGATCCTCCCCTACTGAAGGTGACGGTACAAGTGGTGACTCCCGACCATATAGAACTCGACGTCCACATGAAAGAATAGAGCGTACATGTGGCACAAGAGAACATTTGCATTATTTTTAGCAATATTTTATAACTTTACCATTCGTAAATGTATCATGAAGTGGTGACCATCGATTATATAGAACTCAACATCCACATAAAAGAAAGAAGGAAGCGTTCATATAATACAAAACGGCATTTGTATCATCCTTAGCAATATTTCTTAACTTTACAATTTGTAAATGCATTATTTTATTTTTATTACTTTACACGAATCAAAGTTTTTATATTCCTTTTATCCTTCTTCTGCATTTTATACTTTTTATGATTGATAAATACTTACATTATTTTATTTTTTTAATTTTATTTTATAAATTAATTTTAATATTTTAATTTTACATTATTAAAATATTTTTTAAAAATATAATTTTAAATAATAATATAATTACTATATATTTAACATTAAGTTATACTGTGAAGCAGATAAATTTAGAATTAAAATAAAATAATTATTATTCAAATAATAGAATATTTAGGTCTAATTATATCCTAACTTTAAAATCTTGGACAATAAAACTAATTCTTTTATATTTATCTTAATTTTAATTATTTGCTAAAATTAATTTTAATTAAAAAATTTATAGTCACTTAGAATTATTACTCAAAAAATCTATTAGATAATATTAAATGTATATGTTTTTGTAAAGTCGTCCCTTAAGGACTTTTATAAAAATTTAGATATGTTAACTATGTTTAAATTATTTAAGATATTCAATATTTTTATTTTGTTTATCTATATAACAATTATACTTGTAATATATATAATTTATTGATTTATTTAATAAAAAGCTAAATTTCATATAAATAATATTAAATAAAATAAAATCTTATATATTTTACACTATCATTTTTTTTACATTTTAAATTTTTATTAAACTACATACATAAAAATGAGAATTAGAAAAAAATAATAAAAATAATAAAAAAAATATTATTAGTCAAATAAAACTTTAGAAACTATATTATAATTTTTTAATAACTTTTCATATTCAATTTATTTAAATCGAGATAAAATGAAAAATTTTAGTTTTATTATTCAAATTTAAAGTTTGAAATATAAATATAAATTAACATAAATATTTTTTTTATTCAATATTCCTTTTAAAGAATAATTCAAATCGCATGAGTATTAAAAATTTAATTAAAATTAAGATATATGCAAAAGAATTAATTTTTATTATTTAAGATTTTAAGATTTGGATATAAATATAAATTAACATAAATATATTATTTTATTTTATCTAATAAACCTTATAAGGAATGATGCAAATGGCATGACACGTAAATTAAAAAATTTCTTCATCAAAATTGATTAAGATATTTGATTAAAATTGAAATAAATGTAGTAAATGCAAAGGATTGACGTTATTATCTAATATTTTAATATTTAAATATAAATGTAAAAAGTGATAAATAATTTATTTTTCTTTTTTCAATAGATTTAATATTTATATTTTTTAAAATAAATTAAATAATTTTAAAACACATAAAATATTATAATTTAATTTAAAAAATAAAAATTATTTGAAAATTTTATTAATTTTTACCGCAACAATTAAAAAAAATATTTATCACACTTTAAATTAAAAAAAAAATACCACGTACTTTGCCGCACTTTAGTTTCAATTCTGTCTTGTTTGAAAAATACGTTTTTCAATTAGAGTTTAAAAAATATTATATTTTTTTCAAGGTAAAAAGTTGTTTTTTTTAATTAATTTTATTTACATATTATTTAAATAATTAATCTCAAATGTAAACAAAAAAATAGATATTTACTTATTTCTGAGATTTAAAAAAAAAAAGAATAGATCTTATTTTTGCCAAGTGGGAATTAGCCATCCCTATAAATCTATAATACAAAGTACAAATTAAAATAATGAATAAAATTGACTTGGAGGATGCACTTCACTTGCCTAAATCTGTCAAGTAGTTGGAGAGCTTCACATGGCTTGTAGGGTCTTTCTTCTTTTTCTTGAAATGCTTTGAGGCAGCTTTCAGCAGCTTACCCCATCCCTATTCAATTCAACAAAAACCCATTTAAGCCAAACAGCCATAAAACTTCTTTTTTTTTTTTTTTTTTTTTTCTTAAGAAAAGAAAAAAACATTATTAAATATTGGGTTTTGAATAATTGTCAAAAAATTAATTTAAATATATATAAAATCAATAATTTTTCATTTTAAAAATCTGGTAAAAGAACCAAAACAGAGAGACTGATGAACTACAAGACGAAGTTTAGTTAGAGTTGAATCTTTACCTTGGCAGTGAACAGGCCACAAGCTCCCTTAATGGGAGTTGGGGAGAAATCAGATGCCTTAACTCTATTCATCATCATCTTCTTCTTCTTCTTCATCTTCATCGTCAGATTCTTCTTGATGCTGGACGTGACTTTCTTAGACCCACTTGTGTTGATCTTATTGTTATCTGATTGAAACCCAATTCCAAAAGTGAGCTTTCTCGGCGTAACCAAATCAAAATCCATGGGATTGTGAATTCGAGGCACCAAAGGAGACCATATTGAGCTCTGCGTGTAGTCAAAGTCGTAGGCAGAGTTGTCTGGGAACTTGAAGAGAAGCTCTTTCGACATTAATGGCTGCAAATACTCTATCACTTTACAGTTACTAATAATAAGCCTCTTCTCTTCTTCTTCCTCCTCTTCTTCTTCTTGCCTTCTCATTTTCGTATTTAGCATTGCAACTTTGAACTGTTTTTCGACCGTTGCCTTGTTGGTTTCTTTCCTTCTTTCTCTCTTTCTAGGTCCGAAAGCGATTACTAATTGATAAAAAAAGTGACCGTTGCAAGAAGAAAACAAATTCACGGGTCTTGTGTTAAATGACCATTTTGTCCCCTACGTTTTTATCATCTGTTTAATTTACGCCCTCGGTGTCGGTTAGGAATTTTCACTGCCCTTCTAAGGAAGCGTGCACGCACGCGTGAAATTTTCCTTCCAAGGAAACACGCGCACATATATAATATTTTGGAGAAATTCATATATATTAATATTTTTATAGATTAAATATTTTAATTTTAATTATAATTTAATAAATATTTAAATTTAAAAAATATTATTTTTAAATATTTAAACTTTAAAATATTTATATATTAATTACTTAAACTTTAAAAAAATCTTTTAAACATAATTTTAAAATTATAAATTTTAAAAATTACTTTAAAATATAATTTTAAAACTATAAATTAAAAAATAAATTTAAAAAATTACTTTTAAATATAATTTTCAAATTAAAAATTTAATAAAATTATATTTAAAAATCATATTTTTGTTAAAAAAATGTTAGAATAATTTTAAAACTATAAATATAACTATAAATACAATTTTAAAACTATAGATTTGATAAAATTATATTAAAAAATAATATTTTTTTAAAAAAATTAAATATTTATTAAATTATAATTAAAATTAAAATGTCTAATAAATAAAAGCGTTAAATTATAAATGTGCAAATATGTATTTAATATAATATTTTTTATACTACTCAAAAATTTATACCGACATATTTTGAAATATCATTTTTTTGTTATTTTAATATTTTTATTATATTACAAATTTAAATACCATTTTAAATTAAATTTATAAGATAAAGGGTAAATTTTTTTTAAAGTTTAATTTATTTTTATAAATCAAATAATTTTACTTTATCTTAAATGAAGTAATTCTTGTAAAAAAGAGTAAGTAATTGGTCATAGAAACAAATGCAATATAATAAAATTGGTATATATAAAAGTTCTGCTTAATAAAAATAATTTCCAAAAGCAAGAATTAAAAAAATAATTGAAAATATGAATTTCTGTCCACTCATAATCTTTTTGAGTCACTAAACCTAATTTTGAGTCATCCTACTTAATCGATACAGTCTTATTTGGGGTGAGCATTCGGTTGTTCGGTTTAAAATTGAACCGAATCAAAATAAACCGAAAACTGAAATTTTAGTATTTATAAAAATTAAATCGAATCGATTTTGGTCAGAAACCGAATCGAACCGAACCAGTTTGATTCGGTTCAATTCGATTCAGTTTAATCGGTTTTGATTTTTAATAATTTTTTAATTTTTTTACACTTTATTTTTAATATTTAAAATTTAATTAAAATATTTTAATCTTAATATGATTTAATTTCTCAATATTATTAAAAAAACATATTATTATCATTAATCGGTCCGATTTGATTTTTTTAGTTTTTTTATGATCAAAATCGAATCGAACTAAACCAAAATAATTAAAATTTCTGAAATTAAAAATCAAACCGAACCGAACCGAAATATATAAAAATCAAACCAAATTTTTAAATCAATTTGATTTAATCAATTTTTTCAGTTTGAATCGAATACTGCTCACCCTACAAAATATCACATCACACAATGAGAAAATCTCTCTAAAGTCACTTAGATCCGGAAGAAACCCTCCACCTTCAACGATAAAGGTCTGCAAAAAATAAAGGAAACAAACAAATCTCACCAACCACCTTGGCGAGAGACAATCAAAGGCATAGAGAAATTGCCTCATTCGAAGGCAGGAAAATCACAAAAATTAAAATACTAAACCAAAATCATAAAGGAAACACCCAGTAGAACGATGCGGAGATGCAAAATCGCAGTCAACTTTCTGTTCCTGCTTCATATTTTTCGATCCCTGCACAAATTTAAGCTAGGGATGCAATTTCATTTGTTTTTAGTGAAAACTCTAATTTCACTTAATTTATAAATATTTTTATTTACATGTATAAAATTTTTCGATTAAAATTTAATTTTAAATAAAATAATTAAAAAAATTCACATGAATAAAATTTTACAAATTAAATTAATTCACTCATATTAAATATATAATTTTTTAAAATTTTTTAAAAATTATTAGTACAATAGTTACTTTAAAAATTATTATTTAATTTAAATTGAAATAATTAATTAAATAGAATAAATTTGACTCTTAATAAAAATAAAAAATTTAATTTATTAAAAAATTTAACCCTAAAAAAATATAAAAGAGTTAATTGAACTAATTGGATTTATTTCTTTCACCGTCACAAGCAAAGGATGTAACTTTTTTTTTTCTTTCTTTTTTTTTTCTAAGATAAAACTAAGAATGTAGGGTTGGTCAGCGTATAAGCCTACCCTTCGAATGACGTTGGACTGATTGAGCTCAGTGCTAGAATAGTACCCGCAAGCACGGATATGTTTTTTTCCTTTCGATTCTCGACTGGGTTAGGAATCTGTGCTCATTTGTTCTAATACCAATTACGCAAGGCGAATAAGGAGGAAAAAGAATAGAATCCCATCGATTTTAAGAGCTTCCTCTCTTTCTCTTCGTTATTTTTGGTATGCAAATTTCTCCTGTTCTTGTTAAACCTGGAGGAGTACAAAGTAAATTTTCAGAAGAAAGAATGGTTGGTAAATTGTCCACTAGATTATTGAACATATGCGTAGTATCATTTTGCAAAGCCAGGCAGTTAGATAAAGCAGAATCTGTCATTATTGATGCTGTAAGGTTAGGAATACGTCCTAATGTAGTTACTTATAATGAACTTATTGTTGGCTACTGTCGCCTTTCCAGTTTTGAGTCTGCTTATTCTCTTCTCCAGAGAATGAGAGAAGCCAGGATAAACCCGGATGTAGTTACCTACAATTCTCTGATATCTGGTGCTGCTAGAAATTGCTTATTATCGAAATCCCTTGACCTGTTTGAAGAAATGCTTCAAAGGGGCATGGCTCCTGATATTTGGAGTTTTAATACATTGATGCATTGCTTCTTTGAGCTAGGAAGACCTGAAGAAGCAAATCAGGTTTTCAGGGATATTATTTTACATGGTTTATCTCCATGTCCAGCAACTTTTAATATCATGATTAATGGTCTTTGCAAGAATGGTTATACAAGTAATGCACTCATGCTGTTTAGAAATTTACAGCGACATGGATTTGTTCCTGAATTAATCACTTATAATATTCTTATTAATGGACTGTGTAAAGTGGGGAGATTAGGGGCTGCAAGGAGGATGCTCAAAGAACTTTCGGCATCTGGTTATCTGCCAAATGCCATAACTTATACCACAGTTATGAAATGCTGCTTTAGATCTAGGCGATTTCAACAAGGGCTTGAGATATTGCAAGAGATGAGACATAAGGGTTATACTTTCGATGGTTTTGCAGATTGCACGGTGGTAGGTGCTCTAATAAAGGGTGGTAGGATTAAAGAGGCAACTAATTATATGGATCAGATGATGAGAAATGGCATCAAACATGATTTAGCATCTTATAATACACTAATGAATTTGTATTGTAAAGTAGGTAAATTGGAAGATGCATATCAATTGCTTGATGAAATAGAAGAAGGTGGTTTAGAATGTGACGAGTATACACACACAATTTTGATAGATGGGTTGTGTAAGGCAGGTAATATTGAGGGGGCACAGCAACATATGAAGCATATGAATGTGTTGGGTTTAAAATCGCATTTGGTTGCTTCAAATTGTGTAGTTGATGGATTGTGCAAAGCTGGTCAGATCGATAATGCTTTGAAGATGTTTGAATCAATGGAGATGAGGGACTCATTTACCTACTCTTCCTTGGTTCACAATCTTTGCAAGGCTAGAAGGTATCACTGTGCATCCAAGCTTTTGCTTGGTTGCATAAACAGTGGCATGAAAATACTCCGATCAGCTCAATGGGCTGTTATAGATGGTCTTCAATATTCTGGTTTTCAAAAAGAAGCAAGGAAGCTTAAATCAAAAATTAGATTGGCGCAGATGGTGCAGTGTTGATGTCCCTGTGGTCCTTTTGATGCAGTTTGCGCGTTGGAATATTTTACTGATGGAATTCAACTGAGTCATTCTAATGACCAAACTTTTTGAAATTAAAATCTTCGGTCAGCACCATGTAAATGTAAATGCCCCATGTTGTTGTAAAGAACTAGAGATGCTTATTACTAATAAGGTTGATTCTGTTTGAACATGGATTGGAGGGATAGAATCCTGGTTAATGAAAATGGACAACGGCCATTTAGTTCCTAAACATGTACATTGGGTTATTTAACACTGGATATTGATTTGCATTGGTTGGAGAACTCTACTTTCACTGAGCATGAGTATGACACAGAATACTCACACCGGAGTGGATGCATGGGCATGTCAGTTCCTAATGTTGATGGAGCACAGGTACACATCTTTTACTATGCCAAGCACTAAGCTCATCTTATGTCTCACTTGAGTTTTTATGGTCCCCTCCAAGAACCTACCTATTCCATTGCGCCCACTGTGAGTCTACCACCTAGCTCACTTCATCCTAGAGTGTGCACCTCTCATTGCTCTAGGAGCTACCTTGGCTTGGGAGACTTGTAGGGTGTCACATATTATAGGAGGAAGTTTAAGAATAACTCAGGACTGTGGAATTGGGGGGAGCAGTTATTTCCAGCAGTTATGACTGCACTATTGGTGGTAATAGGAGAATAAATGGAGATGGATAGCTCCTGTATCGATCATTCAAGAACTGAATCAATAATCTCATATTCTATTCTCTCTCTATTTCTTTCTCTTCTTTCTCTATTCTGTTCTTCCTCTCCTTTGTAACGGTCAAGTTATGGTGTCTACTTTAATGTAGGGCCTTGTGAAAGAACTAGAATTGTGGACTGTACCCAACTTAAGGCATTAGTACACGGGTCCCTTGCACTTGTATGTCTCTCATGTATCCTTTTTCTCTCCAATGTGACACTTCCCACTTCACTTCTGTTATCCCAACACAAGAACGGGTCAACATTTATGGAATTCTTTTGTCCTAATTTTTTGGTCTATAACTTTTGCCTAACATTTAACATAATGGTCTACTTCTATGCCTATTGTTCTATTCAAGCACATATTCTTCTGTCTCTACTAATTATAACTAAATATTTTCATTGTCCTCAATGTTAATATGTTTTCTTGCAAATCAGCCAGAATCTACTGAAAATTTTAGAAAAACAAGCTGAATCTTGCCCTCAAACGTGTACTCAATTTCAATACTAATTCCTGATTCTCTGTAACATAAGTTCAAAAAGGTGACTCGGTTGCTCCTCCATTTCTTTAGTGATGGAACTTGTGTGGAATTTTTTTATTAACCAATCAATAGGGGTGTAAATGAACCAAACCGTTCGTGAGCTATTCGAGATTCGATTCGATAAAAGCTCGACCGAGCTTGACTCGATTTCTAAACGAGCCAAGCTCGAGCTTAATTTTTAGGCTTGTTTGGTAAATGAGCCAAGCTTGAGCTCCATAGTATTCGGCTCGTTAAGGCTCGTGAGCTCGGCTCGTTTCTGAGTTCATGAGCAGACTCGTGAATAGGCTCGTGAACGGTTAAACTGAAATTACTATCATAAGAGAAATAAACTCAAACCCTGCATATATTTTAATGAGCCAAATCTAAATTTTTTAAAATTCAGCTCTATATAGTTTAGTTACATTCTTAAACTTGCACATATTTGGATCATTAAGATTTAAAAACTCATCTTTATAAGTTTACATGCTAATTTGTAGATATACTTATTTAACTAAAATTATTTTAATTTTAAACTTATTAGTTTTAAACTAAAACTCATTATACATGTAAATAAATTAAATTGCTCGTGAACTATTCGAGACTCAGCTCGATAAAAGCTCGACTCGTCTAAGCTCGTTTGCTAAACGAGCCAAACTTGAACTTCTTAATACTCGGCTCGAGTTCGATATGAGTAAAGCTCGAATTCGGCTCGAACTCGAAAAAATTTTAACGAACCAAACTTGAGCTCTTCAAAGCTCGGCTCGGCTCGGTTCGTTTACACCCCTACCAATCAAGTTGCTAAGTGGACAAGTTCACATTATGGTTCAAAATGTGCATCCTGCAAATATACCCTCTCTCTCTCTCTCTCTCTCTCTCTCTCTCTCTCATTACCATTCTTTACAATGGTTTTACCACTTGATAAGTAGGATAACAGCAAATGTGATTTCTGCTGCAGCATGTTAATATTCTCAAATATATACAGTGGATATTGTTGTTATCTTGGCTGAATCATTTCCATCAAGGTATGTCAGTTTCAAATGTTTCCTAAATATTATTATTTTACCTGTGTATTCATCTTATTCTATGTTAGACTGTGAATGTTGAAAAAAAAAAAAAGAGAACTCTGAATTAAACTGCCTTCTATTTTTCTTTCGTAAATGTAGGAACAACTGGCTGGTGGTAAGAACCCACTCTAGTTATAAGGTGGGTAAAAGTGTAACTGAGCCATGTTTGCTTCCTGTGCTTTTGCCTTGTCAACATAAGGTAGTTTTTAACTTACAAGGTGCCAGACACTTGAAGTGACATTTCCTAATGGGACGCTATTTATTGGGTGAACATCTAGAATTTAGTTGTCTAATTTGAGTCAAATTCAGTTATTACTATTATTTAAATTTATTTGTACGCTCCATCTAATATAAAATTATTATATTATTTAATATTATTTTTTTGAAATGGAGATAGGAATTGGAAAGTAGGACGTGAGATTTCTTAAATTTTTTTAAATACACGTATCACCAGATTAAATATGTGAGTGCATATTATTTAATGTTATTAATTTTTTTTGTACGTTATATTTATTTTTTTATATATAATATCATATAATATTTCATATTATTATATATTAAAAATTTAAAAAGAAAAATAATATAATTGATGATATATTTTCACACTAAATAAATATTATTAACATAATTCTCAAATTAAAAATTAAATGAGTGTACTTTTAATTTAATTAGAAAAATTATTAAGTCAAAACAGAAATATCAATGCCACTATAATTTTTTGTTGATTTACTTTCATAACATATATTTACCGTTGATTTACTTTTTAATCATTAAATTTTAAAATTTTAAATTATATTTATGTTGAAATCAAAATATAGAATGACTAATAAAAATTTATAATAATCAATTAAATTTATTTATAAAATTTCGTCATGAAAATATTCATTATATTTAGGTAAGATAAGCAATAAAAAGTAGTATAGTAAATATTAATTATTTCATAAAATTATTAAAATTTTCTTAATTAATTAAAACTATCAATAATGACATGATAACTAAAAAATTGAAAAATTTTAACCATACAATATCTTATTTTCTTCTGTAAATAAGGTTGTCAATGTATGTAAGCTAAATTAAGTCTCAAAGTAACATATTAGAGTTATAAGGTATTAATAAATTACTTATAATATTTAAGACTGCACACATTAACAAGTAGAGATCATCACTTGTACTCCCATCATTGATCACAAGCACATGTAGTATGATATATATTATAGTATAATTATAAATATAGATTGTAAATAAAATAAATTATGTATTATTAATTAATTTTTTTCTTAATGTAATAAAAGTTTATTGTATAAAATTATTGGTTTTAAATTTAGTTATTCATAATTTAAAAGATATGATTAATTTTTTATTATTAAATGTTATTTATGTTAAGCCATGAGCTAGCACTATAAGACGAGACCACGTGACAAGAATTTGATAATTAGAAAACGTGATCCAGTCCAAGAAAAGAAAAACTTGAATATTTTAACGTTTGGTTCATCACCAAGACTCGCCTTTCCTTTGACAAGACGAGTCTTGGCATTAAGTTACCATTATCAGGCACAATTCAGTGTATTCCCATTACGCCTATAATTGTGGGATTACCCACCTGTTAGCTAGTGATATCCCTTATCAAGCAGCCGACCACATCATTGCCGAATATCAGGAAATACTATATTTATCTCTACTTTCTTATAATATAAAAAGAGAAGAATCGCAAACGCAAATGTATGCTATTTTTGAATACTACTCAAGTTCTAAACAATTCATTGCATTCTCTCTAATCTCTGCAATATTACTAATTTGAGCATCGGAGTGGTTGCCGTGGGCACTCACCACCACCTCACATTCTCTTCCTTGCAAGTCTAGCCAATCACAGCATAGCTCCATTCTGGCCATATAATCAATCTAATATCTGCAACATTATTTGATTCCATTGCTAGAAAATCTATTAAATTCGCTCTGTTCATTTGGATCAAAATCGGTCTTTTATTTCTTCTTTCTAAAAAAGGAATCTCTCCTCTCTCTCTTGAAATGACCAGAATTGTATATGTCATTATGGGAGGACTTGATAAGGACAAAGGAAAAAAATAAGCGTGTAATAGAAGACGTCTTGTCAACTGACTAAGAACCATCAGCCAAGCAAGAGGTAAGATTCGATCCTGCTGACAAAAAACTTAGATTCTTTCAAAACGACCCGCTAGTCGGTAAGATCATCTTGAATAGGTACGATATAAGGCGAGTATTGGTGGACACAGGTAAATAGTTTTGTTAACCTTCTCATTTTAAATGTTTTTAATAAGTTAGGTTTGGATAAAAACAACTTTGTTAAGGTTTCTTATCCATTAGTAGGATTAGGAGATAAGACCGTGGTAGTGCTAGGTACTATCAACCTCCCCCTAATATTAGGTGACGAAAAATATAGGCGAGAGTTATATGCAGAGTTTGCGATAGTAGATATCTCATTTGCATACAACGTGATACTCGACTGTCTGGTTCTGAATTGTCACGGTATTGTTATTAACACGGGTGCTATGTGTCTTAAGCTTCCAGTTTCCGGAGGAATAGTAGTGGTTCGAGGCAATTCGAGGTTGACCAAAGAAGGTTATTGACACTTAGCAGAAAGACTCGGTAAAGCAACGATGCCCATCGAATTGCAGGAAAAACCAAAGTATCATGTAAAGTCAGAGCCAGCAGACCCGGTAGAGGAGGTCTAGATAGGTAAAGAACAAAATGTATGATTCGGTACTGCACTAATCGGTAAAACTAAGACTCGTTTAATAGAATTGCAAAAGAGCCGAGTAACCACTTATTTTACATTATAATAAAAAAAGAGCCATGTAACCACTTATTTTAAATTATAATAAAACTTATTATAAGAATTTAAATAAAAAAAATTAAGAATTTAAATTTTATATAAACTCTACTATTAATTTAATTAATGAAATTTAAATTAAATTAGTTTAATTTTTTTTTAAAAATTTATGTTATCTATCTAATAAAATTATTAGCTTTTACTAATTCTAATCCACAAAATTTTAACTAATATTATTTGCTTAAATAATTTCATTAATAAAACTACTAAATAACATGATATAATAATTATTTCAAATATTTTGTTTAATTTTTTAAGTATTTAAATAATATTAAAATTAAAATAATTTTTTTAAATATTATTTTAAACTCAACAATAAAATTAAAATAATATTATCAATAAAAATATACAAATATTTAAATAAATTTAAGATGTTGTCATCCCCTCACACATTTATATATATACAGATATATATTGTTGATGTTTACTTATGTATTTGTTTCAACTCAATGCCGCATTAAATTACCTTTAAAATTCCATTGTGCTTTTTAATTTTTTTTTTTTTTTTTTTTTTTTAGAAAAAGAGGGATAGAGCCCTTATTTTATTAATCTAGGCCATGAAAGCCCCAACCTATCAGCATCCAGTAAAAATTTAATAGTAACAGGAGGCCATTGATGAATTTTCAAATTAAAATCATCACCAATGGTTAAACTAGTCAAACGATCCGCTACCGCATTTGCTTCCCTGTAAATTTTTACCATCTTGACTTCCCAGCTTCTATTGATAAGATCACGACAATTCCTCACCAAATTAGCAACTCTAAAAACTCCTGCACCTCTACCTGCAAATAAATCTAACGCGAGTTGAGAATCCGTTTGAACTTCAATCTTCTTCCACCCTGAATCCCATGCTAATACTAAAGCATAATATATTCCCCATAGCTCAGCTTCCATTGCTCCACAATTGCCCAAAAACCGTTGAAAGCCCAAAAGCCATCTACCTTCATTGTTTCGAAAACAACCTGCACAACTTGCCCTTCCTGCTGACAACAATGCACTACCATCGGAATTCACTACCACCCAGCCTGTTTCTGGCGGCTTCCACCCAACATACTTCAAAGACCGGCCTCTCGGTCCAGACCCAGCCTGCATCGAAAACCTCCATGCATGAACATATTCTTTTGCTCGAAGCTGAATAAAGGACGCATCAATAGTATCCTGGTCATTATTCTCATTAAAAACCAACAAGTTTCTTCGCTTCCATAACCACCAAACGACCGAACTAAAAAGCACATCCCATGGTATTCCATTAGCCAATAACCCTACTTTTTCTATATTAGCAGATAGCCATAAAGGCACATTCAAAATATCAAAAAATGGAGAAACGAAATTGGTAGGTAAAAGGGAATTCCAAATTTGTTTCACATGTTGGCAATCTCGTAGAGCATGCAAAACAGATTCACTTGCAACTCCACAAAGAGGACATAAATCATAATCAATAAATTTTCGCTTTCGGCGTTGAACATTAACCATGATTTTCTCATGTGCCACTTCCCACAAAAACACTTGAATTCGCTGTGGCACCCTAACCTTCCACAGCCCTTGCCAATCCATATTAGATCCTGACACTTCTGAATAAAACGTATCAAACCCTGACTTAACTGTATATAAGCCAGAAGAAGAATGCTTCCACGCAAAACCATCCAAACACGACATATCATCAACTAAAGTAATTGATTGGAAATATAAAAGGACATCAGTAGGAAGAAGAGAATGATCTTTTGCAACATAATGAGGGTATGGAAGAGGATGATCTTTTGCAACATAATGGCCGTAGGAAGCGTAAAGATGGTGAAGGAGGTTTCTCTTTAGAAGAACAAGACGGTAGAAAGTTTGAGTCTGTTGGACAACCGTCTCCAATGGGTCCTTCGTTTAGGGATATGCTAGTCAATGGGAGTCCTAATAACGAGACTGTGATTGCTGACACAGTTGAAGTGAATGATGAGGAGTCGTATGAGCTTTCTGATGGGGAAGAGGATGAGGAGGATGAAAAGTGCCCTAATATTAAACTTACTAAAATTGAGAAATCTCGTTATTGTAAACCATGGAAGAACTCCTTGATTATCAAGCTGATTGGAAGATCAATAGGGTATGCCTATTTATCGCGAAGGGTGAAGGAACTCTGGAAACCTAAATCCCCTATTGACTTAATTGCTCTGGACAACGATTTTTTCCTTGCTCGATTTAATAGTAGGGAAGATTTTGATTTTGCACTGGAGGGTGGACCATGGATTATAGCTGATCATTATTTGTCAGTTCGCCAATGGTGCCCGGATTTTGATCCATTTAATGTTTCCTTGGAACGCTTGGCAGTTTGGGTTCGTTTTCCATGCCTTCCAATTGAATATTTTAATGAGGATTTTCTTATGCGATTGGGGAGGAAGATAGGAGATCCTATCAGAGTGGATAATAACACTAGCCGAGTGACAAGAGGGCATTTTGCGAGATTATGTGTTGAAGTTGATGTTACGAAGCCTCTTTTGTCGAAATTCAAGCTGAACCGGAGAGTTCGACGTATTGAATATGAGGCGTTGCATATGGTTTGTTTTTCATATGGAATTTTTGGGCATATGAAGGATAATTGTCCTTCATTGCGGAAAGAGTTGCAGCCAGAGAATGTAGAGAATGTGTCTAATTCGGTTCATAGTAACCCTGCTCCTAAGGTGGCTCAGTTACCCGAGAATCAGGTGGTTAATCCAGCTGTTTTAGATGATTTTGGTGATTGGATGCTGGTTAAGAAGGATAGAAGACGTAATCAACGTCCTCAGGAAAAATCTGTATTTAAATTTGGGTCAGGTGATCATGGTCCGAGGGAGTCAAACAAGGGTAAATCAACGATGAAGGCCAATAATAATCCCTTTAGTTCTCTAGTTATTCTCCAGGATTCTGAGACTCATATAGAACATAATGCGACTCCACCAGTGGTACAAGATTTTCGTCCTGTCTTGGGCAAGAAAAAGCTACGGGATTCTAAAGGGAAGGGTCAAGTGGTTTCTACTGTGACAAGAGAGGAGACTCCAAATATTGCTTTAGATTCCTATGTGAGATCTAATGGGCCTGCTGTGCAAAGTTCAGTTCTAAAAATTAGAGGGGTTTCGAGTGGATCAGGGGGATCTTCTAGAAAAGCTGCTGCACAAGATGACCATGTAGTTGTTCAAGGGAATAATAGAACGAATCAGTCAAAGACTTGGGTTGTTTCTAACCCAAAATTGGTGGGACTTGCAAATTTAGAAACAGAATTGGATAGGAATCAACATGATAATTTTAATGATCCTTCGTTTCCTCATCCAACCCGTCCCAATATCCCAACAGCTAATGGAGATGGTAATCAGGATATGAATCTTGACGATGATGCGATGATAATTGTTGCTCAGACTTCCTTGAATGAATTTCAGAATAGTGGTTTAATTGGTAAGATGCCTTCTAATGAGGGGTCTTACTAGATTTTTCGTTCTATTATGGTTCAGTCATCCTCATGGCTTTCTTTTCTCTCTTATTTTTAATGATTATTGGAGTTTGGAATTGTCAGGGTGCTGCTTCTTCTAATTTTTTGAGAGCTTTTAAGGAATACAATCGTATCTATAAGCCTCAGATTTTTTGTTTGGTTGAGCCTCGAATTTCTGGCCATTCAGCTGATAATGTTTGTAAACAGCTAGGTTATGATAATTGGGTTCGTGTCGAGACTTTTGGTTTCAGTGGAGGTATCTGGATTTTATGGTCAAAAATATTTTTTAAGTTAACGCTTGTGTCGACAGATCCGCAATTTATTACATGCAATGTGTTACTTGATAATGGGGACTCGTGGTTAGTGAGTTTTGTGTATGCCAGCCCTGACATTAGTTTACGAAGACGTTTGTGGCATTCGGTTCTGGGTTTCAATGGAAGTGAGAAAAGTTGGTTATTGTTGGGAGATTTCAATTCTTTTACAAGCGAGAATGAACAAACCGGCTATGTTAATGTTCACAGTATTGGGGCTAGTGATTTTCGGCAATGGATTTTTGATAACTCACTTATTGATTTGGGTTTTGAAGGTACCCCTTTTACTTGGAGTAAGGGTGGTATTAATTCTTCTTATAAAGCTGCTCGATTAGACCGTTGCTTGTGTACTGAGATTTGGCGCATGACATTTTCTAGAGCTACAGTTATTCATGCTCCAAAGTTGCATTCTGATCATTGTCCTATTTTTATGAATTGCTTTGGAGTTACAAATTCTTCTGTTCGTCGTTTTCATTTTCAAGCGGCTTGGACAGCTCACAAAGATTTTGTTGATGTTGTTTCCCGTGGTTGGAAGCAAAATACTTCTTTATTTGATAATTTGAAATCAACCAAAGACTCATTAAGCCAATGGAACCGATCTGAGTTTGGGAATATTTTTCATAATAAGCAGAGGTTGATCCGTCGAATTGATGGTGTTCAAAAAAGCTTAGCTATCCGGCGAACGAGAGGTTTAGTGAAGCTGGAATTTAATCTGAGACGACAGCTTGAAGATGTTTTGAAGCAGGAAGAATTATACTGGTTTCAACAATCTAGGGAGGAATGGATTGTTTCTGGTGAGAGAAATACAAGGTTTTATCATCTTTCTACCGTGATTAAACGCAAGAAGCAACAAATTCTCAAGCTGAGAAATGGGAACAATGTGTGGATTGAAGATTCTAGTCAACTTAAAGAGCTTGCTAGCGGTTACTATCAGGAGCTGTATTCGAAAGATTTGGCGGTTGACTGCAGCCATTTTGTTAGACCTGATGGGCCTGCTCTTTCTTCTTCTCAACGGTTGCTTCTGGATTGTCCTTTTTCTCATGATGAAGTATATGATGCTTTGCGCCTTATGTCTCCTTACAAGGCTCCAGGACCCGATGGTCTACAAGCAGTTTTCTTTCAGAAATCTTGGTCTGCGGTAGGTTCACAGGTTTCAGCGTTTATTATTGAGGTCTTGGGCGGGAGGGAGTTTCCAGAGGAAGTTAATGAAACGGTGCTAACTCTTATTCCTAAAATTGCTTGTCCAGAATTTATTTCTCAGTTCAGACCAATTAGCTTATGTAACGTGATTTATAAGCTTGTTACAAAAGTATTGATTAACAGATTGAAAGATGTTTTGAGCTCTCTCATTGGATTGGAACAAAGTAGCTTCGTTCCTGGCCGACAAATTATTGATAACATTGTGGTGTTTCAAGAAGTTTTGCACACTATGAGAACGTCTAAGCGATCAGGGGGTTTTATGGCGATTAAAATTGATCTTGAAAAGGCTTATGATAGACTAGATTGGGATTTTATTCAGTGGGTGCTGGGTTCTTACCACTTTTCCGATGCTTGGATTTCTAATATTATGAATTGTGTTAGAACATCTTCTATGTCAGTGTTATGGAATGGTGAGAAGTTAGAATCTTTTAAACCGACTCGTGGTGTGCGACAAGGCGATCCAATGTCTTCATATCTTTTTGTTATGTGTATTGAACAACTTTCGAGAATGTTTAAACAGCTTGTTCGTCAAGGCAGATGGAAGCCGATTCCTATCTCGAGTAATGGTCCGATGATTTCTCATCTTATGTTCGCGGATGATATGGTTTTGTTCGCAGAAGCTTCTGTGGAACAGTTGGATTTGATTTTATCATGTTTGGATGACTTTGCTAAGGTTTCCGGGCAGAAAGTGAATTTAGCTAAGTCTTCTCTTTATTTGTCGCCTTTTGTTGATAGTGATTTGGCGTCACTTTTGTCTTCAAGGTCAGGTATTCCTTTGACTACTGATTTAGAAAAATACTTGGGTGTGCCATCTATTCATGGGAGGATTTCAGTCTCGACATATAGTAGTATTTTGGATAAAATGAGAGGCAGACTTGATGGCTGGAAGGCGAGAGCTCTATCAAAAGCTGGACGATTAACGTTAGTTCAATCAGTTCTTAATGCTATTCCTATTTTTGTGATGCAGAGTGCTCTTTTACCGGTATCGCTTTGCAATGAAATAGAGAAAATATGCAGGAACTTTATTTGGCATGGGAAGGATATGAAGCCAGCTGTACATCTGATTAATTGGGATACAATGTCCTTGCTGAAGCGGTTAGGTGGTCTTGGCATCAGAAATATGCGACAAATGAATCAGGCTCTATTAGGGAAGTTGTGTTGGCGAGCTTACAAGAATCCGCAAGCTTTGTGGGTTAGGTGCCTTTTCAATAAATATGAGTCGGGTTTTGTTCATTGGGAAGTCGCTAAGCGAGCTAATGGTTCAGTCAATTGGAAATCTTTTTGTTATGGTTTGGAGCTACTTCGAAAAGGGATAGTTGTAGATGTGAATAATGGGATGCACACTAGATTTTGGCTGGATGATTGGCTTCCGGTTGGGCCTCTTTGGAATTTTGCACTTAAACCGTTGATTGAGTTGAATATGCAGGTTTGTGTTCGATATTTCTGGGTTCCTAATGTAGGCTGGAATTGGGACATTTTAAATTCTCTTCTTCCTACTGATGTGCTTTTTAATTTTTAAATCGGCTCAAAATTTACATTAATTTCAATCAAGCTCACTCTTATTTAAATATTTTCTTTTAAGACTAGATCATTTCATTTTCCATTTAAAATATTAAAAAAATAATTTTAAACATTCATTTTATCAGTAAAAATATTATTTTTATTTTTAAAATATGAACAAAATTTATAAAAACTATAAACTAAGAAAGCTTGGTACAATCTCATAAGTAGTAGCTTCCTATTAATTTTTAAAATTTCAAACTAAGAATCACTAATTAAAAAAGCTTTGCCAGATCCCACCACTTTATTTCTTAAATACTTTTGCAGAGATTTCAATATCTAAAATCATCTAAAATCATTTTTCTCCTCTGCATTCTTCTACTCCTCCATTTCCTCTTTATTGAAGGAAAAATGAAACTAACACATAAATTCTTGTATATAGATTCTAATCCATGTCTATATATATTTCTGTAAAACCATCATTTACATTACTAACTTCTAATATAATCACATACATTTAATACAAATTATATTAAGAATTTTATGGTCTACATGTGTATCTTACTTGCAGAATCAAAATATTCCATATATTTATTTGATGAGAGTTTTCAAAGACCAAACGGTAAAGTTTTTTCTCTTTCTTTTGTGCACTATCTCAAGTGTTTTCAAGTAAATGAGTCATATATATTACAACATATATAAAAGGTTCAAAGGTTATATGAAAAAGATGTGACCCTCCATGTTTGGCCTATAGACATGTCCCTTTGTAAGGACATATCTTTTAGTAGAATTAGGTTGACTCACATGGGTTCTAATTTTCAACATCTCTCACTCATGCATGACGGTCCAAGTCTCATTTTAAATTCTATAAGTTTGATACTTTATAAACAAACTATGTGAGCAATGCATACTTTTAGAGCTCAGTTGCTATATACCTGTTAAGATAATATAATATCTTGATTGATGGAGTATAAAGTAGACATAATATGACATACTCTCAACCATTTATCATATTTATATCTCTTACAATACTCTCTTTAATATTTTTGTGTTCATAATTATTTATTTATCTTATAGATAAACATAATTGACCAGTCAATGAATACAAATTAATGTGATAATACTTAATAATCTTCCTTGTCTCACAATTTTCTTAACTTTAATTTAACTTATTTTCTAGAAATGCCCCTTTAGATCGATCATTCATAATCCTTTAGTAATAGTTTAAGAAAATAAGAATTAAATTATGTTTCAAGTAGCTGGTCGAAGTTATACGGGTATAGAGTGAAGATTACTTATAACCTTCAGTACTTCACATGATATTAAGTAGAGATTAAACTTGTATTGCCTTTTTTGGATACTTATTGCATACATGATATGAATCACATATTAAAGTGTTAACTTCTCTTTCAATAGAGCGTGTCTATATATTATTCAATATAGTGCAGAAATAATTTAGACGCTAAATATCTAACTTTGAGTTCACATATCTAATTTATGTCACACGTAATAGAACTCATAAATGACATTAAGATATAGAGATCATTTAATTTAATCACATATGATTAAATTTATTTCCCAAAATCGCAGCACAAAGTACTTAGTATTCACTTCTTTCTTTGCAACTATCTCTTTTATAAAATTATATTTAATATGAATATGTGTTTTTTTATCCATAGTACTTGGATTTTTAAAATAAATAATTGAAGCTAGACTATCATAATAAATCATTAATAGTTCAACAACTCTATTGTTGTAATACCCGGCTAGACTCCGGTATCGGAATTCTTACCGTCCGGTGGAATTTCAGATGTCGGAGACCTCTAGAAGGGTAAAGCCATGTTTTCATGAAATGTTTTAACGTTTTTGATGATTTTAAGTAAAGAGGAAATGAGTTTTTGAATAAAAACACCCTTGGAGGAAACTCAGGTTCGGCCGCCGAAACTCAAAGTTCGGTCGCCGAACATGCATGCATTTCGGGAGTGCTTTAGGCCCCCGAAGGCAAAAGTGAGGAAAGTCCAGGTTCGGCCGCCGAACCTCAAGTTCGGCCTCCGAACATGGCATGCATGCGGAGGCACTTTCGGCCCCCGAACGTGGCCTGGCCAGCCACTATAAAAGGGTCCCTTAGCCGAAAACGGGCGAGCTTTTTCCCCATTTTCGGCCAAGGTGAGTCCTTCCGCCATTCCTCACCATCCTTGAGTTCTTTCCTTCAAATATTTCAAGATTTTCACAAGTTTTTACGTTGTTTTGAAGATTTTCGAGTTTAAAGCAAGTTTTGGAGCTTTGAGGTTCAAGAACTCAAAATCTCCCACCTCCGAGTTTAGGACGTCTCTCTCTCGATCTTCAAGAGGTAAGAGCCGATCTTAAGCTCATTTTATGTTTAAAGTAAGTTTTATGCAAGATCTATAGGGTAGAATGCATGTTTAGCTCATAGTTAGGTTTTTGAGTTAATGTTATGTTTTGAGCATGTATGTTGGTTTTGAGTTGTTGTTGTGTGTTGTAGTTGGGGTTTAAGTTAGTTTGAAGCCCCTAGGAGCCAATGTATGTATTTTTGCATGATTTTGGATGAGTTATATGCATGTTGGAAGATTTGGGAGGCAAATGTGCATAAAGGAGCCAAGTTTCTGCCCTTTGGCAGAAACCAGGTTCGGCAGCCGAAGGAACTTTCGGCCGCCGAACATGGCTGGGAAGGCAGGCCTTTCGGCTGCCGAAGTTGCCCCCAAAAAGAGACTTTCGTCTCTGTCTGGCACTTTCGGCCGCCGAAGGTGCCGCCGAACATGCATGAGTTTCGCCTCTGTCTGGGAGTTTCGGCCGCCGAAGGTGCCGCCGAACCTGCCTGACTTTCGGCTCTGGAGGGACTTTCGGCCGCCGAACCTGCCGCCGAAAGTGCCCTGTCCAGCCTTTCTTTGCATGTTTTGTATGGTTGTTTCATGATGTTTTAGGGGGTTTTTGGGGAGTAGTTTATAGTTATGTTCAGGTGTGTTTGGTCCCTCATTTGAGTCCACCTGTGTAGGTTCGGACCTGAGGAATCGAGGACCCCAGCAGTGAGTTCAGCTGCTTCTGAGTCAGTAGAGCTTCAGCAAAAGGTGAGTAGAATAAACCTTTATGTTTTTAAAGCAAATGAATTATACAGTTGAGCATGTTCATGCATCATGAATGCCATGTGATGAATTAGGTTGTTTGTATTAGAATTCACGAATATGTTGCATTGCATTTATGATGTTGATGTGGATTGGTTATTGAATGATCCTTTAGTCCTCATATGGTATGATGATGCTACGGCATGATATGGTATGGAAGTCCAGGTTGTACCCATTCTACGTCCCTGGCACTATGTAAGAGAAAGTCCAGGTTGTACCCATTCTACGTCCCTGGCACATTGGTATGTATGATATGTTATGTTAAGAGAAAGACCGGTTGTACCCATTCTACGTCCCGGCACTTTGGAATGTAGAGGACTATTGGTGACAATACCATCCGAGATGTGAATAGTTGTGATGTGTTGCATTACATGATGGCATGAGATTTAAATATTGTTTTCTATTATTCTGCTCACTGGTAGGGCTGAGCACTGTTCGGTTTGAACCGAATAAACCGACCGAACCGATTTAATTTAATAATTTGGTTCGGTTTTAAAATAAAATCGATTCGGTTCGGTTTTAATTTTAAAAAATTTCGGGTTGGTCGGTTCGGTTCGGTTTTGGAGTCAAAATAATTCGGTCGAACCGAACCGACCGATTTTAATTTTAAACGCAGCGTTTTATTATAGGTTATATCAATTCACTTCCTAATCCTATCCGTCGTAATTCTTCACGCGGCATACCTTTGTCTCTCTCAAACCAAATCCCTAATCTCCATCATTCGCGTCTTCAATCCGTAGCCACAGCCACCCACCCCAGTCGCTACCCACCGGCCACCCACCCTGCCACCCTTCGCGTCTCTCTCTCACGGCCATCGCTCGCGTCTCTCTCTCTCATAGCCGTCGCTCTCTCGTTGAATCGTCATCTCGTTGAATCGTCATTCTCGCGACTCACACCGGCGGTCAGACAGATTTTGGTATTCTTTCTCGCGACTTCAAAACCGAACAACGCTTTTCCAGTTTCAATCCCTCTTTGTAATCGACATCCCCTATTCTAGATTATCCAAGGCGTACAGGTATAAAATCGGTTTATTGGGTTTTGATTTTAAATGAAATTTTTTTGTCTCCTTTGGTTGTTCTGATGTAGGTGAGCATGTAATTGCTGCCTTTTTTAATGACAATTAGTCATCTCAAATTCTATTGTTGAAAATTGTTAAATTACATGTGTAGATACTGTGTTATGGAGATTCGTATCTATTTACTCTTCCTGATTTTTGTTGATATGAGAATATTATATGTCAATGCCATTGGTTGCTGGTTTTTGCACTACCTGCTTTGATGCTCTCTAGTTCTGCTATTGTTTCTAGAACTTGGTTGGCAATGTCGATTTCTTTTTGGCTTTAGAAGTTTCTTGTAGATATCTGATTCTCAAACTCTTGTGCAATTGAGTGTCTAAGTTGGAATTACAGCAAATTGAGAGGGAAAAATACTATGAAAAGCCCTTGTCATTGAGTGTCATTGAGTCTCATAATTACAGCAAGTTGGAATTACAGCAATTGAGTGTCTAAGTTGGAATTACAGCAAATTGAGAGGGAAAAATACTATGAGTGTCTAAGTATGTCTAAGTTGGAATTACAGCAAATTGGAATTACAGCAAATTGGAATTACAGCAAATTCTAAACAAATATATTAGGTTTAAATCAATTTTTATTAGGCCCAAATTATTATATAATTCAATGAAATTAGAAAAAAAAGTTCAAAAATCGGTTTCGAACCGAACCGAACCGAACCGGTTCGGTTCGGTTCGGTTCGGTTTTCTATCTTATTTGGTTCGGTTCGGTTTACATTTTGAAACAATTCGGTTAATTCGGTTTTGGCCGGTTCGATTCGGTACCGAACCGAACCGACCAATGCACACCCCTACTCACTGGGCTCTTGTAGCTCACCCCTTTTCCTAATCCCCCAGGATTGCAGGTACGGGCTAGACAGAGAAGTCAAGAAGAGTAAAGTCATATGTATGTAATAGTTAGAATGTGGACACGATAAATTGTAAGATGATGTAAAGTTAAATAGTTATGTTATGTATAGTGATATTGAGGATTAGAAGTTGTGCTTGACCCTATAGATGTTGTAATCCCTTTTTATTACATGATCCTAGATGTTTATTGATGACTATGTTTAGCCCACTCAACACATGTTATGCCACCCATTGGGGGCATTGATGAGATCCCACAGAGGGGTCAAGATATGATTATGTATATGTTCAGTGCATGCACAGGTTGAGTTTGGCGTATGATAGAATGTATGAAAGAAAAGTTTTAAATTTTTATGTATATTGTTGATCATGTATGGGATTAAACAGGTAAACAGGATGTATGTTTGGCTTGCTACGGGTCCCGGCGACCTTAAGTCGACCTGGATCCTAGCGCCGGTAGCGGTCCGATTTTCGGGTCGTTACAGAATGGTATCAGAGCCCTAGGTTCATATGGTCGGACCTAGAGTGTCGGGCTCATAGATGTTATAGAAGGTCAAGTACAATAGAAAGATCATGTCCACTAGGATAGGATGTGGAGTCCTGTCTTGTTTGATGATGTGAAATGCCATGATTATATGCATGTGCATTAATGATATGTGATGTATGTGATGAGGGTTCATGTGTGCCCACATGAACCATATGATGTTGATGTTTGCTTGCTATGTGCTGCCTTTCAGAAAACAGGATGAGGGGAACTCGTCGATCTGCATGATTGACTGGAGTGCCACCTGAGGATGAGGGCATGAGCGCCCGTCCTCCTACATTGCCTAGGGCAATGTCAAGCAGGTCCAACAGGGACAGAACAGTAAGAGACCCTAGAAGGTCTTTGGATCTGGGTAGAAGCAGATCAGTCAGAGGAACAGTTCAGGGAGGAATGTCAGAAGGCATGGGGGACGATATGGATGTAGAGCAGAGGAGGGATGGCAGTTTGGGAGTTAGTATGTCAGAAGAGGGAATGGGAGAGTCCCAAGGAGGCACTCAGGCCTCGGGATTTGTTCAGCCACCCCACTACCCACACTTCTCACAAAATCTCGGGTATTCGATGGGAGGTACATCAGATTACCCTAGCTTCACCCCTTACCCCACACAGATGCCATACCCACCCTACTGCCCACCATATTCACAATACCCAATGTATCCACCTCCACCCTACTATCCAAATCCAGCAAACCCTACCCCAGGGGATGCTGCACCTCCACCTCCACCTACAGAACCAGCAGCCCTAGCTACTCAACCTCCTAGACCTAGCTCAGCCAGTGGGAGCAAGGTCAAGATGACAGACTACATGAAGTTGGGTGCTCCTCAGTATGAAAAAGGGGATGACCCATTTGTGTATCTTGAAAGGGTCAAGGTGATCACAGACGAGATTGGGGCTGATGATAGTAGAGCCATTCAGATGGCTGGGTTCACTCTTAAGTGCAAGAAGGCACGGGAATGGTTCAAGAATTATGTGAACCCCAGAGTAGACAGCATGTCTTGGGAGGAGTTTGCAAACGAGTTTGCAGGATGGGCTTTCCCAGATAGTTCAAGGGAGCTGAAGATGATAGAGTTTGAGCAGTTGAGGCAGACTGATGAGATGGGCGTAGAGGAGTTCACAGACAGATTCTTGGAGCTGTTGCCATTTGCAGGGCAAAACCTTGACACGGATCAGAAAAGATCAAGGAGGTATATCATGAAACTCCACTCTAGATATTCCTCCTTGATCCAGTCAGTAGATAGGGAGAGCTTCCACGCCATAGTGGATATGGCCCGGAAAATGGAGGCCAGTGCCATCGTTCAGGGAACAGTTAAGCAGTCAGTGGCACAGCCTTCTGGTTCTAAGACCCCAGGCTCTTCTTCTTTTAGTGCAGCAGCTTCAGGTAGCAAAAAGTGGAGTAACACCACTAGGAAGCCCAAGAAGAACAAGTTTTGGAACAAGGTCAAGTCTAGTCTGGGACTAGGGAGTGGCTCAAGCTCTGGCGCGGATAATGCAGTTTGCGCAAAATGTGGTAGGCTACACAGGGGAGTTTGTCGGGCTGGGACAGCAGCCTGCTTCAGATGCGGGCAAGAGGGACACATGGCTCGGGAGTGTCCTAGGGCAGCTTTTGGAGCACAGTCTCAGCAGACAGCTTCAGGTAGTGTAGCTCAGCTAGCAGCTCCAGCCATGACTCAGGCCAGCGGCAGAGGCAGAGGGAGAGGGGCAGCCTCTTCTTCAGCGGGCTTCAGAGGTGAAGGTCCATCAGCTCCAGCACGGATCTTCACGATGACTCAGCAGGAGGCAGACGCATCTAACACCGTGGTGGCAAGTAATTTAGTCATTGGTTGTTCAGATGTGTATGCCTTGATGGACCCTGGTGCATCTCATTCTTTTATTGCTCCGAGAGCCGTCCAGAGGTTGGGGTTGATGATCTCTGAGTTAGAGTGTCCTCTCTGGGTCAGTGGACCCAAGTGTGATCCATCAGTGGCAGAGTCAGTCTGCCAGTGTAGTCCTGTGTTTGTTGAGGGAAGATGCTTGTCCGCCGACCTAGTGGTTCTAGATTTGACAGATTTTGACGTCATTCTAGGGATGGACTAGTTATCTACCCATGGTGCTACCTTGGACTGCAGGGACAAGGTAGTCAGGTTCAGAGGTCAGGATGGGTCAGAGGTTGTCTTCAGGGGAGACAGGAGGGGTACACCTAGAGGTCTGATATCAGCTCTTCAGGCTCGTAGGTTGCTTAGGAAGGGATGTCAGGGGTATTTGGCTCATGTGAGAGAGCTTAGCAGTCAGGTTAGAGAGCCCGCCTCGGTGCCAGTGGTTAGAGAGTTTCTAGACGTCTTCCCAGACGAGCTGCCAGGTTTACCACCTGCTAGGGAGATAGAGTTCGAGATAGAACTGATGCCTGGAACCCGACCGATCTCTATCCCTCCCTACAGGATGGCTCCAGCCGAGTTGAAAGAACTGAAGGAACAGTTGCAAGAGTTGGTAGAAAAGGGCTTCATTCGACCGAGCACTTCGCCTTGGGGTGCACCAGTTTTGTTCGTAAGAAAGAAGGATGGATCCCTTAGGCTTTGTATCGACTACAGGCAGTTGAACAAAGTCACTACCAAGAACAAGTACCCGTTGCCTAGGATCGACGATCTATTTGACCAGCTAGCCGGAGCAGGTTGTTTCTCCAAAATAGATCTGAGATCTGGGTACCATCAGCTGAGGATCAGAGATGAGGATGTGCCAAAGATGGCTTTCAGGACCAGATATGGGCATTTTGAGTTCCTTGTAATGCCGTTCGGGTTAACCAACGCCCCTGCAGCATTCATGGATCTCATGAACAGAGTATTTAGCCAGTACCTGGATCACTTCGTTATTGTCTTCATATATGATATCTTAGTGTATTCCAGGAATGCAGAGGAGCATGCCCATCATGTGAGGTTGGTTCTGCAGACCTTGAGGGAACATGGCTTGTATGCCAAGTTCTCTAAGTGTGAGTTCTAGCTGAGGAGCATTTCGTTCTTGGGGCATGTAGTGTCAGAGAATGGGATTGAGGTGGACCCCAAGAAGACAGAAACTGTGGCTAACTGGCCTAGACCCACTTCAGTGACGGAGATCAGGAGTTTCTTGGGTTTGGCAGGTTACTACAGGAGGTTCGTTCAGGACTTCACGAAAATAGCAGCTCCTCTGACCAGACTAACCAGGAAGAATCAGAAGTTTCTGTGGACCGACCAGTGCGAAGAGAGTTTTGAAGAGCTTAAGAAGAGGTTGACTTCAGCACCAGTTTTAGCTCTGCCATCTAGTGATGAGGACTTTACGGTCTTTTATGATGCGTCCCGTGTGGGACTGGGTTGTGTACTGTTGCAGAATGAGAGGGTGATCGCGTATGCTTCTAGGCAACTGAAAAAGCATGAGTTGAATTACCCCACACATGACCTTGAGATGGCAGCAGTAATCTTTGCACTCAAGATGTGGAGGCACTACCTCTATGGGGTTAAATGTGAGATCTTTACAGATCATAAAAGCCTGCAGTACATCCTGAGTCAAAGAGATTTGAATTTGAGACAGAGAAGATGGGTGGAGCTGCTGAGTGACTATGATTGCAAGATTCAGTACCATCCGGGTAAGGCGAACGTTGTGGCAGACGCCTTAAGCCGAAAATCACTCGGCAGTTTATCCCACATCACGGCAGAGAGGAGACCAGTGGTGAAGGAGTTTTACAAGCTCATTGATGAAGGTCTACAGTTGGAGTTGTCTGGTACAGGTGCTTTAGTGGCCCAGATGAGAGTGACACCTGTGTTTCTGGAGCAAGTGGCTCAGAAACAGCATGAGGACCCAGAGTTAGTGAAGATTGCCAGAACTGTTCAGTCAGGCAAGGACAGTGAGTTCAGATTTGACAGTAAGGGGATCCTCCGCTATGGGAGTCGATTGTGTGTACCAGATGACATAGGGCTAAAAGGAGACATTATGAGAGAGGCTCATAATGCAAGATACAGCGTTCACCCCGGAGCCACCAAGATGTATCAAGATTTGAAGAAAGTTTATTGGTGGCCAGCGATGAAGAAAGAAGTGGCACAGTTTGTGTCAGCCTGCGAAGTGTGTCAAAGGGTGAAGCTGGAACATCAAAAGCTGGCTGGAATGCTTAACCCGCTACCTATTCTAGAGTGGAAATGGGAGAATATAGCTATGGACTTCGTAGTGGGGTTACCGGTAGCGTCCAACAGAGTGGACTCCATATGGGTGATTGTGGACAGACTCACCAAATCTGCTCACTTCATTCCTGTCAGGAGTGGCTACTCTGTGGACAAGTTGGCGCAGGTATATGTGGATGAGATCGTCAGGCTGCATGGGGTTCCTGTTTCGATAGTGTCAGATAGAGGGCCCCAGTTCACCTCCAGGTTTTGACGGAGTCTGCAGAATGCCATGGGTACTAGGTTGGATTTCAGCACTGCCTTCCACCCCCAGACTGACGGACAGTCAGAAAGGACCATCCAGACTATCGAGGATATGCTTAGAATGTGTGTGCTGGACTTTGGCAGTTCTTGGAGGCAGCATCTACCTTTGGTGGAGTTTGCCTACAATAACAGTCATCATGCTAGCATCGGGATGGCTCCATATGAAGCTTTATATGGGAGGAAGTGCAGGTCACCTGTTTGCTGGGAGGAGGTTGGAGAGAAGGCCTTGGCAGGGCCTGAGTTAGTAGAGATTACCAGCAGGGTGGTACCCATAATCAGAGAGAGAATCAAGACTACTGCAAGCAGACAGAAGAGTTATGCAGACATCCGCAGAAGGCAGATAGAGTTTCAGGAGGGGGATCTGGTATTGCTCAAGGTGTCTCCAATGAAAGGAGTGGTTCGTTTTGGGAAGAAAGGTAAACTAGCCCCACGATACATCGGACCCTTTGAAGTCTTGCAAAAGATTGGGAATGTGTCGTACAAGCTGGATTTACCTGCTTCAATGGAAAGAATCCATCCGGTTTTCCATGTTTCCTTGTTAAGAAAGTTTGTGTCGGATTCGAGCAAGGTTCTTAGTGAGCCTGATGTGGAGGTCCAAGAGGATCTCACCTATGTTGAGCAGCCAGTACGGATCATAGACACCCAGATCAGAAAGCTAAGAAACAAGGAAATCCCGATGGTGAAAGTCCTATGGAACCACCACAAGATGGAAGAGTGCACTTGGGAGACACGGGAGTCCATGCTCCAGCAATACCCTTATCTTTTCTAAGGTTAGTTCTTGTATGTTTCATGTATGTTATGTGTATGCCATGCTATGTGCTAGTTGAGGAACATTCGGGGACGAATGTTCTTAAGGGGGGGAGAATGTAATACCCGGCTAGACTCCGGTATCGGAATTCCTACCGTCCGGTGGAATTTCAGATGTCGGACACCTCTAGAAGGGTAAAGCCATGTTTTCATGAAATGTTTTAACGTTTTTGATGATTTTAAGTAAAGAGGAAATGAGTTTTTGAATAAAAACACCCTTGGAGGAAACTCAGGTTCGGCCGCCGAAACTCAAAGTTCGGCCGCCGAACATGCATGCACTTTGGGAGTGCTTTAGGCCCCCGAAGGCAAAAGTGAGGAAAGTCCAGGTTCGGCCGCCGAACATGGCATGCATGCGGAGGCACTTTCGGCCCCCGAACGTGGCCTGGCCAGCCACTATAAAAGGGTCCCTTAGCCGAAAACGGGCGAGCTTTTTCCCCATTTTCGGCCAAGGTGAGTCCTTCCGCCATTCCTCACCATCCTTGAGTTCTTTCCTTCAAATCTTTCAAGATTTTCACAAGTTTTTACGTTGTTTTGAAGATTTTCGAGTTTAAAGCAAGTTTTGGAGCTTTGAGGTTCAAGAACTCAAAATCTCCCACCTCCGAGTTTAGGACGTCTCTCTCTCGATCTTCAAGAGGTAAGAGCCGATCTTAAGCTCATTTTATGTTTAAAGTAAGTTTTATGCAAGATATATGGGGTAGAATGCATGTTTAGCTCATAGTTAGGTTTTTGAGTTAATGTTATGTTTTGAACATGTATGTTGGTTTTGAGTTGTTGTTGTGTGTTGTAGTTAGGGTTTAAGTTAGTTTGAAGCCCCTAGGAGCCAATGTATGTATTTTTGCATGATTTTGGATGAGTTATATGCATGTTGGAAGATTTGGGAGGCAAATGTGCATAAAGGAGCCAAGTTTCTACCCTTTGGCAGAAACCAGGTTCGGCAGCCGAAGGAACTTTCGGCCGCCGAACATGGCTGGGAAGGCAGGCCTTTCGGCTGCCGAAGTTGCCCCCGAAAAGAGACTTTTGTCTCTGTCTGGCACTTTCGGCCGCCGAAGGTGCCGCCGAACATGCATGAGTTTCGCCTCTGTCTGGGAGTTTCGGCCGCCGAAGGTGCCGCCGAACCTGCCTGACTTTCGGCTCTGGAGGGACTTTCGGCCGCCGAACCTGCCGCCGAAAGTGCCCTGTCCAGCCTTTCTTTGCATGTTTTATATGGTTGTTTCATGATGTTTTAGGGGGTTTTTGGGGAGTAGTTTATAGTTATGTTCAGGTGTGTTTGGTCTCTCATTTGAGTCCACCTGTGTAGGTTCGGACCTGAGGAACCGAGGACCCCAGCAGTGAATTCAGCTGCTTCTGAGTCAGTAGAGCTTCAGCAAAAGGTGAGTAGAATAAACCTTTATGTTTTTAAAGCAAATGAATTATACAGTTGAGCATGTTCATGCATCATGAATGCCATGTGATGAATTAGGTTGTTTGCATTAGAATTCACGAATATGTTGCATTGCATTTATGATGTTGATGTGGATTGGTTATTGAATGATCCTTTAGTCCTCATATGGTATGATGATGCTACGGCATGATATGGTATGGAAGTCCAGGTTGTACCCATTCTACGTCCCTGGCACTATGTAAGAGAAAGTCCAGGTTGTACCCATTCTACGTCCCTGGCACATTGGTATGTATGATATGTTATGTTAAGAGAAAGACCGGTTGTACCCATTCTACGTCCCGGCACTTTGGAATGTAGAGGACTATTGGTGACAATACCATCCGAGATGTGAATAGTTGTGATGTGTTGCATTACATGATGGCATGAGATTTAAATATTGTTTTCTATTATTCTGCTCACTGGGCTCTTGTAGCTCACCCCTTTCTCTAATCCCCCAGGATTGCAGGTACGGGCTAGACAGAGAAGTCAAGAAGAGTAAAGTCATATGTATGTAATAGTTAGAATGTGGACACGATAAATTGTAAGATGATGTAAAGTTAAATAGTTATGTTATGTATAGTGATATTGAGGATTAGAAGTTGTGCTTGACCCTATAGATGTTGTAATCCCTTTTTATTACATGATCCTAGATGTTTATTGATGACTATGTTTAGCCAACTCAACACATGTTATGCTATCCATTGGGGGCGTTGATGAGATCCCACAGAGGGGTCAAGATATGATTATGTATATGTTCAATGCATGCACAGGTTGAGTTTGGCGTATGATAGAATGTATGAAAGAAAAGTTTTAAATTTTTATGTATGTTGTTGATCATGTATGGGATTAAACAGGTAAACAGGATGTCTGTTTGGCTTGCTACGGGTCCCGGCGGCCTTAAGTCGACCAGGATCCTAGCGCCAGTAGCGGTCCGATTTTCGGGTCGTTACAATTGTATATATCCAATTGTATTAGGAATCATACTTAACTACTAAGCTATTTATAGAGCTGTAGATAATACAAAAATGAGAAAATCATTTGTTCTCAATAGCTTTTTATGCTATTGATAAATCAAATAGTTTCTAAACTTGGTTTAATATTATCAATTTCTATCTCATCTTCTATTGTTCTAATTATTAATTCATCTTTCTTTTACGAGATATATTTAACTTATTATATTTTTCTGGAGTAGCTATAAATCTTCACTTTCAATCTCATAGTGATGATGGGAATTCACGATCGATTTGCTCATCACAATTGAGATTGATAAATCACTCTCACTAGAACTAGAAATATCATATGGATTCACTGTAGGTTGTATTTCAATATCAATATGAATTCCATTATTATTTGAAACACTCTAAAAAAGAATTCATTTCAGTTTCTTCTTGCAAAAGCAATATAATTGATAGTTTCATATTAGGGATAAGTCTTGTCGTATCTCACACTTTTAAGAAATTCACTCTCTAAGAAAATGACATCTCATTATTCAAATTCAGTTACCATACCACTATCTTATTCACTAATAAAAATGTATCCTTTTGATTGCCATAGTATCTTATAAAGATATAATTTATTTTTATTGGATATAATTTTTCACATTTATGAGAAGGATTAATGTGAACAAAAATAACACACTCCTAAGATTTTGAAAACCTTAAATCGGGTTTTTATTAGACTATAACTCATATGAACTTGTGGTAACTGATTGAAAGGTACTCGATTGGGCACAAATGCAAAGGTAAGAAATGCATCACTCCTTAAGGTAATAAGCAAATTTACTTGCACTCTGCCTTACCTTCGCAATTATTAAATCATAGAAACTAAAATGAATTAACAGCAATAAAGTTTCAACTCACATCCATTTATCTCAAGAACCTCTTACTCATCCAATACATATTAGTCTTTCATATTAATATATAAATATAAATTAAAGAGACATAACACAACAAGTCTAAATTCATGTACATATTTATCCTATACAATAGTTAAGCATGTTAATACTTACTTTCATTTTAGATTTAGAATCAAAAGTCCACCAAGTTTTCAATCATCATCTAATACTCTAATATGTAATAAGTTTAACATAATTAATTATGTAAAGGAACAACAATCTTAAACTACTTAAGTCAAGATTAAACATCAATATTAATTTATTCAATAATAACTATTGAACTATTCGACATATATATATATATATATATATATATATATATATATATATATATACACACGTACATATGTATGACTTATCATATAAATAGTTTATGAGAACAAATATATTGTTCAACATAAAATAAATATTATCTAAATCTTTTAATAAATCCTTACAAGATTTAATAAAATCAAGATTTAGCCCTAGACGCGGCTCACAGTCAGCTACATAACTTTGTATCATGAAACATTATCTCTTATTATCTCTTATGGATAGCTCAAAAGAATAACGTACAGTTTTTTTTACTATTTAGTTAGCATATTTTTTACAAAATTTTAAATCAATCACTTAAAGAAATTATTGGTATTGTGATCCAACTTATACCATAATACATTAAGTATTCCTCTCTCATTGAGTATTAGTAAAGTTAAACTCAAGAGCTTTATGTCTCTCCAGATCAGTTATCCTTATCAGATTATATCATAAAATTATATTTTGACTTAACAATTTGCTTCATAAATCAATTCAGATTATTCCTTAACAACGACAACTAAAAGTATAGAGTCCATATTATCATTGACATTCTCATAGATTTTGCCAAAAAATTTTTTTAATATATATAAAAAAATTTTAATGCTAACAAAATAATTTATTTATAAAAAATACATAAAGAAACATATTTGTAATTAAAAGTATACATCCTTTTGATTGAAATGACATGTCTTTTTATTTATAATAAAACATCTTTTAATTGAAAGGACATGTCTTTTCACATGGAAAAACACATATTTTGGTCAAATGACCCACATCTTTTTAGATGAAACAATATAATATTTCAAATTGTCCTTGACATGTATGACTTGCTGTGTACTTTTTATACTGCCAAATGCTATTTAAGAGAATTTTGGTAAATAATTTTTCAATATGTGCTTTCTTTAAGGGTTTTGAGATATTTTCTTAAATTTAGAGAATCATATATTTCTCATTAAGGAAATTAACATTTTTACTTTTTAATAACATGAATCATATAGAGAGATATTAAGGTCTAAAATAGCATATATGATCATGTTATCAAAATTTGAAAATTTTATTAAAAAAATTCTTGAACCAATTTTAATTCAATTTAAACATTAACATGAAAATACATATAAAGAACTAGAATATCCAACATATGAATTTCTGTACATGAATCTTAATCTATGTCTATATAAAATACCCTAGGATATATCATTTGTATCACCAGTCTCTAATATAATTACATGTATTTAACATGAACTATATTAAGAATCTCACAATTTAGATGTGTACCTTATTTATAGAATAAAAATGTTCCACATATTTATTTGATGAGAGTTTTTAAAGACCAAACAATAAAGTTTTTCTCACTTCCTTTTATGCACTATCTCAAGTATTTTCAAGTAAATGAGAGTTAGGTTTTAGAACTGATGAGTTGTCAAACTCACTATTTTTTACATGTTAATTTTCATAATTTTGTTATATTTTTTAGGAATACCATCTCTATTATTATCTTTTTAGGTATTCAAGAGGCCTAATGAATATTCTAACTATACAACATATTACTAATTATGCAAGTAAATATATAATTTTGTAATTGGGTTAATACAAGTAGCAATTAGCATATATATTTATGTTAAGAAATTGAATGATTTGATTTAAATAATTCGTTTGCAATTATTAATCAAGTTTGGGTTCTTCTTTCTTAGAGTAATTAATTAATTAAATCTACACGCTTATTAGGATGGTTAATTAATTAAGATGGTTAATTAATTAAGAATTAATTTTAGCACTTTACAAATTAGTTTAATCTTAAGAAAGAATTGACGGAATTCACTTGTTTGAACACTATAACCAAACAATAGAAAATTAAGTGAACTACCTTTTGAATCAATGATTAACTGAAAAAACTCTCAACTTGGATTACCTTCAGCTGAGCTTTTAAATTAATTGTTTATTTCATCATTCCATTCTTAAGTTTTCTTATTTGAACACTATAATTAAATAATAAAAAATTAGGTGAACTACCTTTTGAATCAATGATCAATTGAAAAACCTCTCAACTTGGATTACCTTCAGTTGAGTTTTTAAATTAATTATTATTTTATTATTCCATCATACGTATTTTATTTCTTCTTAAATTTTTTTGAAATCAAATTTCTAATAGAAATTTTCTTCTTGTCTATTTCATTTTAAACAATTCTTCTTTTTCTTAATAGAAATTTTCTTCTTGTCTATTTCATTTTAAACAATTCTTCTTTTTCTTCACTTGTCATTTGAATTAAATAAATTTAAGATCTCTGTGGGATCAACACTCATTCACCCTATTTACAAGAATTATTGAATTAGAAAAGGAGAATCAGTTTTAATTGACGGATTCGACGCTTGTTAAATTTTGGCGCCGTTCTCGGGGATGCTTACTAATTTATTTTTATTTTTATGACCATGTCTAAAAATAGTAGAATTCATTTTGATCTAAAAATAAAGAAGACTGCAAAACAGTTTAGTAATGCAACCAAATTGCAAAAACAAGCAAGTTTGGGTACTTCTCAGCTGCCTGCTTAAGCATCTGCAAGTGAGAATACCGAGAATTCAGAATCTACAAGGCCACCCGAATGCGCAAAAAATTCTAGTTGAGGAGAAGCAATGGCAGCCAAAGAGCAACCACTTTGCATCACCTGCCTAGTGCTGAACACGCCCTTGGAATTGCAAATAGGTATGATCCATATGCTACCCAAGTTCCATGGGATGGAAAACAAAGATCCACATTGCCATCTGAAAGAGTTTTACGTTGTTTGTTTAAGTTTGAGACCACAGGGGATAACTGATAAGCAGATCAGGTTAGTAGCCTTTTCTTTTACTTTGATTGAATCTGTTAAAAATTAAATTTATTATTTGCCTCCAAGATCAATTACCATCTGGGTATAAATTAGAGATCTATATTTAAAGAGATTTTTTTAGCAATTAAAACTTCATCTATAAGGAAAGAAATTATTGGGATCAAGCAAAGGAAGAATGAAACACTCCATGAATATTGAGAACATTACAAGCAATTGATTGCAAGCTGTCTCAAACACGTAATCACGCCAAGACAACTCAACCTTCACTTCTATGCAGAGTTGTTGCCTTTAGAAAGAAGAATAATATATACTGCTAGTAGAAGAGCTATTTCAAAGATGGAACCTAAAGAGGGTGAAAATCTGACCTCAAATATGGCTGCCAATTCTAGGCACTATGGCCAAGAAGAAGATACTCCTAGGAGCGCGAATGAGGTAAGTATAACATCCTTATATTCAAAAATTTCACAACCTATTGGTGCAATTCAATAATTAGCTACATGAAGTCTGAATAATGCAAGGACTTTCAGTATTTGCAAAAAGTCTGACCATCCCACATATATATGCCCCACTCTTCAGGAAGATGAGCAACAAGTAAATACAATTGGAGGATTCAATGAACAGCAAAGGAAGTATAATCTATTTTTAAATACGTATAATTCCATATGGAGATATCATCCTAACCTCAGCTATGGGAATAGACAATAAAACTTTCTGCCAAGAGTGAATTATCAAGCTTCAAAGTCATTATGTCTTTAGAAGATATTGTGCAATCACTTGCTATTAGTACTCTCGCTTTTCAACAGGAAACAAAGGCAAGCGTATAAAATTTGGAGAACTAAATGAGCCAACTTGCCATTTCAATAAGCAAACTGGAATCCTAAGGGAAACTTTCCTCTCAAACCGTGCCAAACCCAAAACAAAACACAAGTACAATCACATTACGAAGTGGGAATGAGTTGAAAACTGATAGCTTGAAGAGGCTTGCCCAAAGTAGTACCCTAGGTCTGATGCTAGAAATAGAGCAGGAGCTGGAAATTGAAACTGAGAAACAACCCCAAAAATAAAAAATAAAACATTCCACAATTCAGGTAACACGTTCCCTTTTCCTTGAAAGATTTGCTCAATCCAAAAGGGAAAGGGAAGAAAAAAAAATCTTAGAGATTTTTTGCAAAGTTCAGGTAAACATACCTCTCCTTGAAACTATAAAGTAAATACCCAGGAATGTGAAACTTTTAAAAGATTTATGCACTAATAAAAAGAAGTTATGTGGACATGAGAAAATAAAAGTGGGTGAAAATGTGTTAGCTGTACTTCAAAGGAAATTTCACAAAAATACAAAGATAAAGGTATATTTGCAATATCATGTAAAATTGAAAATTGTGAAATTAGAAAGGCAATGTGTGATCTAGGAGCTTCAATAAATATTATGAATTTGTTTGTTTATTTATCTCTGAAAGTAGGTCTATTGAAGCAAATTGGAGTTACACTCCAACTCTCTGATAGATCGATAATCTACCCTAAGGACGTGTTGGAGGATGTCTTGGTATAAGTTGGATGTTAATTTTTCTAGCAATTTTTTTTTTGTCTTGGAAATGGAAGGTGACGGTTCATCCAAATCTACCTATTTGTTGCTAGAGAGACCATTCCTCAGTAAAGTAAGAACGAAGATTGACGTGTATGAAGGCACCGTAATATTGGAGTTTGATGGAGAGGTGGTAAAATTTCATGTCTATGATGCAATAAAATATCCTGATGCTAATTTTTCTCTTTGCAACATAGACGTTTGAGAGCCTCTCGCCTAAGAAATTTTTGAATTAAGCATGAAAGATAAGTTGGAAGTTGTTTTAACCAAAAGCTTGACAATGGACAGTCTTCAGAATGACTCATTTAAATTTAATGAAGAAATTGAAAAAACAGTCCACTCAGTGAATGTTTTGAGCCATAAGGCACCAAAACTCGAGTTGAAAACACTTCTAGCTTATTTGAAATATGTATTTTTGAGGAGTAATAATACACTTCCGGTTATAATCTCCTCCAAGTTGAATCCTTTAGAAGCAAAGAAGTTAATTTGGGTGCTAAATGAATAAAAAAATGGAAGTGGATGAAGCTTAGCATGCCACTAAATGTCCAGTCTAGGACAGTAAAGAAAGGCGCTGCTTGGGAGGTAACCCAAGGTGACAGGCTTATAACGACCCAAAAATCGGACCGCTACCGACGCTAGGATCCAGATCGGCTTAAGGCCACCGAGACCCGTAGCAAGCCAAACATTCATCCTGTATACCTGTTTAATCCCATACATGATCAACAATTACATAAAAATTTAAAACTTTCTCATTTAGACATTCATTCAATCATTCATTCGTTCATTCATTCTTTCATTCATTCTTTCATTCTTTCATTCTTTCATTCATTCTTTCATTCATTCTTTCACTCATTCTTTCATTTATTCTTTCACCAAGCTTAACCTGTGCATGCACAAATCATAACATACATTAAGCTTGGTTTACATAATCATCATTAAACATTTAAGATCATGTACTAAAAAGGGATTAACAACATACTATGGTCAAGCACAACTCTAAACTTCCATAAGCATCATTATATTACATTTCTATACTATACATTTACATTACATCATATCCATGTCCACACTAACTATTACATACAACATGACTCTACTCCTGCTGACCTCCTGGTATATCTCGTACCTGCAAATCTGGGGGTTAAGGGAGAGGGGTGAGCTATAAAGTTCAGTGAGCAGAATAAATAAACATTCAATTTAAATTTCATGCTTTCATGAAATGCAACACATCACAAACAATTCACATCAAGGATGGACTTGTCACCAATAGTCCTCTATATAGTCCAATCGTGCCAAGGGCGTAGAATGGGCCTCACTGGTCTTTCTCTTAACATAACATAACATAGCATAACATTCTATAGTGCCAGGGGCGTAGAATGGGCCTCACTGGTCTTTCTCTTAACATAGTGCCAGGGGCGTAGAATGGGCCTCACTGGTCTTCCATACCGTATCATCATCACATCATATCATACGAGGACTAAGGGATCATCCAACATCCATCCACATCAACATCAAATAATGCAATGCAACATATTCGTGAATTCTAATGCAAACAACCTAGTATATCTCATGGCATACGTGATGCATGTATTATGCTCAAAATTTATTTATTTACTTTGAAACATAAAGATTTATTCCACTCACCTCTGGTTGAAGTTCTAATGACTCTGAAGCAGCTATCTTACTGCTGAGGTCCTCGGTTCCTAGGGTCCGAACCTACACAGGTGGACTCAAATGATGGGCCAAACATCTATGAACATGACTCTAAAATACTCCCCAAAAACCCCCTAAAAACACCTTAAAACAATCACATAAATCATGCAAAGGAAGGCTGAACAGGGCACTTTTGGCGGCAGGTTCGGCGGCCGAAAGTCCCTCCAGAGCCGAAAGTCATGCACCTTCGGCGGCACTTTCGGCGGCCGAAGGTTCCCTCAAGAGACGAAACTCATGCATGTTCGGCGGCACCTTTGGCGGCCGAAACTCCCTTCTAGAGCCGAAAGTCCACTTTCGGGGGCAGGGTTCGACAGCCAAAAGTTGGCCTCCACAGGCAGGTTCGGCGGCCGAAAGTTCCTTCGGCTGCCGAACCTGAGTTCTTCCAAAGGGCAGAACTCAGCCTCTTTCATGCACAAAAGCCTCCCAATCCATTCCATCATGCATTTACCTAGTCTACAACATGCAAACTCAAGCCAACAAGCACATAGGGGTCTCAAACTAACTTAAACCCCAACCAAAACACATCAAACAACCCACATTGCTCATAAACATAACATAAACCCATAAAAACATTAAAACATTTCATAAAAAACATGATTTTACCCTTCTAGAGGTTTCCGACATCCGAGATTCCACCGGACGGTAGGAATTTCGATACCGGAGTCTAGCCGGGTATTACAGGGTTGTCCAAGCCTGTTTATTCTCAAATGTTTTACTTTCTTTTTAAATTTTTATTTTTTTCTATTGTCTTCAACCTTAGAGATTATTATATTTTTCTAGACAAGTCTGAGCTTCATGGAGATCATACTTAAGCCTTCATGGTAATTTGAGATTTATATGGTAAAATTATTTAACTTATTTTATAATCGCTCCTTGAAATGTAATTTTCTTTTAGAATTTTAATTGTTTTAATTATTTCACAATTTTCTTTTTACCTCTCAAAATTAAAACCTAACTCACCCTTCTCTTTTTTTTTTCCTCTCACGCCATCAACCGCTCTCTCTCTCTCTTTGCTCTCCCCTCTTTTGCAGACTAGCTATGGCAAAGAACAAGTCAATTGTCGACCAGTCAAAGACACCGCCGACCACCATGTCCACGTTTAAGTGATGCCGAAAAAGCCTATCAAACCACACTCGTGGTGTAATACCCGGCTAGACTCCGGTATCAGAATTCCTACCGTCCGGTGGAATCTCGGGTGTCGGAGACCTCTAGAAGGGTAGAATCATGTTTTATAAAATGTTTTCATGAATTTTAATGTTGTAAAGTATGAACTAAATGAGTTTTTGCATGAAAATAGCATTGGAGGAAAACCCAGGTTCGGCCGCCGAAAGTCAAGTTCGGCCGCCGAACATTTGCATGGATGCGGAGGCACATTCGGCCCCCGAACGTGGCCTGGCCAGCCACTATATAAGGGGCACTTAGCCGAAATGGGCGAGCTTTCTCCCATTTTCGGCCACAGCAAGCTTCCGACTTTCCCTTTGCAAACCTAGTGTTCTTCCTCCAAATCCCCACCATTTTTCTTGAGTTTTAAACTCACATTGCAAGTTTTGAACGTTTAAACCAAGTTTTGGAGCTTTGGGAACTCAGGAGCTCATTTTCGTGGATCTCCAAGTTTAGGTCGTCTCTCTCTCGATCTTCAAGAGGTAAGAGCCGATCTTAAGCTCAATGCATGTTTTAAGTAAGTTTTAAGTGATTTTATGGGGTAGAATGGCATGTATAGGGTTGTATGAGTTTTTAAGCAAATGTTAGGTTTTATGTGATTTTTGAACAATGTGGCATGTTTGAGTATGCTTGAAGTGTTGTAGTTGGGGTATATGCTTGTTGAGACCCCTAGGAACTTGTATGCATGTTTTGGTTGAGATTTATGCATGATTTGAGAGTTGGGAGGCAAATGTGCATTTAGGAGCCAAGTTTCTGCCCTTTGGCAGAAACCAGGTTCGGCAGCCGAAGGAGCTTTCGGCCGCCGAACATGGCTGGGGAGGCAGGCCTTTCGGCTGCCGAAGTTGCCCCCGAAAAGAGACTTTCGTCTCTGTCTGGGACTTTCGGCCGCCGAAGGTGCCGCCGAACATGCATGAGTTTCGCCTCTGTCTGGGAGTTTCGGCCGCCGAAGGTGCCGCCGAACCTGCCTGACTTTCGGCTCTGGAGGGACTTTCGGCCGCCGAACCTGCCGCCGAAAGTGCCCTGCCCAGCCATTTCTTGCATGTTTTTATGTAGTTGTTTCATGATGTTTTAGGGGGTTTTTGGGGAGTATATTAGAGTTATGTTCATATATGTTTGGTCCCTCATTGGAGTCCACCTGTGTAGGTTCGGACCCGAGGAACCGAGGACCCCAGCAGTGAGCCAGCTGCTACAGAGTTTGTCAGAGCTAGCCAGAGGTGAGTGGAATAAACCTTAAGTTTTTAAATAAATGAAAATATGAATTTTGAGCATGACCCATGCATCATGAATGCCATGAGATATAATAGGTTGTTTGCATTAGTATTCACGAATATGTTGCATTGCATTTATGATGTTGATGTTGATGTGGATTGGTTATTGGATGATCCTTTAGTCCTCATATGATATGATTGATGTTATGGCATGATATGGTATGGAAGTCCAGGTTGTACCCATTCTACGTCCCTGGCACGATGTAAGAGAAAGTCCAGGTTGTACCCATTCTACGTCCCTGGCACAGTTGGTCCATATGATATGTTATGATAAGGGAAAGACCGGTTGACCCATTCTACGTCCCGGCACAGTTGGACCTATGTAGAGGACTATAGGTGACAATACCATCCGAGATGTGATTTGTTGTGATGTGTTGCATTCCATGAAAGCATAAAATTTTAATATAATGTTTTATACTATTCTGCTCACTGGGCTTTCTAGCTCACCCCTCTCCCCTAACCCCCAGGTTTGTAGGTACGGGATAGATAGAGAAGGCAGACGAGAAAAAGTCATATGTATGTAATAGTTAGCTGTGGACATGACAATTGTAATATGATGAAATGTAAAAATATTCAGGATTATTATGTAATGAGGTTATTGAGGATAGACTTGTGCTTGACCATAATGTATTGTAAATCCCTTTTGTCTATACATGATCTTATGTTATGATGTTTATGTAAACTAACTCAACACAGGTTATTTTGCCTTTAAGGCTTGATGAGATCCCACAGAGGGACTATGTTATGTATATGTTCAGAGTATGCACAGGTTGAGTTAGTTGATGACAGTATGTATGAAGAAAAGTTTTAAATTTTTATGCATGTTGTTGATCATGTATGGGATTATACAGGTTTACAGGTCATATGTCAGGCTTGCTACGGGTCCCGGCGGCCTTAAGTCGACCCGGATCCTAGCGCCGGTAGCGGTCCGGATTTCCGGGGCGTTACACGTGGTGAGACCAGGGGGACACCGTCGATATCAAAACAGACAGCTTAAAAGGAGAAAGCAACGCCGGCCATGGCATCACAACCAAAATTCATCATACCAACAATGGTGCCTTCTCCAGTCACGATAAGTCGAGCTACCCATTCACAAGTGAAAGTTAAAGCTCCAATGCCCAACGTGCATGTTGAACCAACAGAGGAATAGGAAATCAAGCTAGAGATTTTGGAGCAGTTGAATAAAAGTAAAGAGCAACCAAAGACTACCAGTCTGATTTTGGAGTCTTAAACTGATAACAGTGGTGAGGATATAGTTTCAGACCTCAGTGGCAAAGAGGCCGCAACCCTAGCACAAGACGTCAATGACAGTAGCAACAGTGAGGAGGTACAACCTATGTCTCCACTGAAAAAAAAAAAGCAGAAGAAGCGGATGCTGAGAATCGCTGGCGGGAAGGCTAGGTACCTACCTAAAGAGCATGAGCTACATGGTAATTTTGATTTTCAGGGCAATGATAAAGAAAGGCATCAAGTTTTCCTCCATTCTGATATTTACCACTGCAAAAGTATCAATGATGTTGCCTTGACATAGTTGAACATGTTTGATGAAGTTTATGCACTGATTGACAATATTGGTTGGAAAAAGATTTTTGCAATTAATTATTCATCCTATGTTGAGTTATGCAGGGAGTTTTATGTTACTTTTGAATTCTCATATGATGTTCAAGATTTCAATTTAAATACATCCCTTGTTCACTTTAGGTTAAGAGATACATCCCTTGTGCTTAAATTGGACAAAGGGCTTACTTTATGTCTTAAGAAACATATTTTAAAAGAGAGACTTATTGTAGTGAACTTTGATGAAGTTAAGCTATTTCTAGCAGTATTCTATTGCATAATAATTTGGTTCTTTGCTTTGGACAATTAAATTTCAATTGGTTGAAGATAGAGTTGTGTTTCTAAAGATCTCAATTTCTATGCTTGAGGACAAGCACTGTGCAAGTGTGGGAGATTCTGATGAGTTTTCAAACTCGTTAATTTTTTCATGTTAATTTTTATGATTTTATTATATTCTTGATGGCAAAAAGGAATTTTTACTTGGATTTTAATTTTGTAAAGCTTTAGAGCTAAATATATTAAAAGAAACTAGTAGAGACTGTTTTAGAGTTGTTTTGGACTAAAAAGTTATACCTTGCCCAAAACTGTGATCCAAGCTCGACGGACAGACAATTTAATTTTGATTTTGACAGTTATACAGAATTCAAATTATTTCAAATAGTTGCAAATATGATCAGCTCAATGATTAAGATAACAACAGTAGAAGGATTTGTTGATTTATTTTCTTTCTTTTAAATTTTAAATATTTTCTTTAATCTTTTTATTGGGAAAAAGGCTATATAAGGGTTGTTTTATAAGTATTTTAATTCACCTCTTATTTTCAATCTCTTCATTCAGCACCCATCTTTCAGTTTCTTCAGCTGAACCTCTTTCTCTTCTTCTTTTTATTTTTTGTATTTTTGTTATGACTTTTAATAGCTAAATACTCTGTTTCAATCTGTTTTTGATCAACATTACTTCCATTATTGTCTTTTTAGGTAATCAAGAGGAATATCCTAACTAGACAACGTATCGCTAATTAACTCAAGTAAATACGTAATTATTTAATTGGATTAATATAAATAGTAATTAGCATATGTATTGCTAATTAACTAGACAACATATTGCTAGTTAATTACTTCTTTGAGAAACATTACTTCCATTGTTGTCTTTTTAGGTAATCAAAAGGAATATCATAACTAGACAACATATTGCTAATTAATTCAAGTGAATACGTAATTATTTAATTGGATTAATATAAGTAGTAATTAGCATATCTATTTATGTTAAAAAATTTAATAATTTAGTTTAAATAATTCGTTTGCAATTATTAATCAAGTTTGGGTGTTTCTTTTTTTAAAGTAATTAATTAATTAAATCTACACTCTCGTTGGGATTATTAATTAACTAAAAATTAATTTAGCACTATATAAATTAATTTAATCTTAAAAAAGAATTTGTGGCATTCGCTTGTTTGAATACTATAACTAAACAATAGAACATTAAGTGAATTACCTTTTGAATCAATAATCACCTGAAAAACTTCTCAACCTGAATTACTTTCGGCTGAATTTTTAAATTAATTATTTATTTTGTCATTCCATCACACTTATTTTATTTTTTCTTAAGTTTTTTTAGATCAAATTTCCAATAGAAATTTCCTTTTTCTCTTTTTGGTTTTAAACAATTCTTCTTTTTCTTCGCTTGTCTTTTCAATTAAATAAATTTAAAATCTTTATGGGATCGACACTCATTCACTCTATCTACCAAAATTATTGAATTAAAAAAGAGAATCAATTTTAATTGACGGATTCGATGCCAGTAAAAAATATATATATATAGTGTTTAAAGATTATATCAAAATGACGTGATCCACCATATTTGATCTCAGAACGTATCCTTTATAAGGATATATTTTATATAAGGAAATGTCCTTTGATAAAATTGGATTGACTCACATGGATGATGTATTCTAATTTTCTTTTCATTTCTCAAAAAATCCAATCACAGTAACAATTTCATATATAAGGAAGGAGCAGAATCTTTGGAATGGCCAAATGAGCTGCCCATGACTTTGTGTTGCACAAAGTTAGATGAGGTGTCCTAAGCTAGACAAGCAATGAGTTAATAGAGATCCGTAGTGATTTTGAATAAAAAATATGAAGATGCTATTCTAAGCAAAGAAAAAAAAAAAAATATAATAGAGAAGAGTAAGTACAGTTTTAAGTTTAAGTGTGATCATGTATGGGATTTATCAGGTTACACAGAGTTGACAGTAGGCTTTACTACGGGTCCGGCGGCCTTAACCGATCTGGATCCTAGTGCCGGTGATGGTCCGTAAGCGGGCTGTTACAGATTGGTATCAGAGCATAGGGCCTCTAGAGTACGTGTGCTGAGCTAAGATGCTCAGGGATTAGAGATATCTCACATCGGAAAGAGGTTGTTTTAGAGAGCAAGCACAATAGGAAGATCATGTCCACTAGGATAGGATGTTGAGTCCTGTCTTGCTGTGTAATGCCATGATTTTATGCATGTGCATTTAATGCTTGCTATGATATGCTATGCTATTGTTGAGGGTTCATGTTTTTACATGGATCATATGCTAAAGTGTAATGTTATGTTTTCAGAAGCTAAAATGAGAGGAACCCGTCGATCAGCTAGATTGACTGGAGCTCCGCCCGAGAATGAGGGTATGGAAGGGCGTCCCCCTGCTTTGCCAAGAGCTATGTCCCAAAGGGCAGGCAGAGAAAGATCATCAAGGGACCCTAGAAGGTCGTTTGATGAAAGCAGAGGGAGACAGAACAGAGAAGAAGATCGAGTGATACAAGGGAAGAGATGGATGTGGATCCAAGAAGGGATGGAGGGTTAGGTGTTGGCACTACAAGAGGAGGATGTGGGATCATCACAGGGAGGCGGTCAGGCCTCGGGGTATGGTTATCCACCCCACTATCAGCCCTACCCACAGGGCCCAGGATATTCGATGGGAGGTACATCGGATTATCCTAGTTTTTCACCCATATCCCACATATATGCCTTATCCACCGTATTACCCCCCCATATCCACCATATCCCATGTATCCACCCTCACCTTTTTACCCCAGTCCAGCATACTCTACACCAGAAAGTTCTCACCTCCCCCACCACACCACCAGTGGTACAACCAGAAGCCCCAGTTATCCAAACACCTCAACCTGGCCCATCTGTGAGGAGCAAGGTAAAGATGACTGATTACCTAAAGTTAGATGCTCCTAAGTATCAATCCGGAGATGATCCGTTTGAGTACATTAAAGCAGTCAAGATGATAGCAGATGAGCTAGGGGCAGATGATACCAGAGCCATTCAGATGGCAGGGTTCACTTTAAAATGTAAGAAGGCGAAGGAATGGTTTGGCGTCTATGTGGACCCTCGGTTGGATAACATGTCTTGGGAGGAGTTTGCTAATGAGTTTGCCGGGTGGGCATTCCCAGATAGTTCGAAAGAGCTAAAGCTGATAGAGTTTGAGCAGCTCAAGCAGACAGAGGATATGAGTATTGATGAGTTTATTGACAGGTTTCTGGAGTTGCTGCGGTATGCAGGACAGGCCTATGATACGGAACAGAAAAAGGCCAGGAGGTATGCTATGAAACTGCATTCCAGGTATTCCTCTTTGATCCATGCAGCCGAGAGGGAGAGTTTCCACACCGTGGTGGATTTAGCACGGAGGATGGAGGCTAGTGCCATTATACAGGGTACAGTGAAACAGCAGCCGGCACAGTCCTCAGGTTCTAAGACCCCAGGTAGGGGTAAGTCAGATCCCTCTTCACAGGGTGCAGCAACTTCCAGTGGTAAGAAGTGGAGTGGTTCCACTCAGAAGTCGAGGAAGAATAAGTTCTGGAACAAGATTAAAGCAGGTCTGGGATTGGGCAGTGGCATGAGTTCAGGTTCAGAGGTTCCAGTGTGTAGTAGGTGCGGTAAAGCGCACAGAGGAGTTTGTCGCTTTGGGATTACAGGATGTTACAGGTGCGGCCAGGAGGGACACATGGCTCGTGAGTGCCCTCAGGCAGCTTTCACGGCACCATCCCAGCAGACAGCTCCAGCTAGCATGCCACAACCACCAGTTTCAGTTATGACGCAGGGCAGAGGCAGAGGGAGAGGGTCAGCCTCTTCATCTGCAGGTCCCAGAGGTGGAGGTCCGTCAGCTCCGGCGCGGATTTTCACGATGACACAGCAGGAGGCAAACACTTCTAACACCGTGGTGTCAGGTAATCTCCTCATTGGGTGTTCTGAGGTGTATGCTTTGTTAGACCCTGGTGCTTCGCATTCCTTTGTTGCTCCCAGAGCCATAGAGAGAGTGGGTTTGATGACGTCTGGGTTAGAGTGTCCCCTATGGGTCAGTGGCCCTAAGTGTGATCCATCGTTGGCAGAGACAGTCTGTCGACATAGTCCAGTGTTTATAGATGGTAGATGCCTTCCAGCTGACCTTGTGGTTCTAGAATTGACAGATTTTGACGTCATTCTAGGGATGGATTGGCTATCTGCATATGGTGCTACCTTGGACTGCAGAGACAAGGTAGTTAAGTTCAGAGATGAGGATGGATCTGAGTTTGTCTTCAGAGGAGACAGGAGGGGCACGCCTAGAGGTCTGATATCAGCCCTACAGGCTCGTAGGTTGCTCCGGAGGGGATGTCAGGGGTATCTAGCTCATGTGAGAGAGCTAGACAGTCAGGTTAGGGACCCCAGTTCAGTGCCCGTAGTCAGAGAGTTCCCAGATGTGTTTCCAGATGAGCTTCCAGGACTACCACCTGATAGGGAAATAGAGTTCGAGATTGAGTTAGTGCCTGGTACCAGACCGATCTCTATTCCTCCCTACAGGATGGCACCAGCAGAGCTAAAAGAGTTGAAAGAGCAGCTACAGGAGTTGGTAGATAAGGGTTTCATCCGTCCAAGTACCTCACCCTGGGGTGCTCCAGTGTTGTTTGTCAAGAAAAAGGATGGATCCCTTAGACTTTGTATCGACTACAGGCAGTTGAACAAAGTCACGACCAAGAATAAGTATCCTCTACCCAGGATCGATGATCTATTCGACCAGCTAGCAGGAGCAGGTTGTTTTTCTAAGATAGATCTGAGATCGGGCTATCATCAGCTGAGAATCAGGGAAGAGGATGTACCTAAGACAGCTTTCAGGACCAGATATGGGCATTATGAGTTCTTAGTGATGCCGTTTGGGTTGACTAACGCCCCTGCAGCATTTATGGATCTCATGAACCGAGTTTTCAGAGAGTACCTGGATCACTTTGTTATTGTCTTCATAGATGATATCTTGGTGTATTCCAGGAATGCAGAGGAGCATGCCCATCATCTGAGGATAGTCCTGCAGACCTTGAGAGAGCATGGTTTATATGCCAAGTTCTCCAAGTGTGAGTTCTGGCTAAGGAGCATTTCATTCTTGGGGCATGTAGTGTCAGATCAAGGTATAGCAGTGGACCCCAAGAAGATAGAAGCTGTAGCCAATTGGCCTAGACCCACCACAGTGACAGAGGTCAAGAGTTTCTTGGGTTTGGCAGGCTACTACAGGAGGTTCGTTCAGGACTTCTCCAAGATAGCGGCTCCTATGACCAGATTAACCAGAAAGAACCAGAGATTCACATGGTCTGACCAATGTGAAGAGAGTTTCGAAGAGCTAAAGAGAAGATTAACTTCAGCACCGGTGTTAGCTCTGCCTACTAGTGATGAGGACTTCACAGTGTTCTGTGATGCATCCCGAGTGGGATTAGGTTGTGTGTTAATGCAGAATGACAGAGTAATCGCTTATGCTTCTAGACAGCTGAAGAAGCACGAGCTGAACTATCCGACACACGATCTTGAGATGGCAGCTGTTATCTTTGCACTCAAGATGTGGAGGCATTACCTTTATGGGGTGAAATGTGAGATCTTTACAGATCATAAGAGCCTACAGCACATCCTGAGTCAGAGAGAGTTAAATTTGAGGCAGAGACGGTGGGTGGAATTGCTTAGTGATTATGATTGCAGGATCCAGTATCATCCGGGAAAGGCAAATGTTGTAGCCGATGCCTTAAGCCGGAAATCACTAGGCAGTTTAGCTCACATTACAGCAGAGAGGAGACCGGTGGTGAAGGACTTCTACAGATTAGTTGAGGAAGGGCTACAGTTAGAGTTAACTGGTGCAGGTGCTTTGATTGCACAGATGAAAGTTACACCCGTGTTTCTGGAGCAGGTGGCTCAGAAACAACATGAGGATCCAGTGTTGGTCAAGATTGCCAGGACTGTTCAGTCAGGCAAGAGCGAAGAGTTCAGATTCGACGACCAAGGGATTCTCCGCTACGGGCGTAGACTATGTGTACCAGACGATATTAGTTTGAAAGGAGACATTATGAGAGAAGCTCATAATGCGAGATATAGCATTCACCCTGGAGCCACCAAGATGTATCAAGATCTGAAGAAAGTTTATTGGTGGCCAGCAATGAAGAGAGAAGTGGCACAGTTTGTGTCAGCCTGCGAGATATGTCAAAGGGTGAAGCTAGAGCACCAGAAGCCGGCTGGAATGCTTAACCCACTGCCGATTCCAGAATGGAAATGGGAGAACATAGCCATGGATTTTGTAGTGGGCTTACCGGCGACGTCCAACAGACTAGACTCCATATGGGTGATTGTGGATAGACTGACTAAATCTGCTCACTTCATTCCTGTCAGGAGTGGCTACTCTGTGGACAAGCTAGCGCAGGTGTATCTTGAGGAAGTTGTGAGGTTGCATGGGGCTCCTGTTTCTATAGTGTCTGACAGAGGACCCCAGTTTACCTCCAGGTTTTGGCGAAGTCTGCAAGAGGCTATGGGCACAAGATTAGACTTCAGCACTGCTTTCCATCCACAGACTGACGGACAGTCAGAGAGGACCATCCAGACCATAGAAGATATGCTTCGAATGTGTGTGCTAGATTTTGGCGGATCTTGGAGGCAGCATCTACCCTTAGTGGAGTTTGCCTACAACAATAGTCATCATGCTAGCATAGGGATGGCCCCATATGAAGCTCTGTATGGGAGGAAGTGCAGGTCACCAGTTTGTTGGGAAGAGGTTGGAGAAAGGTCCCTAGCAGGGCCTGAGTTAGTAGAGATCACGAATAGGGTGGTGCCCATTATCAGAGAGAGGCTCAAGACTGCTGTTAGTCGGCAGAAGAGCTATGCAGACGTTCGCAGAAAGCACATAGAGTTTGAAGAGGGGGATCTGGTCTTGTTGAAGGTGTCTCCAATGAAAGGGGTGGTTCGTTTTGGGAGGAAAGGTAAGTTGGCTCCGCGGTACATTGGACCTTTTGAGATTGTGCAAAAGGTCGGAAATGTGTCGTATAAGCTTGATTTGCCTATGTCTATGGAAAGAATCCATCCAGTCTTCCATGTTTCGATGCTAAGGAAGTTTGTGTCAGATCCGAGTAAGGTTCTCAGCGAACCAGATGTGGAGATCCTAGGTGATCTCACGTATGTAGAACAACCAGTGCGGATCATTGACACCCAGATCAGAAAGCTAAGGAACAAGGAGATTCCGATGGTAAAAGTCCTCTGGAACCACCATAACATAGAAGAGTGCACCTGGGAGACACGGGAGTCTATGCTCCAACAGTACCCCCATCTCTTTTGAGGTTAGTGTTAGCTTCTTTTGTTCTTTATGCGCTTTATGTTATGTTTTTCTTTTGTTTTGCGTTAGAGAGGAACATTCGGGGACGAATGTTCTTAAGGGGGGGAGAATGTAATACCCGGCTAGACCCCGGTATCGGAATTCCTACGTTCCGGCGGATTTTCCGTTGGAAATCGGGATTCGAGGATGTCGGAGCTTGCCCTAAGGGTATAAGAAAGGTTTTTAAGATGTTTTTTTAAAGTGTTTTTATCATGTTTGCATGTTTTGAGTTAAACAAGTGGAGTTTTGAAATGAAAAGGCCAAGGGGACAAAAGCCAGGTTCGGCCGCCGAAGGTGAAGTTCGGCCGCCGAAAGTTGCATGGTTTCGCATGCACGTTAGGCCGCCGAAGGAAGAGTCGGTTGGTCACTACAAAAGCCCTTTGCCCGAGACTTGAGTGTTAAACACTCTGTTTTTGGGTCAAAGGTAGGTTCAAGCTCTCCTTGGTGTGATTTCTCATGTTTTCCTCAAATCTTGCATGTTTTAACTTGATTTGAGTTTTGTTTTAGAGTTTTGAGCAAAAGGAAGCAAAGTTGAGCACTTGGAGATTTTGAGTGAGTTTTTCCCTATCTCCAAGCTTGGATCATCAATCCTCTAGTTCTTCAAGAGGTAAGCATGGATCCTCACCTCCCCTTATGTTTAAAGCAAGTTTTAAGAGTTTTAGAGAGTGTTATGGCATGTTTTGGGGTATAAGCATGAGTTTGAGCATATGTTAATCATATGAGTTAGTATGAGTTTTGTTGTTGTTTTTGAGGCTTGAGCTAGTTTTTAGGCCTCTATATGCCTGAGATATGTTGTGTGTTAGTTGAGAAGTGTTGGTATGCATGTTATGGGTGTTTGATAGGATTTTGGAGGCTGAGAGCATGAGTTGTGCTCGGATTCTGCCTTTCTGGAGAATCCAGGTTCGGCCGCCGAAGCAAGGTTCGGCCGCCGAACCCCTTGTGGAGGCAGTTTCGGCTGCCAAACCTTGCCCCCGAAAGCTAGGCTTTTGGGTGAGAAAGGGACTTTCGGCCGCCGAAAGAGGGAGTTCGGCCGCCGAAAGTGCATGAGTTTCGTCTCTGGACGAGACTTTCGGCCGCCGAAGGTGCCGCCGAACATGCATGAGTTTCGTCTCTGGAGGGAGGTTTCGGCCGCCGAACCAGCCGCCGAAAGTGCCCAGTCCAGCCTTCTTTTGCCCATTTTTCCATGCATGCCTATGATGTTTTAGAGGGGTTTTGGGGAGATATTAAGAGTTATGTTTAAGTAAGTTTGGTCCTCATTTGAGTCCACCTGTGTAGGTGCGGACCCGAGAGACCAAGGAGGCCCACAGAGTTAGAGTTACAGAGACTGCCCAGCAGTTGACAGAGGTGAGTGGAACAGAACTTTATTTTAAAGTTAAGAATTGTTTTAGCATGATTCATGCATCATTATGCCATGTGTATGTAGGATGCTTTGCATTAGTATTCATCAAGTTGATGCATTGCATTATTACTTGTATATGTGGATTGGACCGAGGCGATCTCAATAGCCCATAAGTCTGTCCTTATTGTATGTCCTGTGTGAGCTCCTTTGGGGCCGGGCATTTACCTTGGATGAGTCCTGTGAGAGCCCTTATAGGGTCGGGCACCATGAGTAGTTAGTGAAAGACCTGTGTGAGCTCCTTTGGGAGCCGGGCACTGACAGAGGGAGTTTTGGGATCATGTCCAATCCGAGATGTGAAATGTTTGTGCAGTGATGCATCATATGATAGCATGTTTTACATGTGATTTTTATCGATTCCGCTCACTGGGCTTTAGCAGCTCATCCCTCTCCCTAACCCCATTTTTCAGGGCCTCAGAGAAGAGAAAGAGAAAAAGATAGCAAGGGTAAAAGGCATATGTAATAGTATAGTATAGAATAGTGGACATGATAATGATGTACAGTACAGAGTTTATGTAATGTATAGAAATGATGTAATAGCAAGTTATATAGTGATTAGAGTATTGTGCTTGGCCCTAGTGCTTGTTATTCCTTTGTACATGATCCTTTTATGTTATATATGTTTGAGACAATGTTGTTATGAGAGCTAGGCTTGGTGCATGGTAGTATTTCTATCTCTGTAGTTACTGTATGGTACCATAGCAGGTATCACTCTTCGAGTGCATACAGACAGAGCATGCATAGTCCAGGCTTAGTTGATGAGAAAAGTTTCCAGAAAAGGAAAGATAGTCAAGCAAAGAAAGAAAAAAAAATAATAATAGAGAAGAGTAAGTAACAGTTTTAAGTTTAAGTGTGATCATGTATGGGATTTATCAGGTACACAGAGTTGACAGTAGGCTTACTACGGGTCCCGGCGGCCTTAAGCCGATCTGGATCCTAGTGCCGGTGATGGTCCGGTAAGCGGGCTGTTACAGATTGGTATCAGAGCATAGGGCCTCTAGAGTACGGTGTGCTGAGCTAAGATGCTCAGGGATTAGAGATATCTCACATCGGAAAGAGGTTGTTTTAGAGGGCAAGCACAATAGGAAGATCATGTCCACTAGGATAGGATGTTGAGTCCTGTCTTGCTGTGTAATGCCATGATTTTATGCATGTGCATTTAATGCTTGCTATGATATGCTATGCTATGAGTTGAGGGTTCATGTTTTTACATGGATCATATGCTAAAGTGTATGTTATGTTTTCAGAAGCTAAAATGAGAGGAACCCGTCGATCAGCTAGATTGACTGGAGCTCCGCCCGAGAATGAGGGTATGGAAGGGCGTCCCCCTGCTTTGCCAAGAGCTATGTCCCAAAGGGCAGGCAGAGAAAGATCATCAAGGGACCCTAGAAGGTCGTTTGATGAAAGCAGGAGGGAGACAGAACAGAGAAGAAGATCGAGTGATACAAGGGAAGAGATGGATGTGGATCCAAGAAGGGATGGAGGGTTAGGTGTTGGCACTACAGAGGAGGATGTGGGATCATCACAGGGAGGCGGTCAGGCCTCGGGGTATGGTTATCCACCCCACTATCAGCCCTACCCACAGGGCCCAGGATATTCGATGGGAGGTACATCGGATTATCCTAGTTTTCACCCATATCCCACATATATGCCTTATCCACCGTATTACCCCCCATATCCACCATATCCCATGTATCCACCCTCACCTTTTTACCCCAGTCCAGCATACTCTACACCAGAAAGTTCTGCACCTCCCCCACCACCACCAGTGGTACAACCAGAAGCCCCAGTTATCCAAACACCTCAACCTGGCCCATCTGTGAGGAGCAAGGTAAAGATGACTGATTACCTAAAGTTAGATGCTCCTAAGTATCAATCCGGAGATGATCCGTTTGAGTACATTAAAGCAGTCAAGATGATAGCAGATGAGCTAGGGGCAGATGATACCAGAGCCATTCAGATGGCAGGGTTCACTTTAAAATGTAAGAAGGCGAAGGAATGGTTTGGCGTCTATGTGGACCCTCGGTTGGATAACATGTCTTGGGAGGAGTTTGCTAATGAGTTTGCCGGGTGGGCATTCCCAGATAGTTCGAAAGAGCTAAAGCTGATAGAGTTTGAGCAGCTCAAGCAGACAGAGGATATGAGTATTGATGAGTTTATTGACAGGTTTCTGGAGTTGCTGCGGTATGCAGGACAGGCCTATGATACGGAACAGAAAAAGGCCAGGAGGTATGCTATGAAACTGCATTCCAGGTATTCCTCTTTGATCCATGCAGCCGAGAGGGAGAGTTTCCACACCGTGGTGGATTTAGCACGGAGGATGGAGGCTAGTGCCATTATACAGGGTACAGTGAAACAGCAGCCGGCACAGTCCTCAGGTTCTAAGACCCCAGGTAGGGGTAAGTCAGATCCCTCTTCACAGGGTGCAGCAACTTCCAGTGGTAAGAAGTGGAGTGGTTCCACTCAGAAGTCGAGGAAGAATAAGTTCTGGAACAAGATTAAAGCAGGTCTGGGATTGGGCAGTGGCATGAGTTCAGGTTCAGAGGTTCCAGTGTGTAGTAGGTGCGGTAAAGCGCACAGAGGAGTTTGTCGCTTTGGGATTACAGGATGTTACAGGTGCGGCCAGGAGGGACACATGGCTCGTGAGTGCCCTCAGGCAGCTTTCACGGCACCATCCCAGCAGACAGCTCCAGCTAGCATGCCACAACCACCAGTTTCAGTTATGACGCAGGGCAGAGGCAGAGGGAGAGGGTCAGCCTCTTCATCTGCAGGTCCCAGAGGTGGAGGTCCGTCAGCTCCGGCGCGGATTTTCACGATGACACAGCAGGAGGCAAACACTTCTAACACCGTGGTGTCAGGTAATCTCCTCATTGGGTGTTCTGAGGTGTATGCTTTGTTAGACCCTGGTGCTTCGCATTCCTTTGTTGCTCCCAGAGCCATAGAGAGAGTGGGTTTGATGACGTCTGGGTTAGAGTGTCCCCTATGGGTCAGTGGCCCTAAGTGTGATCCATCGTTGGCAGAGACAGTCTGTCGACATAGTCCAGTGTTTATAGATGGTAGATGCCTTCCAGCTGACCTTGTGGTTCTAGAATTGACAGATTTTGACGTCATTCTAGGGATGGATTGGCTATCTGCATATGGTGCTACCTTGGACTGCAGAGACAAGGTAGTTAAGTTCAGAGATGAGGATGGATCTGAGTTTGTCTTCAGAGGAGACAGGAGGGGCACGCCTAGAGGTCTGATATCAGCCCTACAGGCTCGTAGGTTGCTCCGGAGGGGATGTCAGGGGTATCTAGCTCATGTGAGAGAGCTAGACAGTCAGGTTAGGGACCCCAGTTCAGTGCCCGTAGTCAGAGAGTTCCCAGATGTGTTTCCAGATGAGCTTCCAGGACTACCACCTGATAGGGAAATAGAGTTCGAGATTGAGTTAGTGCCTGGTACCAGACCGATCTCTATTCCTCCCTACAGGATGGCACCAGCAGAGCTAAAAGAGTTGAAAGAGCAGCTACAGGAGTTGGTAGATAAGGGTTTCATCCGTCCAAGTACCTCACCCTGGGGTGCTCCAGTGTTGTTTGTCAAGAAAAAGGATGGATCCCTTAGACTTTGTATCGACTACAGGCAGTTGAACAAAGTCACGACCAAGAATAAGTATCCTCTACCCAGGATCGATGATCTATTCGACCAGCTAGCAGGAGCAGGTTGTTTTTCTAAGATAGATCTGAGATCGGGCTATCATCAGCTGAGAATCAGGGAAGAGGATGTACCTAAGACAGCTTTCAGGACCAGATATGGGCATTATGAGTTCTTAGTGATGCCGTTTGGGTTGACTAACGCCCCTGCAGCATTTATGGATCTCATGAACCGAGTTTTCAGAGAGTACCTGGATCACTTTGTTATTGTCTTCATAGATGATATCTTGGTGTATTCCAGGAATGCAGAGGAGCATGCCCATCATCTGAGGATAGTCCTGCAGACCTTGAGAGAGCATGGTTTATATGCCAAGTTCTCCAAGTGTGAGTTCTGGCTAAGGAGCATTTCATTCTTGGGGCATGTAGTGTCAGATCAAGGTATAGCAGTGGACCCCAAGAAGATAGAAGCTGTAGCCAATTGGCCTAGACCCACCACAGTGACAGAGGTCAAGAGTTTCTTGGGTTTGGCAGGCTACTACAGGAGGTTCGTTCAGGACTTCTCCAAGATAGCGGCTCCTATGACCAGATTAACCAGAAAGAACCAGAGATTCACATGGTCTGACCAATGTGAAGAGAGTTTCGAAGAGCTAAAGAGAAGATTAACTTCAGCACCGGTGTTAGCTCTGCCTACTAGTGATGAGGACTTCACAGTGTTCTGTGATGCATCCCGAGTGGGATTAGGTTGTGTGTTAATGCAGAATGACAGAGTAATCGCTTATGCTTCTAGACAGCTGAAGAAGCACGAGCTGAACTATCCGACACACGATCTTGAGATGGCAGCTGTTATCTTTGCACTCAAGATGTGGAGGCATTACCTTTATGGGGTGAAATGTGAGATCTTTACAGATCATAAGAGCCTACAGCACATCCTGAGTCAGAGAGAGTTAAATTTGAGGCAGAGACGGTGGGTGGAATTGCTTAGTGATTATGATTGCAGGATCCAGTATCATCCGGGAAAGGCAAATGTTGTAGCCGATGCCTTAAGCCGGAAATCACTAGGCAGTTTAGCTCACATTACAGCAGAGAGGAGACCGGTGGTGAAGGACTTCTACAGATTAGTTGAGGAAGGGCTACAGTTAGAGTTAACTGGTGCAGGTGCTTTGATTGCACAGATGAAAGTTACACCCGTGTTTCTGGAGCAGGTGGCTCAGAAACAACATGAGGATCCAGTGTTGGTCAAGATTGCCAGGACTGTTCAGTCAGGCAAGAGCGAAGAGTTCAGATTCGACGACCAAGGGATTCTCCGCTACGGGCGTAGACTATGTGTACCAGACGATATTAGTTTGAAAGGAGACATTATGAGAGAAGCTCATAATGCGAGATATAGCATTCACCCTGGAGCCACCAAGATGTATCAAGATCTGAAGAAAGTTTATTGGTGGCCAGCAATGAAGAGAGAAGTGGCACAGTTTGTGTCAGCCTGCGAGATATGTCAAAGGGTGAAGCTAGAGCACCAGAAGCCGGCTGGAATGCTTAACCCACTGCCGATTCCAGAATGGAAATGGGAGAACATAGCCATGGATTTTGTAGTGGGCTTACCGGCGACGTCCAACAGACTAGACTCCATATGGGTGATTGTGGATAGACTGACTAAATCTGCTCACTTCATTCCTGTCAGGAGTGGCTACTCTGTGGACAAGCTAGCGCAGGTGTATCTTGAGGAAGTTGTGAGGTTGCATGGGGCTCCTGTTTCTATAGTGTCTGACAGAGGACCCCAGTTTACCTCCAGGTTTTGGCGAAGTCTGCAAGAGGCTATGGGCACAAGATTAGACTTCAGCACTGCTTTCCATCCACAGACTGACGGACAGTCAGAGAGGACCATCCAGACCATAGAAGATATGCTTCGAATGTGTGTGCTAGATTTTGGCGGATCTTGGAGGCAGCATCTACCCTTAGTGGAGTTTGCCTACAACAATAGTCATCATGCTAGCATAGGGATGGCCCCATATGAAGCTCTGTATGGGAGGAAGTGCAGGTCACCAGTTTGTTGGGAAGAGGTTGGAGAAAGGTCCCTAGCAGGGCCTGAGTTAGTAGAGATCACGAATAGGGTGGTGCCCATTATCAGAGAGAGGCTCAAGACTGCTGTTAGTCGGCAGAAGAGCTATGCAGACGTTCGCAGAAAGCACATAGAGTTTGAAGAGGGGGATCTGGTCTTGTTGAAGGTGTCTCCAATGAAAGGGGTGGTTCGTTTTGGGAGGAAAGGTAAGTTGGCTCCGCGGTACATTGGACCTTTTGAGATTGTGCAAAAGGTCGGAAATGTGTCGTATAAGCTTGATTTGCCTATGTCTATGGAAAGAATCCATCCAGTCTTCCATGTTTCGATGCTAAGGAAGTTTGTGTCAGATCCGAGTAAGGTTCTCAGCGAACCAGATGTGGAGATCCTAGGTGATCTCACGTATGTAGAACAACCAGTGCGGATCATTGACACCCAGATCAGAAAGCTAAGGAACAAGGAGATTCCGATGGTAAAAGTCCTCTGGAACCACCATAACATAGAAGAGTGCACCTGGGAGACACGGGAGTCTATGCTCCAACAGTACCCCCATCTCTTTTGAGGTTAGTGTTAGCTTCTTTTGTTCTTTATGCGCTTTATGTTATGTTTTTCTTTTGTTTTGCGTTAGAGAGGAACATTCGGGGACGAATGTTCTTAAGGGGGGGAGAATGTAATACCCGGCTAGACCCCGGTATCGGAATTCCTACGTTCCGGCGGATTTTCCGTTGGAAATCGGGATTCGAGGATGTCGGAGCTTGCCCTAAGGGTATAAGAAAGGTTTTTAAGATGTTTTTTTAAAGTGTTTTTATCATGTTTGCATGTTTTGAGTTAAACAAGTGGAGTTTTGAAATGAAAAGGCCAAGGGGACAAAAGCCAGGTTCGGCCGCCGAAGGTGAAGTTCGGCCGCCGAAAGTTGCATGGTTTCGCATGCACGTTAGGCCGCCGAAGGAAGAGTCGGTTGGTCACTACAAAAGCCCTTTGCCCGAGACTTGAGTGTTAAACACTCTGTTTTTGGGTCAAAGGTAGGTTCAAGCTCTCCTTGGTGTGATTTCTCATGTTTTCCTCAAATCTTGCATGTTTTAACTTGATTTGAGTTTTGTTTTAGAGTTTTGAGCAAAAGAAAGCAAAGTTGAGCACTTGGAGATTTTGAGTGAGTTTTTCCCTATCTCCAAGCTTGGATCATCAATCCTCTAGTTCTTCAAGAGGTAAGCATGGATCCTCACCTCCCCTTATGTTTAAAGCAAGTTTTAAGAGTTTTAGAGAGTGTTATGGCATGTTTTGGGGTATAAGCATGAGTTTGAGCATATGTTAATCATATGAGTTAGTATGAGTTTTGTTGTTGTTTTTGAGGCTTGAGCTAGTTTTTAGGCCTCTATATGCCTGAGATATGTTGTGTGTTAGTTGAGAAGTGTTGGTATGCATGTTATGGGTGTTTGATAGGATTTTGGAGGCTGAGAGCATGAGTTGTGCTCGGATTCTGCCTTTCTGGAGAATCCAGGTTCGGCCGCCGAAGCAAGGTTCGGCCGCCGAACCCCTTGTGGAGGCAGTTTCGGCTGCCAAACCTTGCCCCCGAAAGCTAGGCTTTTGGGTGAGAAAGGGACTTTCGGCCGCCGAAAGAGGGAGTTCGGCCGCCGAAAGTGCATGAGTTTCGTCTCTGGACGAGACTTTCGGCCGCCGAAGGTGCCGCCGAACATGCATGAGTTTCGTCTCTGGAGGGAGGTTTCGGCCGCTGAACCAGCCGCCGAAAGTGCCCAGTCCAGCCTTCTTTTGCCCATTTTTCCATGCATGCCTATGATGTTTTAGAGGGGTTTTGGGGAGATATTAAGAGTTATGTTTAAGTAAGTTTGGTCCTCATTTGAGTCCACCTGTGTAGGTGCGGACCCGAGAGACCAAGGAGGCCCACAGAGTTAGAGTTACAGAGACTGCCCAGCAGTTGACAGAGGTGAGTGGAACAGAACTTTATTTTAAAGTTAAGAATTGTTTTAGCATGATTCATGCATCATTATGCCATGTGTATGTAGGATGCTTTGCATTAGTATTCATCAAGTTGATGCATTGCATTATTACTTGTATATGTGGATTGGACCGAGGCGATCTCAATAGCCCATAAGTCTGTCCTTATTGTATGTCCTGTGTGAGCTCCTTTGGGGCCGGGCATTTACCTTGGATGAGTCCTGTGAGAGCCCTTATAGGGTCGGGCACCATGAGTAGTTAGTGAAAGACCTGTGTGAGCTCCTTTGGGAGCCGGGCACTGACAGAGGGAGTTTTGGGATCATGTCCAATCCGAGATGTGAAATGTTTGTGCAGTGATGCATCATATGATAGCATGTTTTACATGTGATTTTTATCGATTCCGCTCACTGGGCTTTAGCAGCTCATCCCTCTCCCTAACCCCATTTTTCAGGGCCTCAGAGAAGAGAAAGAGAAAAAGATAGCAAGGGTAAAAGGCATATGTAATAGTATAGTATAGAATAGTGGACATGATAATGATGTACAGTACAGAGTTTATGTAATGTATAGAAATGATGTAATAGCAAGTTATATAGTGATTAGAGTATTGTGCTTGGCCCTAGTGCTTGTTATTCCTTTGTACATGATCCTTTTATGTTATATATGTTTGAGACAATGTTGTTATGAGAGCTAGGCTTGGTGCATGGTAGTATTTCTATCTCTGTAGTTACTGTATGGTACCATAGCAGGTATCACTCTTCGAGTGCATACAGACAGAGCATGCATAGTCCAGGCTTAGTTGATGAGAAAAGTTTCCAGAAAAGGAAAGATAGTCAAGCAAAGAAAGAAAAAAAAAATAATAATAGAGAAGAGTAAGTAACAGTTTTAAGTTTAAGTGTGATCATGTATGGGATTTATCAGGTACACAGAGTTGACAGTAGGCTTACTACGGGTCCCGGCGGCCTTAAGCCGATCTGGATCCTAGTGCCGGTGATGGTCCGGTAAGCGGGCTGTTACAGTATTTAAAGCTTGCCGTTAAAACTGTCTTATAAGAACTCTTCTTCTTTCCAAATATCACTTTTGCTCACAACTATAATCTTAACTTCTAGAAAGACTCGGTCGCTCCTTCTTTCCCGATTATACTCCCTTACTTTCTTGGTAATTTTTTTCCTTTTTAAAATGAATAAGGATACTTTCTCTTCTTCTCTTGGTGGAAGTCCTACCTTAAACTCCTCCTCCGACAGCCCCATCTGTGCCCCGGTCCTTATCATTCCACTCAGGGTAGCTCATGAAAGCAAAAAGAGCCTGATTAGCGATGTCCCTTCCATACTATCGGAGCAAAATATAGATCGCCTTTACGACGAATACCAAATTTCTCAAAGAGGCTTTTTGTATTTTTACTTCTTCCTCGGGCGTTCACGTGACTAGCCAGATCTTCGCAGAAGATACTATCATAATCTTCGAAGAGCAGCTGAAAGCATGTCTTCGACTCCCCATGGACCCATTTTTTGTTGAGGTCCTTCAATTTCATAAACTTGCAGTCGCCTAACTGTATTCTAATGGCTGGAGAATTTTGGTGGCCTTCCGTTTTGCTTGTCTTAATAATAACATCAAGTCGAGCGTAGCCCTCTTCTCCTAGCTGTACCAGCTAGGTACTCGTAAGAATGAAGAGTTCTAGTTTTTTAGTGGTAAAAAATGCCAGACGATGTTTGACCGGATGCCTTATTCATTAAAACGATGGAAAAATAAGATTTTTTGCTTCTGTCACCGGACATTTAGGGGTTTCGGGCACCTCCAAAAGAGTTGAAACCTGTGGGTGGAGTTGAGAAAGGATGGGGTCCAGCCATGAAGGGATGAGAATGAGGCTCTAAACTTTCTTTTTCTGATTGCTAAGTCCCTAAAGAAAATAGACATCACCAAGGTGGTGAGGAACGTCGTTTTGTCTTGGCAAAGTCATCTCTAGGCAAGCCAAACTCGAGGTCTTCACCTTTCCAGCCTTGGGGGGAGAGCACTTCTCTAACTAGAGATCAAGGTATTTTTCTTTCTACCTTCTTTAAGATTTCAAATTGCCTTACTTTCTTTTCTCTTTGCAACATAGACGTTTGTGAGCCTCTCGCCTAAGAAATTTTTGAATTAAGCATGAAAGATAAGTTGGAAGTTGTTTTAACCAAAAGCTTGACAATGGACAGTCTTCAGAATGACTCGTTTAAATTTAATGAAGAAATTGAAAAAACAGTCCGCTCAGTGAATATTTTGAGCCATAAGGCACCAGAACTCGAGTTGAAAACACTTCCAGCTAATTTGAAATATGTATTTTTGAGGAGTAATAATACACTTCCGGTTATAATCTCCTCCAAATTGAATCCTTTAGAAGCAAAGAAGTTAATTTGGGTGCTAAATGAATAAAAAAATGGAAGTAGATGAAGCTTAGCATGCCACTAAATGTCCAGCCTAGGACAGTAAAGAAGGGCGCTGCTTGGAAGGCAACCCAAGGTGACAGGCTTGTCCAAGCCTGTTTGTTCTCAAATATTTTACTTTCTTTTTAAATTTTTATTTTTTTCTATTGTCTTCAACCTTAGAGCTGATTATATTTTTCTAGACAAGTCTGAGCTTTATGGAGATCATACTTAAGCCTTCATGGTAATTTGAGATTTATATGGTAAAATTATTTAACTTATTTTATAATCGCTCCTTGAAATGTAATTTTCTTTTAGAATTTTAATTGTTTTAATTATTTCACAATTTTCTTTTTACCTCTCAAAATTAAAACCTAACTCACCCTTCTCTTTTTTTTTTTTTCCTCTCACGCCATCAACTGCTCTCTCTCTCTCTCTTTTCTCTCCCCTCTTTTGCAGACTAGCAATGGCAAAGAACAAGTCAATTATCGACCAGTCAAAGACACCGCCGACCACCATGTCCACGTTTAAGTGATGCCAAAAAAGCCTATCAAACCACACTCGTGGTGAGACCAGGGGGACACCGTCGATATCAAAACAGACAGCTTAAAAGGAGAAAGCAACGCCGACCATGGCATCACAACCAAAATTCATCATACCAACAATGGTGCCTTCTCCAGTCACGATAAGACGAGCTACCCATTCACAAGTGAAAGATAAAGCTCCAATGCCCAACGTGCAAGTTGAAACAACAGAGGAATAGGAAGTCAAGCTAGAGATTTTGGAGCAGTTGAATAAAAGTAAAGAGCAACCAAAGACTACCAGTCTGATTTTGGAGTCTTACACTGATAATAGTGGTGAGAATATAGTTTCAAACCTCAGTGGCAAAGAGGCCGCAACCCTAGCACAAGACGTTAATGACAGTAGCAATAGCGAGGAGGGAGGTACAACCTATGTCTCCACTGAAAAAAAAAAAGCAGAAGAAGCGGATGCCGAGAATCGCTGGCGGGAAGGCTAGGTACCTACCCAAAGAGCATGAGCTACATGGTAATTTTGATTTTCAGGGCAATGATAAAGAAAGGTATCAAGTTTTCCTCCATTCTGATATTTACCACTGCAAAAGTATCAATGATGTTGTCTTGACATAGTTGAACATGTTTGATGAAGTTTATGCACTGATTGACAATATTGGTTGGAAAAAGATTTTTGCCATTAATTATTCATCCTATGTTGAGTTATGCAGGGAGTGATGTTCAAGATTTCAATTTAAATACATCCCCTGTTCATTTTAGGTTAAGAGATACATCCCTTGTGCTTAAATTGGATAAAGGGCTTACTTTATGTCTTAAGAAACATGTTTTAAAAGAGAGACTTATTGTAGTGAACTTTGATGAAGTTAAGCTATTTCTGCCAGTATTCTATTGCATAATAATTTTGTTCTTTGCTTTGGACAATTAAATTTCAATTGATTGAAGATAGAGTTGTGTTTCTAAAAATCTGAATTTCTATGCTTGAGGACAAGCAATGTGCAAGTGTGGGAGATTCTGATGAGTTTTCAAACTCGTTAATTTTTTCATGTTAATTTTTATGATTTTATTATATTCTTGATGGCAAAAAGGAATTTTTACTTGGATTTTAATTTTGTAAAGTTTTAGAGCTAAATATATTAAAAGAAACTAGTAGAGACCGTTTTAGAGTTGTTTTGGACTAAAAAGTTATACCTTGCCCAAAACTGTGATCCAAGCTCGATGGACAGACAATTTAATTTTGATTTTGACAGTTATACAGAATTCAAATTATTTCAAATAGCTGCAAATATGATCAGCTCAATGATTAAGATAACAACAGTAGAAGGATTTGTTGATTTATTTTCTTTCTTTTAAATTTTAAATATTTTTTTTAATATTTTTATTGAGAATAAGGGTTGTTTTATAAGTATTTTAATTCACCTCTTATTTTCATCTCTTCTTTCAGCACCCATCTTTCAGTTTCTTCAGCCGAACCTCTTTCTCTTCTTCTTTTTATTTTTTATATTTTTGTTATGACTTTTAGTAGCTAAATACTCTGTTTCAATTATTTTTTTATATTTTTGTTATGACTTTTAATAGCTAAATACTCTGTTTCAATTAAAGGTTAATCTAGTTCAGATTTTATCAAAATTGTGAGATTAATTTTTTTTTTAATTTTAATTTTAATTTTTATTCTTTTTCTTTTTTTTATCAACATTACTTCCATTATTGTCTTTTTAGGTAATCAAGAGGAATATCTTAACTAAACAACGTATTGCTAATTAATTTAAGTAAATACGTAATTATTTAATTGGATTAATATAAATAGCAATTAGCATATGTATTGCTAATTAACTAGACAACATATTGCTAGTTAATTACTTCTTTGAGGAACATTACTTCCATTGTTGTCTTTTTAGGTAATCAAGAGGAATATCATAACTAGACAACATATTGCTAATTAACTCAAGTAAATACGTAATTATTTAATTGGATTAATATAAATAGCAATTAGTATATATATTTATGTTAAAAAATTGAATAATTTAGTTTAAATAATTCGTTTGCAATTATTAATTAAATTTGGGTGTTTCTTTTTTTAAAGTAATTAATTACTTAAATCTACACTCTCGTTGGGATTATTAATTAATTAGAAATTAATTTAACACTATATAAATTAATTTAATCTTAAAAAAGAATATGTGACAATCGCTTGTTTGAATACTATAACCAAACAATAGAACATTAAGTGAACTACCTTTTGAATCAATAATCGCCTGAAAAACTTCTCAACCTGGATTACTTTCAGCTGAATTTTTAAATTAATTATTTATGTTGTCATTCCATCACACTTATTTTATTTTTTCTTAAGTTTTTTAGATCAAATTTCCAATAGAAATTTTCTTTTTCTTTTTTTGATTTTAAACAATTCTTCTTTTTCTTCGCTTGTCTTTTGAATTAAATAAATTTAAGATCTTTATGGGATCGACACTCATTCACTCTATCTACCAGAATTATTGAATTAAAAAAAAGAATTAATTTTAATCGACAGATTCGATGCTAATAAAAATTATATATATAGTGTTTAAAGATTATATCAAAAGGCCGTGATTCACTATATTTGACCTAAGACCGTATCCTTTATAAGGATATATTTTATATAAGGAAATGCCTTTTGATGTAATTGAATTGACTCACATGGACAATGTATTCTAATTTTCAAAGTTTTTCTTTACATTTCTCAAAAAAATCCAATCACAGCTTTACGGTGAACAATTTCATATACAAGGAAGGAGCAGAATCTTTGGAATGGCCAAATGAGCAGCCCATGACTTTGTGTTGCACAAAGTTAGATGAGGTGTCCTAAGCTAGACAAGCAATGAGTTAATAGAGATCGAAGTGATTTTGAATAAAATATATGAAGATGCTATTCTAATGAGATTCTGTGATAAAATAATATTTATTATAAAAATAACGATAAAATTTACTAATTAAATTATAAAAAATAATTAATAAAATAAATTATTATTATTTATTGACCATTTAAAATATCAACTATTGAATTATTAATTGTTTATATACGAATTTTTATAATTATTTTTTTTTCACTTTCTTGTAATAGTGATTAAAGACAAAGAATTGTATTATAAAAGAGCAGATCTTATGATATATTTCTAGATTTCCTGTTTCTGAATTTATTAGTTTTTTTGAGTCAAACAGTTCCTAGTTTTGGTTTGTAGGATTGATATACTTCTGCTATTCTTGAGTTTTTTGGATTCACGATGTTCTTGAATTTGTATGCTAAGAAATAATTTTGACTTCAGGTTTTTGATTTTGTCATTTATGAATATGGGTGTTGTTGAATCCAGGATTTTATTCTTGATGTTCTTCGTTTCTTATGATTTTTTATTTAACTAAATTTGAAAATAATTTATAAATATTTAAAATATAAAAATTAATATTTATTAATAAATAAATTTAAAAACTTTTATTTAAATATTTTTTTTGAAAAAAGGCATAATTTACTCTTAAACCAATAATTCAAGCTAAACCTTAAAAATAGACATATTTAATCTCGGCCTAAAAATTTAGGGGTAAAAATGAGCCTTCTTCCATAATCAATTTGCTTTTCAAGTGGCTGTCTTCTCTTGGGTTAACATATCAAGCAATCAAATTGCTCTCTGTCTTGGAAAGAAGTTTATGAGTGATAATGTGTTCACATGTAATCTTTCTCAAATGAATTTTGCGTCTGTTTTGCCGCTTTGACGTCATGCCTTTGATAAAAAAGAAAAAAAAACATTTTCAACAATGCACGCCTTTTAATCTTCAATTATGATCCTCTGTATATTTCAAAATCGCCCTTTACCTTTTCTTTCACACAAACACTCCAATTTTCAACATAAAATTCTTTTTAAATTATAAATTATTCAATTAAAAAAAAAATAACGAAACGCATTTTGGTGGTGTCAAAAGATCTAACAGAAATTTTTTATTTTTTATTACAATAATATATTAGAAGTTAATTTGACATGCATATTGAGAATTGAAATCTTAGCGTCGTTAACACCCCTCAATATTACCTGCATAAAAAAAAATGATATAATACTTATATATTAAAAGGTTAATGGTAAAAAAATCTAAAATTTGCACTCCAAGGCTTAGTCTGGTGGAAAGTGCATCCTGTAGCCTTGAAAGGTCTAAGGTTCGACTCTCCCAACCCCTATTTCCAAAAAAAAAAAAAATCTAAAATTTTAAATTTTTAATATATTTATTTATATTTTTTAAATAAATATATTATTATTTTTAATGTAGTTATAAAACAGAACTATATTGTGAGTGGCTAAACCTGTAAGAAAGAAAACGTGAGGTGATGGGTGTCCACGGTAGTCACTCCGATGCTAAGTTAGTAAATTGGAAAATAGGGCGAATATAAAACTTGAGAGTAATTGTGTAAGAAAATTGCATATCTTTACCTCTGTGATTGTTCCCTTTTTATACTGTAAGAAGATGGATATAAGTATAAAATTTTTCAATGATGTGGCTGACTAATCTGATAAAGGATCCCACTGGATTAACTGGTCGGGGATTCGTAATTACAGATGTAATGGGCCCACTGCATTGTACCTATTAAAGGTAACTTTATGCTAAGACTCATCCTATCCAGGGGAGGATGATTCTTGATAATGAATTTGGTGTTAAGGTGTCTGGATCTTTCTTTTCTCAGGTGGAATTGCGTTACCCACTTATAAGATCTTTGTCATGTGGTCCAGTTTTCTAGTGACAGCTCGTGACTTACTTTGGGCGATCGTGGTGTAATCTCAGAGGTCCCTCGCTGGTCTTTGATTTTTCAAATTCGAATGTGACAATTTTTCACAATATGGGGCACGTGGCTTTTTGAGATTGGTCTTCCCCTGCTCACGCTATTTTGCTTACCTAGCTCTTTAATGATGGTTGTCCCATTTCCCGAGCCGTATTTAAAGCTTGCCGTTAAAACTGTCTTATAAGAATTCTTCTTCTTTCCAAATATCACTTTTGCTCACAACTATAATCTTAACTTCTAGAAAGACTCGGTCGCTCCTTCTTTCCCAATTATACTCCCTTACTTTCTTGGTAATTTTTTTCCTTTTTAAAATGAATAGGGATACTTTCTCTTCTTCTCTTGGTGGAAGTCCTACCTTAAACTCTTCCTCCGACAGCCCCATCTGTGCCCCGGTCCCTATCATTCCACTCAGGATAGCTCATGAAAGCAAAAAGAGCCTGATTAGCGATGTCCCTTCCATACTATCGGAGCAAAATATAGATCGCATTTACGACGAATACCAAATTTCTCAAAGAGGCTTTCTGTATTTTTACTTCTTCCTCGGGCGTTCGCGTGACTAGCCAGATCTTCGCAGAAGATACTATCATAATCTTCGAAGAGCAGCTGAAAGCAGGTCTTCGACTCCCCATGGACCCATTTTTTGTTGAGGTCCTTCAATTTCATAAACTTGCAGTTGCCTAACTGTATTCTAATGGCTGGAGAATTTTGGTGGCCTTCCGTTTTGCTTGTCTTAATAATAACATCGAGTCGAGCGTAGCCCTTTTCTCCTAGCTGTACCAGCTAGGTACTCGTAAGAATGAAGAGTTCTAGTTTTTTAGCGGTAAAAAATGCCAGACAATGTTTGACCGGATGCCTTATTCATTAAAACGATGGAAAAAACAAGATTTTTTGCTTCTGTCACCGGACCTTTAGGGGTTTCGGGCACCTCCAAAAGAGTTGAAACCTGTGGGTGGAGTTGAGAAAGGATGGGGTCCAGCCATGAAGGGATGAGGATGAGGCTCTAAACTTTCTTTTTCTGATTGCTAAGTCCCTAAAGAAAATAGACATCACCAAGGTGGTGAGGAACGTCATTTTGTCTTGGCAAAGTCATCTCCAGGCAAGCCAAACTCGAGGTCTTCACCTTTCCAGCCTTGGGGGGAGAGCACTTCCCTAACTAGAGATCAAGGTATTTTTCTTTCTACCTTCTTTAAGATTTCAAATTGCCTTACTTTCTTTTCAATTTATACAAATATGCCTAGGTCAAGAAGTAAATTTGCTGAAGCGGCGAGTGCTGCCCGCAAAGGTAAGGTTGTCACTAGGGCAACCGGTCCCCTTCCTAAGCGTGCTCACCGAGCAGAAGAAGTGATCATGGTTCCTTCTCTTCCTCCCCAACCTACAATAGAAGAGTCGGCTCCCTTGCAGCCCGAGTCTTTTAAATTGGGTGCCTCTACATCTTTCTCAGTTCTCGAGCCTTCTACTACAGTCCCCACTTCTACTGAGCCCATTCCTGCATCCATAGGGGTTGATTCCTCGTGGCCTCCTCGCATCCAAAGCCCGATGCTGGCGCTAACTCGAACGCCTTCTCTCCTTGAGGATCCCAGCTAGGCCATCCTACTAACTAAGAATGCTCTAAGGCTTGGGGACTGTCGTCGCCTAAACAAGGTTGATATAGATGAGCTTTTTGACAACGCTATGCATTCTGCTCTAGAGAGTTCCCTCTGTGCCTATATGGATAAGGAGCATAATAAGGTCCTGAGGTGGGAGTTTGGTACTTAAGAAATAGATAGAAGGCTTCTGGCAGAGGAATGCTTGAGACTGAAGACTCGGGTTGATGAGGTGGAAGGCACCATAAAGGAGACTATGGAGTTAGTGGATAAGCTCCAGGCTAAGCTAGGTGAGGCCAATGCTTCCAAACTGGCCCTGGAGAATTAGGCAAAGAGCGTTGAGGATCAAGTGGCCCTGCTTCATCGCCAAGTGTAGGAACTACAGTCTCAGGTTGAGGAGGCCTAGATCGCCTCTACCAGGATCACTAAGCTTGAAGTAGAACTTCGAGAGACAGTGGCCCAAGGTGGGGAGATGTTTGTACATGGTCAAGGCTCCGTTAAGAAGGACCTTCTCAAGCGTTTCCCTGCAGAGGACTTCTTCTGGATCGACGAAATCTTCCCTGATGAGGAGAATGAGAGTGAAGGTGGGCAGGACGAAGAAAGGCTAATTGAAGATAACCCTCCTGACCCGACTTCTAATGCAATAGCTAATGATGAACTTGTAACAGAAGCTCGGGTGGAGGTGATTGATGATGTCCCTCCTGCCCTGTAATAAGTCTTTTATTTGAATGAAGAATATTTTATTTTGACAGTTTTGTATGATCAATATTCAACTATAAATCTTGTCTACTCAAGACTTAAATGATTTATTTTAAAAGACTACTAAGGGATTAACACCCGACCATCATACTGGTGATAAAATAAATAACTTGAGAACTTTTGAATAGCAGGATTAACACCCAGACATATGGCTTGGTGGATGTATGCCTTAGGCCTGAGGTACCTTATAGTACTCGTTCGTGAACACCTGTCTTCTGGCTTAGGCCTCAAATGCCTCAAAAATTTTATATAAGGCTAACACCCGATAGTTGAGCCTGGCGAAACTTGCCTCATAGCCTTGCATGAATGCCTTGATTAGAGGGACCAACATCCAGTCTTTTGGCCTAGCTTATATTCGCCTTATGGCCTAGCATGAATGCCTTGATTAGTGAGACCAATGCCCGGTCTTTTAGCCTAGCTTATACTTGCCTTGTGGCCTGGCTTGATGGATCCCGCCTTTGTGGCCTTCGGCATCAAATGCCTTAGAACTTTCTGTGGGTTGGGACTAAAGCCCGAATTATGGTATGGCAGAATCGGCCTTATGACCTAACCTGGTAGAACCTGCATTATGGCCTCGATTAGTGGGATCGATGTCCAGATTGTGGTCTTGCAGAACTTGCCTTGTGACCTTGATTAGTGGGACCGATGCCCAAATTGTGGTCTGGTGGAACCTGCCTTGTGACATGGCCTGGCGGAACCCACCTTGTGCCCTTGGTTAGTGGAATCGATGCCTGGATTCTGGTCTAGCGAAACCCGCCTTGTGACTTGGCGTAGCAGAACCCGCCTTATAGCCTTGATTAGTGGGACCGATGCCTGAATTCTAGTCTAGCGAAACCTGTCTTGTGACCTAGCATGGCGAAACTGTAACAGCCCAGAAACCGGTACCCTTCCGTAACGGTTCCAAACTGTTCGGCACTAGGATCCAGATCGGCTTAAGGCCGCCTAGACCCGTAGTAAGCCTGACATTCCTTCTATACATCTGGTCTAATCCTTTACATGATCACTCTTTTCATAAAACTTTATACCTTTAAATACCCCAGGGTAACCCCGAGGGACTGTGACTAAAAACTTTTCTTTCATTTTTTCCAAGCTCAACGCATGCATGCTCTTATTTATTAAGCTTGGCCATAAAATCCTCTGTAAGACATTTCATTCTTCCTCTTTAAACTTACTCGTTCTTGAAAACATTTCATACAGCATGAAAACATATCCTTTCTTAAAACTCATTGATCATGTACCCCTTATAGGATTAGCCAACCGTAGACATAATATCACTCTACACATTAGGCATAGCACATCTCTAAACCATATTTCATATACTCTTCATAGCTTTACTTTATCTCTTTACAGTCATACATCTCATGTCCATACATTCTTATGTCCACAACTATACTATACATGCATACATTTATAACATAACATCACTTACATAACCATCTATTCCATTACATCTCAAATATAACTCTTCATTACTTTAGTCTCTACCATCTTTAACTTCTCATAGCTCCTTCCTATCATCCATCAATATAACTGGCCCTGCAAAAATGGGAATAGGGGAGAGGGATGAGCTTCTAAAGCCCAGTGAGTGGAATCCATAAAAACCATTCATTAAAACACATGCTCTTATGTCATACTTCACATTACAATAATACACATCAAGGAAGAAGTTGTCACCTATAGCCCTCTTCCTAACTGACTCACTTGTACAATTTCTTTTGTACTTCACTTTCTGAAAACAGATTTGTCAGGGCGATTAGGCCTCCTGACTGAGTTCTGAAAACGTTTTGTCAGGGCGATTAGGCCTCCTGACTAGCTCATGAAAACATTTTGTCAGGGCGATTAGGCCTCCTGACTAACTTCCTGAAAACATTTTGTCAGGGCGATTAGGCCTCCTGACTAACTTCATTTTGTCAGGGCGATTAGGCCTCCTGACTATACTGACTCAATAATAGGGGCGGTTAGGCCTCCCTGCTCATACTCTTTATGCTTGACTCTTCCATTACTCTTTTCTCGACTTTTCATGTCATACTGAGGGCTAAAGGGTTATTCAACATTCATCCGCATACTCATCCAGTTATGCAATGCAGCATCTTCATGGTTCTAGTGCAACAACCTATTATCTCATGGCATTCATGATGCATGTCTCATGTTCGTCACATTATTATCTTTTAGTATTACCCATCCTAGCATTAACATGGCAATTATGATGCATGGATCATGCTGAAACATTCTTTAATTTAAAACATGCATAGTTAGTCCCACTCACCTGGAACCTCTGCTTTACTAACTTGGGCCAACTCTGTCCTGTAGCTAAACACCTCTCCTCTGATCAAATCCTACACAAAAGGACTCTTATGAGGTGTTAAACATCTCTAGCATAACTCTAAAACACCTTCCCAAAACCCCTCTAAAGCCTCATAAACATGCATGAAAAATCATGCAAAGGAAGGCAAAACAGAGCACCTTCGGCGGCACTTTCGGCGGCCGAAAGTCTCCTCCAGAGACGAAACTCGGGTAGGTTCGGCGGCACCTTCGGCGGCCGAATGTGCATGACAGATCCGAAAGTCCACCTTTCGGAAGCAGCCTTCGGCAGCCAAAGCCACCTCCACAAGGCATTCGGCGGCCGAAACTCACTTCGGCGGCCGAACCTGAGTTCTTCCAGAACCCAGTTCATGCACAAACACACCCCCCTAACCCCTCCTAACTCACTCATCATGCATATAACCTCATAAAACCTTGCATAACCCTCTAAACATACCTAAAGGGACCTAAAACACCCTTAAACTCTCACATCAACAACATATAAACACAAAGTGCATAAAGGGTCCATAAAACCCTCCCATGCACAACCATGCTCATCTAACCCTTTCTTCCCATAAAACTCCTAAAACTATCCATCAAACATGCTTAAAACATCATAAAACGTAGAGATCAACCCTTACCTCTTGAGTTGGTGTGACCTCAACTTCAAAACGTGGAGCACCAAGCTTTGCAAGCTGCAACTCCAAAATTTGCTCAAAACCGTCAAAACCAAGTTAAAGCTTACTAAAACTTTGAAAGATCTTGGAAAAACTAGGAAATCATGCCAAGGAGGACATGAGCTCACCTTGGATGGGAAAAGGGAGAAAACTCTCTTCTTTCACCGCCCTAAGGGGCTTTTATAGAGGAGCTGGTCAACCACGTTCGGCGGCCAAACATGCAGGCGAACCATGCAATGTTCGGAAGCCGAACTTTTCTTTCGGAAGCCGAACTTTTCTTTCGGAAGCCGAACCTCAAGCACTTTCGGCGGCCGAACATCACCTTCGGCGGCCGAAACTGCATTTTGTCTCCTTCACCTTTTTCTCTTCAAAACTCAAAATCCTTTTTACTTACATACCATGAAAACACTTACAACCTTTACAACCCTTTTTAAAACTTTTGCTAAACCTTTACTGGCAACTCCGACATCCGAAATTCCACCGGACGGTGAGAATTCCGACGCCTGAACAAGCCGGGTATTACATTCTACCCCCCTTAAAAAAAACATTTGTCCTCAAATGTTAAAACAACATATAACATATAAGCAAAGAAACATGCAAGCATGCAAAACTTAAAACTCAGCCTTGCTTCCTACTTCCATAAGCTTCTGCTACGCTACTCTGATCTTTCTTTTCTTCTTTCTTTCCTGCCTTTCTTTTATTCTATCTTTCTTTTTTTTTTCTTTTTTTCTGTTCTTACTCGGTCCCTTGTCTTCTTTTCTATTCTTTCTTTCTCTCTTCTCTACCTTTACTTTTCTCTTCTGCTCTTCTTCTCCTTCGTTGCTTCTACCTTTCTCTTTTCTGCCTTTTCTACTCGTACTATTCTCTGTTTTCCTCTTCTTTCTTTGTATTGATCTAACTTCTACTCTAGCCTTTTACTACCTGAACCGGAATCCCTGGTCTATCCTGCTTTTCCCACACATCACTGGAACATTCCAGGGTGAGGTACTAGGTCAGATAAACCATCGTCTACTAGCTGCCTTACAGCACTACTCATCCACTTCTCTTATAACTCTTACCTCTCAAACACTCTTAGAACTTATACCAACACATCAAAGTTCACAACATATTAGTGTATCCAAGAGTGAACATACCTAACCCCATTAGGTTTGATGTGTCAGTCTCCTGTTGAGTCCAGGTGAAGATCCGTATCGGAGCTGACGGATTCGCTCCAGGAAAACCTACCAAAGAAGAAGGTACGCCTCTCTCTCCACCTAGATTACTACCTTGATCCACAGCCGGAACTGCTGGCTGAACCAGAGGCATCCAGACTAGCCTTCAGCCTCTGCCAAAACTTACCCTTCTTTGACCTTCTCCGACCTCTGGTCTTCTTCTTTCCTCTTGTGGCTGCTGTGCTCAGAGTGGAGGGATCAACTTCTCCTGTGCTTGAGTTCTTGGACTCCTCGGTCCAAGCATCATCTTCTGACTTTTCCTTCCTTTCTTCATCTATACTTACTTGCAGACCTACATCCCTCCTCTGTACCATTTCTTCCCTGTTAACCTCATAAGACCTTTCTCGGTCTCTTGCTGTTTCCTCTCTACTTGCTCTTGCCTCTGGCAATTCTGGGGAAAAGGTATCCATACCGTCCCATTTAGATGGATCTGACTCCACCGATTGACCATCACCTTGCATCTCAGCTCTTTCTGAAACACGTAGGCCCACATGCAATCAAACATAGCATCACGTAATCTCTCCTATAAAACAGATATATTATGGATGTATCTGTCACCAATAATCCTCAACCTAGCATACATGCTATGACCAACTGTGCCAAAAGCCATTTCTGGTCTCTCAACTCATCTCATATCATAACATAGCATATTGAGGACTCAGGGATCAGTTAACATCCATACTACATCGAACATGCACATGCATCAAACATGGCATTACACATCAACATGCAGGACAGGACTCCTTATCCTATCCTAGTGGACATGATCTTTCGCTTAATCTTTCTTATTGTGCTTGCCTTACTAAAACAACCTCTTTCCGATGTGAGAGACCTTGCTCAACACACCGTACTTATGAGGCCCTCTGCTCTGATACCAACTGTAACAGCCCGGAAACCGGTACCCTTCCGTAACGGTTCCAAACTGTTCGGCACTAGGATCCAGATCGGCTTAAGGCCGCCTAGACCCGTAGTAAGCCTGACATTCCTTCTATACATCTGGTCTAATCCTTTACATGATCACTCTTTTCATAAAACTTTATACCTTTAAATACCCCAGGGTAACCCCGAGGGACTGTGACTAAAAACTTTTCTTTCATTTTTTCCAAGCTCAACGCATGCATGCTCTTATTTATTAAGCTTGGCCATAAAATCCTCTGTAAGACATTTCATTCTTCCTCTTTAAACTTACTCGTTCTTGAAAACATTTCATACAGCATGAAAACATATCCTTTCTTAAAACTCATTGATCATGTACCCCTTATAGGATTAGCCAACCGTAGACATAATATCACTCTACACATTAGGCATAGCACATCTCTAAACCATATTTCATATACTCTTCATAGCTTTACTTTATCTCTTTACAGTCATACATCTCATGTCCATACATTCTTATGTCCACAACTATACTATACATGCATACATTTATAACATAACATCACTTACATAACCATCTATTCCATTACATCTCAAATATAACTCTTCATTACTTTAGTCTCTACCATCTTTAACTTCTCATAGCTCCTTCCTATCATCCATCAATATAACTGGCCCTGCAAAAATGGGAATAGGGGAGAGGGATGAGCTTCTAAAGCCCAGTGAGTGGAATCCATAAAAACCATTCATTAAAACACATGCTCTTATGTCATACTTCACATTACAATAATACACATCAAGGAAGAAGTTGTCACCTATAGCCCTCTTCCTAACTGACTCACTTGTACAATTTCTTTTGTACTTCACTTTCTGAAAACAGATTTGTCAGGGCGATTAGGCCTCCTGACTGAGTTCTGAAAACGTTTTGTCAGGGCGATTAGGCCTCCTGACTAGCTCATGAAAACATTTTGTCAGGGCGATTAGGCCTCCTGACTAACTTCCTGAAAACATTTTGTCAGGGCGATTAGGCCTCCTGACTAACTTCATTTTGTCAGGGCGATTAGGCCTCCTGACTATACTGACTCAATAATAGGGGCGGTTAGGCCTCCCTGCTCATACTCTTTATGCTTGACTCTTCCATTACTCTTTTCTCGACTTTTCATGTCATACTGAGGGCTAAAGGGTTATTCAACATTCATCCGCATACTCATCCAGTTATGCAATGCAGCATCTTCATGGTTCTAGTGCAACAACCTATTATCTCATGGCATTCATGATGCATGTCTCATGTTCGTCACATTATTATCTTTTAGTATTACCCATCCTAGCATTAACATGGCAATTATGATGCATGGATCATGCTGAAACATTCTTTAATTTAAAACATGCATAGTTAGTCCCACTCACCTGGAACCTCTGCTTTACTAACTTGGGCCAACTCTGTCCTGTAGCTAAACACCTCTCCTCTGATCAAATCCTACACAAAAGGACTCTTATGAGGTGTTAAACATCTCTAGCATAACTCTAAAACACCTTCCCAAAACCCCTCTAAAGCCTCATAAACATGCATGAAAAATCATGCAAAGGAAGGCAAAACAGAGCACCTTCGGCGGCACTTTCGGCGGCCGAAAGTCTCCTCCAGAGACGAAACTCGGGTAGGTTCGGCGGCACCTTCGGCGGCCGAATGTGCATGACAGATCCGAAAGTCCACCTTTCGGAAGCAGCCTTCGGCAGCCAAAGCCACCTCCACAAGGCATTCGGCGGCCGAAACTCACTTCGGCGGCCGAACCTGAGTTCTTCCAGAACCCAGTTCATGCACAAACACACCCCCCTAACCCCTCCTAACTCACTCATCATGCATATAACCTCATAAAACCTTGCATAACCCTCTAAACATACCTAAAGGGACCTAAAACACCCTTAAACTCTCACATCAACAACATATAAACACAAAGTGCATAAAGGGTCCATAAAACCCTCCCATGCACAACCATGCTCATCTAACCCTTTCTTCCCATAAAACTCCTAAAACTATCCATCAAACATGCTTAAAACATCATAAAACGTAGAGATCAACCCTTACCTCTTGAGTTGGTGTGACCTCAACTTCAAAACGTGGAGCACCAAGCTTTGCAAGCTGCAACTCCAAAATTTGCTCAAAACCGTCAAAACCAAGTTAAAGCTTACTAAAACTTTGAAAGATCTTGGAAAAACTAGGAAATCATGCTAAGGAGGACATGAGCTCACCTTGGATGGGAAAAGGGAGAAAACTCTCCTCTTTCACCGCCCTAAGGGGCTTTTATAGAGGAGCTGGTCAACCACGTTCGGCGGCCAAACATGCAGGCGAACCATGCAATGTTCGGAAGCCGAACTTTTCTTTCGGAAGCCGAACCTCAAGCACTTTCGGCGGCCGAACATCACCTTCGGCGGCCGAAACTGCATTTTGTCTCCTTCACCTTTTTCTCTTCAAAACTCAAAATCCTTTTTACTTACATACCATGAAAACACTTACAACCTTTACAACCCTTTTTAAAACTTTTGCTAAACCTTTACTGGCAACTCCGACATCCGAAATTCCACCGGACGGTGAGAATTCCGACGCCTGAACAAGCCGGGTATTACAGAAACCAACCTTGTGGCCTTGATTAGTGGGATCGATGCCCATATTGTGGTCTAGCAGAACCTGCCTTGTGACATGGCCTGATGGAACCCTTCTTGTAGCCTTGATTAATGGGACCGATGCTTGAATTGTAGTCTGGCGGAACTCCCTTGTGACCTGACCTAGCGAAATCCGCCTTATGGTCTTGATTAGTGGATCGATGCCCGGATGTGGTCTGGCAGAATCTACCTTATAGCCTTTTCTTATCTCCTTAATCTTTTTGAGGAAGACAATCTCTTCGTTCTTTATTATTGAAGAGCACAACATATGAAAAAATATCTCGTCAACTGTTATTAATAAAATGTTCTCAGATTATAAATATTCCATGACTCAACTATTTATTTAGCCTATAAGACCCTGGGTGAATAACCTTCCGGACCCTAAATAGTCCTTTCTAGTTTTTGCCAAGCTTACCAGATCGGTTTTTTACATTTGTGGTTTGTTTATTTTCCCTTACCATCACTAGGTCCTTCTATAATTACATGATCATTTCCCACAAGCTCTCGGTTAGGGGTGGTTTCAGAAGTTATTTCCTCGGGTTCAGGTCTCCTCTCTTCCTTATCCTTTTTAGCGAACTTTTGAAGAGTGTCTTCCTTTATTAGCCTTTTGATCTCATCTTTCAGTTGCTAACATTCCTCTGTTGTGCGACCGTGATCTTCATGAAAACGACAGTACTTGGTCTTGTCTCATCTTTTCGCTTTCTCAGGATTGATGAGTCATTCCTTATCATTTTTTTATCTATATTAGAATACGTGTCCATGAGTCATTCAATGGAGTATAATTCTTATACTTACTTGGGTCATCCCTTCTTCGGGAGACAAAATAACTCTTGTGGTCTCCTTCATATCCTCGCCTCTCCTGCTTTTGGTTTTGCTTTTGGTTTGCCCTCTTGTCCAGCCTGACATACTTTTTGGCTTTCTCCATCAACTGTTGATACATAGCGGCTAGGTTTTTAATTAAAGAATCCATAAACTTGACGTTGCATCTTTCTTTCTTCAATGCTTCACATACTATCTCATGTTTTAACTCCTCCACTTGTATTGCTTCCACATTAAATTGTGAGATAAAGCTTATTAAAGACTCGCACTCTCCTTGGTGGATCTTCCACAAGTTAGAGAAGAGTTTTTTAGGAAGTATACAAGTAATGAATCTAGATTTAAATAATGTAGCGAACTGTGCAAAATTCTGAATTAAATTTGGGTTCATATGTTGGTACCATTTCTGAGCCAAACCTGTAAGTGTTGATGGAACACTCGGCACAACACGAAGTTATTGATATCCTAAAACTGCGTAGTCGTCCTAAAGATTTCCAAGTAACTTTTGAGATCTATTGTTTCATCGTATTTGTCCAAGTTGGGCAGTTTGAACTTGGACAGAAATATTTCTGCTAGGATTTCTTCCAAAAGAGGAGATATACCATCCAGACTGAAGTCCTCCTATTTCTCCTTCTGGTATCTTTGCACGACTCATACCAGCTTCCAATCGACGCCTTTCGGAGCTTCGTATGATTCATCTTCGAACTCAGCCTTTTTTTTAGGCCGCATTTTGACCGCCTCTGTCCGAGTCCTTGGGGTGTCTATGAAGGCTTCCTCCCTTCCCTTGGGAGCCATGTTTGACGCCTCCTCCCGAACCTTATACTGCTCAAGGGTAGCTTGCAACATTTGGATGTATTGGAGCATCTGCTTGTTGTTCAAGTTGTTGAGATCTACTTATTGAGGAAGTGTTTTGTCCACTGCCAGGGGTGTAAGAAATGATGGCGCTCTCATTGGTAACAACCTTAGCAGCAGTTCATGAACTACCAGCTATTTTGAGAGAGAAGAGAGAGATTTGTTTATAAGAAAAAGGGAATAAGAGACCGGCTTTAATCCAAATGAACATAAAGGATTCAATGAATCTTCTAGCAGTTGAACAAAATGATACGATCAGAAAACATAGCTGTGCTGTGATTGGCTAAACTTGTAAGAAAAAAAAATGAAAGGTGGTGGATGCCCACAACAGCCACTCCGATGCTCAAGTCAGTAAACTGAAGAATATGGCGAATATAGAACTTGAGAGTAGTTGTATAATAGAATTGCATACATTTGCCTCTTTGATCGTTCTCTTTTTAAATGATATCATTTCCTAATGATCCGAGGGTACCCGACTAACCTAATAAGAGATCTCACATAGTTAACTTATCAGGGATCTTGTGATTATAAGCATAACGGGTCTGCTGGATTGCACTTGCTAACGGTAACTTTATACCGAGACTCGTCATATTCAAGGGAGGGCAAATTTTAACGATGAACTGAGTATTAAGATATCCAAATCTTTCGTTTCTCATATTGGACCGCGTTACCCACTTATCAAATTTTTGCCATGTTACTCAATTTTATAGTAACAGTTCATGAGTTATTTTGCACAATAGTATAATATCAATTGTTACTAGTAATTTATATTTGAAAACTTTCAATTTCTTTATCATATTTTTCTTAAAATTGTAAACTTACTATAGTTTTTATATTTTTTAATATTTTTTTTTAAAAAATAAATTTTACTATTATTATTATTAAAAAACTATATTTTTATAATAAAAAATTTATATCTGAATTAAAATAAAAATATTTTAATTTTGTTGAAAAAATAACTTGTGAAAAAGGAGGGATATTTTTTTTTTCTTATTTTCAATTTTTTTATCCTCTTCTTTTGAAAAAAAATGTCTATCCCTCTTCTTCTCAACTATATTTATTATTAGTGAAATATAATAATTTTAAACTTCAAAAATTAAACTCTTCATTTTATTTAAAAATATTATTAGTGAAATATAATAATTTTAAATTTCAAAATTAAAATTTTCATTTTATTTAAAATAAATAAAGAAAGCAACGTGAGAATTTTTTTAATTTATTATTATTTTTTAATTTTTTATTTCGGCAAAAAATAAAATACATAATAATAATAAATTTATTTTAAACAATATTGAAAATGATGAAAAGCCAAAAAAAAAAAAATAACAAGTTTACAATTTAAAAAAAACGTGAATTGGATTGTCCCACGTTTCTGTTATTTACATTTTAATTTAAATATTTAAACTTTGAGTAAATTAATCTAACATTTATATTTAGGTGAAATTTTAAGTAATTTTTAAAATTAAAATTAAAAACAAACAATTCAATTATTACATATACAATCAACATATTTAATAATAGTAAAATTTTTATTTTACAGTAATAATTATAAAAATTTTATAACAAATATTAATTATTTTAAACTAATAATTATATAAAATAATTAAAAATAATATATCTACTATAATTTATAATTAGTGCTACAAAACAAAAATCCTGTTGATGGTATTAGCTATATATTTAATAGTTAAATTATTATTATTTTTAAAATTAATATATAATTTAATTATAATTAAATATGAATTGATATTATTTTAATATATAAAATTAGTTTATATTTAAAAAAATAAAATATGACATATGACATATTAACTAGACTTTTATATTTTAATTTTTAAAATACATCAAAATATAAATATTAGATCAATGTATTCACAAATGTTTAAATTAAAATATTAAGGTTTGTGGAAAATAAATTTATTTGAAAAATAATTTTTTAATTTTGACATAAAAAATATCAACAATAATTTTAAAATAATTAAAAAAGAAAATATGAATAAAAATTATAAAATAAAAAAAAAGAACAATAATTTAAAGGTAATAAAAAAATAATTATTATTATAAAATAAAGAGAGTACATTTTTATTAAGTTGAAATTAAAATGTGATAATCATGGTTTTGTAACAAGTTTAAAATAGACGTGATCATAGAGAATCCAAAGCCACCCATTCATGGTGACTCAAAATTAGTGAGGATTATGGAATATTTGACTTTTAAAAGAGCACTTCTCCCTTTACACGCCAATGGACCCCATGAATTTTCTCACATTCACCCCCTCTTCCCTTCCTAGTATTTCTCTCTCCAATCAATCCCTTTTATGAATCTTTAACCATGGCCCCCTTTTTTTTTTTTTTTTAAATTTCATTTATATTTATGCCTATTTTCTACTTTTTTATAAATATTAATATCACCTCAAAATCATATGCTGTGCAAAAGCTATATATATCCTAACAATAAATATTGAAAAATAATTTTAATTTTAATTTCTGAAATCAAATAGTAAAATAAATCATTAAAAATTCAGAGATTGGATGGATAAAAGTTCAACTTTTTATTTAAGTTCAAATTAACTCAATTTAATTTTTCTAATTAAATTAAATCTTAAATTTTATATTTAAGTCTAAATAAGTCATAAGCTAATAAGTATTATTTTCTTAATAATAAAATATTATTTTTTATTTAATATTAAAAATAATTTAGTATTTTTATTGTTGTACTTTTATATTTTATATTTTATTTTAATTAAGACTATTAAATAATGTTTGATATTTAAAATTATAAAAATAACATTGTTTTGTTATTAAAAAATATTTTATTAAATCAAAAGTTATTTAGATTTAAAAGTAAATTTCATGATTTTATTTAATGAAAAAAAATTGAAGTCACTTTGTGACTTTGTTAAAGTTTAGGGGCTAGATTTAAAGTTTTTGTAAATTTTTGAGAGTTGAAACCTCTTTTTTTTTTTTTTTTATAACTCTTGCTAATGGTAATTTTTCTCACTTTCAACTTTATAAGTCCTCTCATATTATTTGGAGTCCTCCCTCGGAAGGGAATATTAAGTTAAATTGCGATGTTGTATGAAAAGATCAGTTTTCCACTACAAAAAATTTCAGGATTACCAACGGATTTTTCTGTTCGTAATCCTGTAAAAATCCGTTGGTAAACGAATTACTAACGGATTACGATCCATTGTTAAAAAGTTCGTTGGTAAATTTTTACCAACGACTTGAAGTCCGTTAGTATTACTAACGGATTTACTAACGGAATTTCCGTTAGTAATGCTAACGGATTTACTAACGGATTTTAAATCCGTTAGTTACTGAGAGAAAAATAATTTAATAACTTATTTTAAATCCGTTGGTAAATCCGTTACTAAATTATTAACGGATTGAAATCCATTAGTAAATCTATTGAAAATTTAAATACTTTTAAAATAATTATTATTTTAATTAAATAATAAATTTTATAAAATAATTAAAAAAAGAAAGAAAAAAGAGAAAAGAAAAAAATGATAGAAAAATAAAAATTATAAAAAAGAAAGAAGAATGAGAGTAGAGTAAAAAGATGATAGAAAAATGAGAAAAAAAGATGAAATGATTAGAGAAGAAAATAATAGAAAAAGTATAGATAAAAAAAATGATAGAAGAAAATAATATGAGAGAAAATAATATGAATAATAATTATGGAGAAATTAAGAATAAGAGAAGAAAAGGAAGAAAATAATGGAAAGAAAATGGAGAAAGTGAAAGGAAAATTGTGGAGGAAAATAAAAGAAAATAATTTAAGAGGGTAGAGAATGAGATAAAAAAGGACAAGAGATGAACGGAAAATAATAAGAAAAAAATGAGAAGAAAAAAATGAGATAAAAAAGTGAAATGAAAGAAAATAATAGAAAAAGAAAGAAAATGAGAGAAAGGGAAAGAAAATTGAAGAAATAAAAATGATAAAATGAATGAATGATAAAAAGAGAAAATGTGGTGTTATATTTATAAAAGTAGATTACTATTGAATTTATATTCATTAGTAAATTTTGAAAAAATAAAAGCGGGCTTTTTTCCTCCAAAAATTACTAATGGATTTTGAAATTCGTTAGTAATACTAACGGATTTACCAACGGATTTCAAATCCGTTAGTAATACTGACGGATTTACCAACAGATTTTAAATCTGTTAGTAAATTTTGAAAAAGAAATGAGTTTTTTCTCTCCAAAAATTACTAATGGATTTTGAAATCCGTTAATAATACTAACAGATTATCAACGGATTTTAAATCCGTTGGTAAAATTTTACATAAAATTTTTTACATTAAAATTTACCACCGAATTTTCAAATTCGTTAGTAAATTCGTTAAAATTATTAACGGATGAAAATCCGTTAGTAATTTTCAATACTAATTATTTTATATATTTATAAGTTACCGACGAATTTTGAAATCCGTTAGTAATACTAACAGATTACCAACAGATTTAAAATCTGTTGGTAAAATTTTACATAAAATTTTTTATATTAAGATTTACCAACGGATTTTCATCCGTTAGTAAAATCCGTTGGTAAATCACAACTTTCTTGTTGTGGTTACTTTTAATAGTACAAAAATTATTGTGCATGATATTGCTACGAGTTTGATGTTCATCTACTACAGCAGGAGAGACTCGGGTTGTATTGTAACGATCAAATTGGTATCTGAAGCTGGTTTTATGTCAATTGAGTGTGCAATAAATTCTGCAATTGTATATAATGATTTGAATGGTACAAAATTTGATTTACCATGGGATATTAAGACCACAATAGCAGCCATTATAGAAATATTCTCTCATCTCTATTATTTCTTTTTCTATATATCTCACGTCAGTTTAACATATTTATAAATACAGTTGCTAAACTTTATTTTCGAGACTTACTTTCTTCATATTGACTATTATATCAATTATAAGATTTAGTAGTTTTATTGTAGTTATATTTTACTGTAATACAATTTTATTTTGTACATTAAAAAAAATAAATAGTTTATTCTTAATTGAAAATCAACATGTCAAGCAAAAATTATTCTATGAAATTAATGGTGTATGAAACTTTTTTAACGAATAAAAAAATCATAAAAAAAAAACAAATTAAAGAGAGAAGAAACTCTTTCTTTAAGGTAAAAAAGAATGGAAGAATTTTGTGTCTTCTCAATAGTAGCCATTGAAAACTAATGGCAAGTTTATTTTGGAAGTTGGATTATTACGACAAAACATTGAAAAAAAAATGTGTAGTATAAATTAAAAATATTTTTCACGTTTTCTTTATTTGGATTGCTTAAAAAAATTAGTTAATATAAAATATTTTTATATAATTAAAAAAATTAAATTATTTAAAAAAATTAAATTATTTAAAAAAATTAATTTCCTTTTTTTAAAAAATTATTTTTCATATTTTAAGAATATTATTAAATCTTTTATATAAATTTGCTAATATATTTTATTTTAAATTAACATCAAATAATAAAAAATAAATTATTTTATTAAAAAATATTTTTCATAAATTATTTATATATGGAATTCCAATCTTGGTCCATGGTTTTCGAAAACAAACCCAAGATGGATTAATTAAAGATACAAATTCGACAAAAAAAAAAATATTAAAGAAACAAATAAAAATATTCCCAACAAAAAAAAAACGTGGAAGCTTACTATTAGCCACGTTAGATGACCTAAAACAAATGCCATCAAGGTGTAAGTAACACGATATTTACATTGGTCAATGGTTCTACTTTTAGACAAGTCACTGCCTAACTTTGTTCCTTTGTCCCTATCAAAACAAGAAAGTATTGCTTCTGTTCTCACTGGAGGCGGAAGAAGGCTGCCTAGATGGAGGTCTCGACGGTGTCGCCACCGCGTGAGAAGAAAGACCCTCCATCACTAACTCATCTGAGACATCCATGCCTGTAGACCTGGGGTTTCCAAGTCTTTGGAAAAGCAAATCGCCATGAGCAGGAGAAGCTCCGGTGGTGTTATTTCCCAATGAAAACATATACGATGGTTGGATTTGCTGTTGATATTGGAGATGGTAACCCGCTGCAGATGGAACCATAACTGCACTAGGGTTAACCTGGGCTTGACGTTGGTTCAGTGAAAAACCAAAGCTTGGTGCATTAAGCTGTGATCCTGAAGCAAAAGGAGGACTAGGGCCACCAGTAAACTGCTGGACCAAAGCCCGAAAATTCGTAGTATCTGTGTTAAGTAACGTTGTAGGAGTTCTTCTGGAAGCTCTAGACCGTCTGCGCACAGGCTTGGATACACGACCTTCAGGGCTCAAATGGCCGCCACCACCGTTTGGTGAGGTAGAATTGCCAGTACCACCCATTAATGAGGTAGGGACACTGGCAGCCGCGGCGGAGGTGACAGATGTGGCGGCGGGGACATCAGAAGCACCACCGTCACAGCCGAACATGGTTGCAGAAAGATTTTGCTGGTGGTAGAATTGGCCCCAGTCACTAGGTAATGACATGGTTGGGTTAGAACTTGGAAGGGAAGAAGGTTATGCAAGGGATGAGATATTTATGGAGGGTTGGACGTGGTCAAAGAGATGACCGAAGGAGAAATCTTGGCCGTCGATTACGATGATCCAATTAATAAAGTGGCACGTGAGTTGGATCACGTGAGTGTGAGGGTTCTGGAAGGTCTTCAATCGTACAGTTGCATGGTTCCTGGAAGCAACGAAGGGAGGGTAAGGCCGTAAGGAGGCTTATCATGGTGACGTCATCGTCAAAGTGGCCACCTCGGCGTTAGACTTTTGTGGTGGTAGCTGGTAGGTGACATTAGGCGACTTGGGAATTTGGAAGTCTTCAAAATGTACATATATTAATTATAAATTTTAATTTTAATATCAGAAATTAATTTTATAAATAAAAATATTTATATTACTATAGTCTTTAACTCGCATTTTTTCAAAGAATAAGATACTTCATGAAAAAAAATTCAATTTTAAAATTTAGTTTATTTAAATTTAATATATAATTTTGTTAAAAAATTAATATATAATATAATGATAATAAAATATAACGATAAATAAAAATTATATTTTAAATCTTTAAATAAATAATAAATCAATTTATTATATAAAATAATTTAATTACTACTAAAATATTTTTATCATTAACATATATTTTTATACATAATATTGATATTATTATATATAAAATAATCCTAATTAAAAAATTTTAAAAGAATACTAGGTAAAATAATCTAAATATTCTTATAAATCCACATTTATACTCTAAATTTTTAATTTTAACCATAAACTCAAATTAATTCTAAATAAAATCTAAATTTGGTACCAATATTTATTTTTTAAAATTATTTTTTAATGACCTATTAAATTAAAAATCTATTCACGTTTATATTATAAGCCAGCAATTTTAATTTTTTTATTTCATATATCATACTACATAAAATTATTTATTAAAAATATATATGTTAACATATTTATTTTTAAAATATTAAATTTTTAATAATAAAATTAAATTTTTATTAATTTATCATAATTATAATCATAAAAGCTAAATTAAATTTAAAAAATTAATAATAAATTATAATATAATCGATCCTTAAAATTTTATTTAACAATAAAATAGTTAGTGAAATACATATTTTTTCAACAACATCCTTTTTTATTAATCTTATTATTATTTACTTCTATTTTTATTTTTATATATTATATATATTGCAAATTAATAAAAATTTAAAATATAAAAAAAATTATATACTAAAATATATTATATTTCATTTTATATAATATTATTCATATGACATACCATAAATTAATAAATTAATATATATTACAAATTTATTTATTATATATATGAACAAAATAAAATATTAAATATCTCGAAAAATATCGTTAAGAGATATGAGTCTTTATAAAAATTATAAAAGGATTATTTTATGGGCTAAATCAGATTATATTTTATTTTATTTAAAAATATTTTAATATATAATATTTTATATAATGAAAATTTATTTGTAATAATTATTTATTTAATATAATATATTTAATATAATATTATATATTTTATTAATATAAAATTTTAAAAATTATATTATAATTTATCATTAAATTTTTCATATTCAATTTTGTTCTTTTAATTATAATTATAATAAATAAACTGCTTTCAGAAAAAAATTATAATAAATTAACAAAAATTTAATTTAATTATTTAAAATTTAAATTTTTGAATTTAAATATAAATTAACATAAATATTTAAAATTTTTTATTCAATAAATTTTTTTAAAAAAATAATTTTATGTGGTATGATAAATAGACTAAAAAAATTTTTTTTGTCAAAATTAATGCAGACTAATGCTTAAAATTAAAGTAAATATGAAAAAATTAACTTTATTGTTTAAAATTTTAAATTTTAAATATAAATATAAAAAATTGTAAACTTTTAAATTATTTTATCTAATAGACCTTTATTAACTAAAATTTGAGTATATTGCAAAAAAATAATCCTAATATTTTCACAACATCACATTTAAATTTTAACTTTTAAATTTTACACAATTAATCCATATTTGTTATTGGTCACGATTAAACCTAAATTAAAATTTCTAAAGTCTTATTTGAAAAGACTAATTTTGATAGAATTTAAAAGAAATATATTTTTTTTAATTTTTATATTTGACAAAATTAATAATGTAAGAATTCACTCCTATTGAATTTTTATGAGAATTTGATTTTGAATTAAAGCTAAGCCCTTATTGTAATACCCGGCTAGACTCCGATACCGGAATTCCTACTGTCCGGTGGGATCTCGGATGTCGGAGATCTCTATGAGGGTAAAATCATGTTTTTGTAAAATGTTTTCATGTTTTAATGGTTTTAAGTATGAAATTAAATGAGTTTTTGCATGAAAAGTCCTTGGAGGAAAACCCAGGTTCAGCCGCCGAAAGTCAAGTTCGGCCGCCGAACATGCATGCGTTTTGGAGGCACGTTAGGCCCCCGAAAGCATGAGTGAGGAAAGTCCAGGTTCGGCCGCCGAAACTCAAGTTCGGCCGCCGAACATGGCATGCATGCGGAGGCACATTCGGCCCCCGAACGTGGCCTGGCCAGCCACCTATAAAAGGGTCCCTTAGGTCCGCACGAGCGAGCTTTTCTCCCCTGTTGTCGGCCAAGGTGAGTCTCCGCCACCCCTCCCTCGATCTTGAGTGTTTTCCTTAGATCTTCCATGATTTTCACGGGTTTTAACTTCTGTTTTGAAGATCTGTGAGTAAAGAGCAAGTTTTGGGTACTTGGAGGTTCAAAGAGCTCAATCTCTCCATCTCCAAGCTAGGATCGCCTTTCCTCTCGTTTCTTCAAGAGGTAAGCTCGGATCCACCCTTGTTATGTGTTTTAAACAAGCATTAAGTTGTTTTATGGGTAGAGATGCATGTTTAGGCTTGTTGATGAGTTTATGGGTTTTGATGTTTTGATGCAATGTATGTTGATTTTTGTGTGTTTGAAGTGTTGTAGTTGGGGTATATGCTAGTTTGAGACCCCTAGGTGTAATGTATGATATGTATGCATGTTTTAGAACTAGTTTATGCATGATTTGAGGTTTTGGGAGGCAAGAGGTTCATTTGAACCAAGTTTCTGCCCATTTGGGAGAAACCAGGTTTGGCAGCCGAAGGAACTTTCGGCCGCCGAACCCCCTTGTGGAGGCAGCATTCGGCTGCCGAAGCTTGCCCCCGAAAGAAGACTTTCGGATCTGTCTGGGAGGTTCGGCCGCCGAAGGTGCCGTCGAACCTGCCTGACTTTCGGCTCTGGAGGGACTTTCGGCCGCCGAACCTGCCACCGAAAGTGCCCTGTTCAGCCATTTCTTGCATGTTTTTATGTGATATTTTCATGATGTTTTAGGGGGTTTTTGGGGAGTATTTTAGAGTTATGTTCAAGTATGTTTGGTCCCTCATTTGAGTCCACCTGTGTAGATTCGGACCCGAGGAATCGAGGACCCCAGCAGTGAGTCCAGCTGCTTCGGTGTTGTCAGAGTCAGCCAGAGGTGAGTGGAACTAAACTCAATCTTTTAAATTAAATGTTTTATCATGTTTCATGCATCATGATTATGCAATAGGGTGATTGCATTAGTTTCCACGAATATGCCGCATTGCATCATGTGTTGTTGATGTGGGTGAATGTTGGATGACCCAATTAGTCCATGACAGGAAGACCAGGACCCCATTCTACGGCCTGGCACGGAAATGAAAGACCAGGACCCCATTCTACGGCCTGGCACGATTGTGGACTCGAAGGCCAGGAGCCCAGAGGAGGCCCTGGAATAATGGTAAGTAATGTATGTATGACAGGAAGACCAGGACCCCATGCTACGGCCTGGCACTATGTTAGCTTGGACTAATTGGTGACAAGTTCACCCAACCCTTATGTGAATTGTTTGTGTTATGATGCATTCCATTTGAGCATAGTGTTAATGTGATTTACTAGCTCTACTCACTGGGCTTTTAGCTCACCCCTCTCCCTTTACCCCCAGGCTTGCAGGTACGGTATAGTGCGGGAGTCCGGATAGAGTAAAGAAGTCATGCTTATGTAATAGCTAGCAATGGACATGATCAAATTGAAATGTAAAAGTACAGTATAGTTATGTAATGAGGTTTATGGATGTTAGTGTGTGCTTGACCATAGAATGTTGTATCCCTTTTTATACATGATCTTGGTTATTTTATGTCACTTATGTAAACCAACTCAGCATATGTTTTGTCACCCATTGGGGACACTGACGAGATCCCACAGAGGGATCAATGTTATGTTAATGTTATGCACAGGTTGAGTTTGGTTGATGTTCATGGAAAGAAAAGTTTTAATTTTTATGCATGTTGTTGATCATGTATGGGATTATACAGGTTTACAGGTTTTATGTCAGGCTTGCTACGGGTCCCGGCGGCCTTAAGTCGACCCGGATCCTAGCGCCGGTAGCGGTCCGATTTTCGAGTCGTTACAGAATGGTATCAGAGCCCTAGGTTCATATGGTCGGACCTAGAGTGTCGGGCTCATAGATGTTATAGAAGGTCAAGCACAATAGGAAAAGATCATGTCCACTAGGATAGGATGTGGAGTCCTGTCTTGCATGATGATGTGAAATGCCATGATAATATGCATGTGCATTAATGATATGCTATGATATGTGATGTATGTAATGCGGGTTCATGTGTGCCCACATGAACCATATGATGCTAATGTTGCTTGTGATGTGCACTGTTTTTCAGAAAACAGGATGAGAGGAACTCGTCGATCAGCAAGATTGACTGGAGTACCACCTGAGGATGAGGGCATGAGCGCCCGTCCTCCAGCATTGCCTAGGGCAATGTCTAGTAGGTCTAACAGAGAAAGAGCTGCAAGAGACCCTAGAAGGTCGTTGGATCTGGGTAGAAGCAGATCAGTCAGAGGAACAGTTCAGGGAGGAATGTCTGAGAGCATGGGGGATGAGATGGATGTAGAGCAGAGGAGGGATGGCAGTCTGGGAGTTAGCATGTCAGAGGAAGGTATGGGAGAGTCCCAAGGAGGCACTCAGGCCTCGGGATTTGTACAGCCACCTCACTACCCACACTTCTCACAACATCCCGGGTATTCGATGGGAGGTACATCGGATTACCCTAGTTTCACCCCTTATCCCACACAGATGCCATACCCACCATACTACCCACCATACTCTCAGTACCCAATGTATCCACCTCCACCCTACTATCCAAATTCAGCAAACCCTACCTCCGAAAATGTTGCACCACCTCCACCACCTGCAGAACCAGCAGCCCCAGTTGTTCAGCCACCTAGACCTAGCTCAGCCAGTGGGAGCAAGGTTAAGATGACCGACTACATGAAATTGGGTGCTCCTCAGTATGAAAAAGGGGATGACCCATTTGTGTATCTTGAAAGGGTTAAAGTAATCACAAATGAGATTGGAGCTGATGACAGTAGAGCCATTCAGATGGCCGGGTTCACGCTTAAGTGCAAGAAGGCACGGGAGTGGTTCAAGAATTATGTGAACCCGAGAGTGGACAGCATGACTTGGGAAGAGTTTGCAAACGAGTTTGCAGGATGGGCTTTTCCCGATAGTTCAAGGGAGCTGAAGATGATAGAGTTTGAACAGTTGAGGCAGACGGATGAAATGAGTGTGGAGGAGTACACCGACAGATTTATGGAGCTGTTGCCTTTTTCTGGACAGAGTCTGGATACAGATTCGAAGAGGTCAAGGAGGTATGTCATGAAACTCCATTCCAGGTATTCCTCCTTGATTCAGTCAGTGGACAGGGAGAGCTTCCATGCCATAGTAGATATGGCCAGGAAAATGGAGGCCAGTGCCATCGTTCAGGGGATAGTTAAGCAGTCAGTGGCACAGTCTTCCGGTTCTAAAACTCCGGGTGGGGGAAGATTAGATCCCTCTACCCTGAGTGCAGCAGCTTCAGGCAGTAAGAGATGGGGTAAGCCCAAGGGTAAGAAGAACAAGTTCTGGAATAAAGTCAAGTCCAGTCTGGGATTTGGGAGTGGCTCAAGCTCTGGTGCGGATAATGCAGTTTGTGCGAGGTGTGGTAAGCCACACAGGGGAGTATGTCGGTTTTGGACGAATGCCTGTTTCAGATGTGGTCAGGAGGGACATATGGCTCGAGATTGTCCAAGAGCAGTCCCGATGGCTCAGTCCCAGCAGACAGCTTCAAGCAGTGTGGCGCAACCAGCAGCTCCAGCCATGACTCAGGCCAGTGGCAGAGGCAGAGGGAGAGGGGCAGCCTCTTCTTCAGCAGGTTTCAGAGGTGAAGGTCCATCAGCTCCGGCACGGATCTTCACAATGACACAGCAGGAGGCAGATGCATCTAACACCGTGGTGGCAGGTAACTTAATTATTGGTTGTTCAGATGTGTATGCCTTGATGGACCCTGGTGCATCTCATTCTTTTATTGCTCCGAGAGCCGTGGGGAGGTTAGGTCTGATGACTTCTGGGTTAGAGTGTCCTCTCTGGGTCAGTGGACCCAAGTGTGATCCATCTGTGGCAGAGTCAGTCTGCCAGTGTAGTCCTATGTTTGTTGAGGGAAGATGCTTGTCCGCCGACCTAGTAGTTCTAGATTTGACAGATTTCGACGTCATTCTAGGGATGGACTGGTTATCTACCCATGGTACTACCTTTGTAACAGCCCGGAAACCGAACTGCCACCGGCACTAGGATCCAGATCGACTTAAGGTCGTCGGGACCCGTAGTAAGCCTGCTATCCTGTCTGTATACCTGTGACATCCCATACATGATCATACATTTGCTGTAAAAACATAAAACTTTTCTTCATTCTCAGGCTTAACCTGTGCATGCACATTCTCTGTTCTATACTCATCCCTACTAGAGCTCCTCATGGCTCTAGGCGGATCACACTCATAATGTTAAGCCTGGTTTTGCTCATAAACATACAACAATATATGTAAACATAAACTGATCATGTGAAAAGAACAAGGGATTACAACTCTTATAGTCAAGCACCATTCTATACACTATACATAAACCTTATCTCTTTACATTTACATGTCCACACTAGCTATTACAAGACTCTGTACTCTTCCTGTACCCTGCTGAGTTCTCTCTGATCTCTGAACCTGCACCACTGAAGTTAGGGGAGAGGGATGAGCTACGATAGCCCAGTGAGTAGAATAGGCAAATATAGGTGATAAAACATGCTCTCATGGAATGCAACACAGAATCACATCACCTCGGCCGGACGGATCAAAACTCCCTCTATCTCATCTGGGGTACCGGAGTACCATGTGCCTGGTCCCCGTAGGGCTGTTCCAGGTCTTTATGCCTGGTCCTCGTAAGGCTGTTCCAGGTCTTTCCTCTGAGGGCTAATGAATCCTCACGAAGTCCGTGCCGTCTCACATAAGCAATGTACAAGGAGCAATGCCAAGTACAAGGATAAATGCAATGCATCATCTTTGTGTACACTAATGCACTCACCCTAAAGCATATTCATGATGCATGAAGCATGATAAAATATCAGTTCTCATATTAAAACATTAAGTTAAATTCCACTCACCTGGTTATCTCTGAACTGACTCTGCAGGTTCTGACACTGGACTCACTGCTGACCTCCCTGATTCCTCTGGTCCGTACCTACACAGGTGGACTCAAATGAGGGACTAAACTCACTCAAGAACATCTCTACGAAACTCCCCAAAACCCCTCTAAACAATCCTCAAACCATCACATAAAACATGCAAAAGAAAGCTGGACAGGGCACTTTCGGCGGCAGGTTCGGCGGCCGAAACCCCACTCCAGAGACGAAACTCATGCATGTTCGGCGGCACCTTCGGCGGCCGAAGGTCTCGTCCAGAGACGAAACTCACACACTTTCGGCGGCCGAACTCCCTCTTTCGGCGGCCGAAATCCCTTTCTAAACCGAAAGCCTAGCTTTCGGGGGCAACCTTTGGCAGCCGAACTGCCTCCACAAAGGGTTCGGCGGCCGAACCTTCCTTCGGCGGCCGAACCTGGTTTTGCCCGAAGGGCAGAACCCTGCTCTGTTTCATGCAAACTTTGCCCAAAAACCTACCAACATGCATATCAACTACTCCCAACTAGCATATACACATATATATGCACAAAGGGGTCTAAATCTACCCTAAAACCCCAAGCAAATATAGCACATAACACTTAAACATGCTGGAACACCACAAATCACCAAAAACCACACCTAAACCTAAACATGCAAACTACCCATACAAACTTCATAAAACCTGTCAAAATCATCAAAGAAGCTCAGGATCTTCACTTACCTCTTACACAACTTGAGGATGAAGGATCCTAACGTGGAGATATGAAGAAAAGCTCTTCCAAAGCTCCAAGCTTCAAAACTTACTTCTTTTGCTCAAAACCTTCATAAGTCACCAAAACTCTTAAAACTCTTGAAAGATTTGATGAAAATCATGGAAAATAGGAAAGTCAACGTAGGAGAGGCTGAAACTCACCTCTGGCTGCAAGTGGAGGAGAAATAACCTCCTTCCACCGACCCTTGGCCCTTTTATAGGTGGCTGGCCAGACCACCTTCGGCAGCCGAACGTGAAGCCGCAACCATGCAATGTTCGGCGGCCGAAAGTGACCTTCGGCGGCCGAACCTTTGCATTTCTCCCTTGTTGTTTTTCTTTCAAAACTCAAGTCTTTGGAACATGAAAACAAGTGAAAATACCTTGAAAAACATATGCATGACCCTTCTCGAGGGTTCCGACACCCGAGATTCCACCGGACTACAGGAAGTCCGATGCCGGACTCGAGCCGGGTATTACATTCTCCCCCCCTTAAGAACATTCGTCCCCGAATGTCCCTAACACAACATAAACACATAGAAAAGGGGAAAACTAACCTTAAAACAGATATGGGTATTGCTGGAGCATGGACTCCCGAGTCTCCCAAGTGCACTCTTCTAGGTTGTGGTGGTTCCACAGAACTTTTACCATTGGTATCTCCTTGTTTCTCAGCTTTCTGATCTGGGTGTCAAGGATCCGCACTGGCTGTTCTACATAGGTGAGATCACTTAAGATTTCCACCTCAGGTTCACTAAGAACCTTCTCTGGATCTGACACAAATTTTCTCAACATAGAAACATGGAATACCGGGTGAATTCGTTCCATAGAAGCCGGTAAATCTAGCTTATACGATACAGGCCCGATCTTCTGCAAGATCTCAAAGGGACCAATGTACCGTGGGGCCAGTTTACCCTTCTTTCCAAACCGAACTACTCCCTTCATCGGAGACACCTTAAGCAATACCATATCCCCCTCCTGGAATTCTATCTGCTTCCTACGGATGTCTGCATAACTTTTCTGTCTGCTTACAGCTGTTCTGATCCGCTCTCTAATGATAGGCACTAACTTGCTGGTTATCTCAACTAACTCTGGCCCTGCAAGAGTTTTCTCTCCTACCTCTTCCCAGCAAACAGGTGTTCGGCACTTCCTCCCATACAAAGCTTCATAAGGGGCCATCCCTATGCTAGCATGATGGCTGTTGTTGTAGGCAAACTCCACCAGAGGTAGATGCTGCCTCCAAGAACCGCCAAAGTCTAACACACACATTCTCAACATATCTTCAATGGTCTGGATGGTTCTCTCTGACTGACCGTCTGTCTGTGGATGGAAAGCAGTGCTGAAATCCAACCTTGTGCCCATTTCATTTTGCAGACTCCGCCAAAACCTGGAGGTGAACTGAGGTCCTCGATCTGATACGATCGACACTGGAACTCCATGCAACCTTACTATCTCGTCTACATACACCTGCGCCAACTTGTCCACAGAGTAGTTACTCCTGACTGGAATGAAGTGAGCAGATTTAGTGAGTCTATCCACAATCACCCATATGGAGTCTAGTCTGTTAGACGTCGCCGGTAACCCCACTACAAAATCCATAGCTATGTTCTCCCATTTCCATTCTGGAATCGGCAGTGGGTTAAGCATTCCAGCCGGCTTCTGGTGCTCTAGCTTCACCCTTTGACATGTCTCGCAGGCTGACACGAACTGTGCCACTTCTCTCTTCATTGCTGGCCACCAATACACCCTTCTCAGATCTTGATACATCTTGGTGGCTCCCGGGTGAATGCTATACCTCGCATTATGAGCTTCCCTCATAATGTCTGCCTTCAAACTGCTATCATCTGGTACACATAACCTCTTACCGTGCCGAAGAATCCCCTCACTATCAAATCTGAACTCTGCACTGTTGCCCGACTGAACAGTCCTGGCAATCTTCACTAACTCGGGGTCTTCGTGCTGTTTCAGAGCCACTTGCTCTAGAAACACTGGTGTCACTCTCATCTGTGCGAGCAAAACACCTGTACCAGATAACTGCAACTGTAACCCTTCTTCCACGAGCTTGTAGAAATCCTTCACCACCGGTCTTCTCTCTACTGCAATGTGGGATAAACTGCCAAGTGACTTTCGGCTTAAGGCATCAGCTACAACATTAGCCTTGCCGGATGATACTGGATCTTACAATCGTAATCACTGAGCAATTCTACCCACCGTCTCTGCCTCAAGTTTAACTCTCTCTGACTTAAGATGTGCTGCAGGCTCTTATGATCCGTATAGATCTCACATTTTACCCCATAGAGGTAATGCCTCCACATCTTAAGTGCAAAGATAACAGCTGCCATCTCCAGATCGTGTGTCGGGTAATTCAGCTCGTGCTTCTTCAGCTGTCTAGAAGCATAAGCTATCACTTTGTCATTCTGCATCAACACACAACCTAATCCCACTCGGGATGCATCACAGAACACTGTGAAATCTTCATCACTGATCGGCAGAGCTAACACCGTGCTGAAGTTAACCGTCTCTTCAACTCTGCAAAACTCTCTCACATTCCTCTGACCACACAAACTTCTGATTCTTTCTGGTCAGTCTGGTCATAGGAGCAGCTATCTTCGAGAAGTCCTGAACAAACCTCCGATAGTAGCCTGCCAAACCCAGAAAACTCTTGATCTCTGTCACTGTAGTGGGTGTAGGCCAGTTGGCTACTGCCTCTACCTTTTTGGGATCTACTGCTATACCGTCCTCTGATACAACATGTCCCAAAAAGGAAATGCTCCTTAGCCAGAACTCGCACTTGGAGAACTTGGCATACAAGCCATGCTCTCTCAAGGTTTGCAGCACTATCCGCAGATGCTGGGCATGGTCCTCTGCATTCCTGGAGTACACCAAGATATCATCAAAAAGACGATCACAAAACGATCCAAGTACTCCTGAAACCCTGTTCATG